>NC_143549.1:58611875-58930000 GCF_054136105.1 Typopeltis vanoorti | reverse complement strand
TAACCAGCTCAAGGGCATAGCTAACTGTTGTGCACACTCCTTAAGAATACGTGGTGATATGTCTTCCATTCCCACAGCCTTATACATATGGTTCTTTCACTTCCAATTCTCTTAATACTTGCCTTCCTTCTATATATATTGCACTGCATTATTTACACCAGTATGATATACTCAAATAAAGTGCTCATTCAATAATTCCACTATATCCTTGACAACTGTTATTCTGCTGACTATCCACCAATGTCAACCTGCCATAATTATTCTTTCTCTTGCTTGCCATGTAGCAGAAAAATTCCCTCGAGTTAAAAAAATTCCCTGACCAGCCAATCTCCTCTCATACTGTACCTTTTTCTTTACCATGCTCATCACCTTTCTAGCATACACTTTATACTGTTCATGGATCTGATCATACCAACTGTCTTGTACCTTCTCCATAGCATTCTCTTTTTCAACACAACTTGCTTGGTTTCACTGTTCATCCATTTCACTCCTACTCTATTTACTCGCTTAACCCTTGGTATGCAGTTATACAATGCTTGTGTGCAATAACACCTTGTGAATTTCCATGCACTGTTAATATCTTTTCTGCTCAGCTAATCTACCCAAGGTACTGATGCTAATTGACTACAGAGCTTCCTATAATCACCTGCTTTATACTTCCACACATATCCATTTTTTGGCAGTTTATTTATTTATTTATGCTTATGGCTACATGAAAACTGATAAGTGAAAAGTACAATTACTCTTTTTTTTTTAAAAAAATATAAAGCAAAAGTCACTTGCCATAATTAAGCCAGGGACAATTATCGTCCTACAGCACGAAGTATGACAAGTCTGCATGTTCTCACAATACTTCACAAAATAAAAGTAGCTGTATCCAAAATTTAAGTAGAGAGCAGTTGTGTCTTGTGTGAGAAAACTTGATCCATTAGAGGAGACCCATTTCACACTGTATCATCATCTTCTAACAAGAGGAAGAGTTCTGCTGATACTATGATGAGGACTATGAGAGTAACTTCGAGAATAACGTCTTCGTGGTGAGACAGGACCGTGATCTTCTGCTTCCTCCATAACCACCGCCACCATCATACCAACTACAGGTCAAGGTCCAGACTGGAAAGCCAATTCAAGGCCTCATCCGACACCATGTGAATGTCCTGTAGGCCAACAGCGTGAAATTGGTGCCTTGGGCAGTCATACACAATATGATTAATCATTCTGAGTCGTGGGAGAACAATCACAATAAGGGTGATCTGACTGTCTCCATTTATGTAGAAGATAGCCACATCTGCCCTGACTAGTTCTGATCCTGTTTATGAATGACCAAATCTTCCTGGGAAGAGCAAAACCAGGCTGCGGAGCACAGGGATCTTCTACCAGGAAGCCGTTTTGTTGGGAGATTGTTGGACCAGTATTCTCTCCATGTCAGATATTGATGGCAGCACAGCTGAAGAGAGTTCATTTATGGACCAGAGAGGCTTCCTAGATTTGAGGCGAAGACTAGGTGGGTTTATGAGAGTCTGGTGTAGGGGTAGGAGTGGGTTGCTCATTGCTTTATTAAATTCCTTAATTGAGGCTTGTCTTCTCCGTATGTGTGGTGGAGCAATGTTAGATAGAACAGGCAGCCAGGAGTGCTTCTCACTGCCCCACTAATTGTGTGCATGGTAGAGTTCAGCTGGGTCTCTATAATGTTAGTGTGTGTGTGCTTCTTTCCCAGACAGGGGCACAATATTCTGCTGCAGAGAATGCAAGGGCTAGTGCAGACGACCTTAGGACCTGCACCACAACCCCAGGTTGTTCCAGCAAGCCTTGAAATGATGTTATTTCTGGTTTTAATTTTATTGGAGAGGTTGGTGATGTGCATTTATAGGTTAGGCTTCTGTCCAGGCTCACTCCAAGGTTTTTTGGGTGAGGCTTATGTTCTACCATTTTTCCACAGAAAAAAAGGTTGAGTTGTCGATTCGCCTCTGCATTGTACAGGTGAAATACTGAAGACATTGTTTTTGTTGGATTTGGCTTCAAATACCACTGCTTGAAGTACTTTTCCAGAGTGTTCAGGTCTGTATTCAAGGTTGATTCTAGGTTGGTAAAGGAGGTGGATTGATGTAAGATCGCTAGGTCATCGGCATACATATACTTGCTTGATCTCGTATGAGGTAGATCATACACATAGATGTTAAAAAGTATAGGGGATAACACAGAGCCCTGAGGAAGACCGTTGTGAAGAAATCTGGAGAGTGTTTTTACATTTTATAACATTTCCTAGTTTTAGGAGGAGGCCCCCAGATCCAGACAGTGTCATAAGCAGATGTTAGGTCAATGAAAGTGGCTCCAGATTTAAGTTTCTTCTGGAAGCCTGCTTGAATTTGAGTTGTCAGGGCCAGGACCTGGTCACAGCAACTTCTTCCTGGTCTGAAGCCAGCTTGTTCAGTCGAGAGTGCTCTTTCGATGAGTGGTGAAATTCTTTTAAGGAGAATTCTTTCAAAGAGCTTAAAGGTGGTGCAAAGCAAGGAGATAGGTCATAGGTTTTTCATTTCATTTGGATCTTTCCCTGGTTTGGGCATGGCAATTATTTTGGCTTCCCACCACAGCTTTGGTAATTTACCTGAAATGATTTCTGAGAAAAGGGCAGCCAGCCATGTTGACCAAGATGTTTTAGGAATTCAGGGAGTATACCATCCACTCCTGCAGCTTTGCCATTCTTGGTAAGTTTTAAGGCTATTTGTACCTCTTCCCGAGATATTGGGTGTACGAGTTCGGGAAGCTTGGGTTGTCTGATGGAAGCTTGTACAGCAATTTTCATAGCAGAGCTGGGATGAATCTTGGAGGTTTTCAATAAATAGTTAGCCATTTGATCAGGAGTTATCTCTGTTGTTTTTGTGTGTTGCTGGCTCTGCCTCCACCTAATTTTCTCAAAAGTGAAAATTCTCCAACTTCTCAAACTAGATGTGATGAAATTGAGTTCATTGATGGTTGAGATCCATCTTTCCTTTCTGTTTTTATCCAGGGTTGATATGAGCTCCTTAGCAATAGCTGGATCTTCAGTTTCTTCATATTTGGCTAGGAGTTCCTCACTTTCTCTACTCCAACATGGGATATACTGCTTTCTGTAGCCTCTAGGGATAGAGGCTTTTGCTGCAGATTTGAGCAGTTTAACAAATCTAGGATAGCAATTAGGAGTGGATGGAATTGCTCTAATGGTTTGCTTGATTTGTTTTTGAAATGCAGACCAGTTGGACCTGTGGAGATTCCATCTAATGATTGGTGATGATTAGGATTGATGTTCCTATCTCTATTAATGTAAGACGATGTTGACTATTAGGGAATCTGTTAAGGATGGTTCTGGTTGATGGAAGAGGGTGGTCTTCGGAATCTTTAGTGACTATGCACAGATCTGAGGGGAAGGGGGTGTAGGTTCTGTTCCATCTGGCTGAGTAAAGAGTGCTGTCCTGCTTGACATCATAATTCAAATTATATGTACCCATTCAGTTTGCTAGATTATTACCATCCCGATTGTTAGATGAATAGCCCCACATGGTGTGATGGGAATTGAAGTCACCAACATAGATAGCAGGGTGAGGAGGAGGTCGGTCCATCTGATCAGGCCAGGATTGCAATGGAGGTTTGTAGACATTATAGATGGTGATATTTGAACTTTAATACCTATGGAGTATTCTGTATCAGGAACACTTTGGGTTATATCCTTGAGACCAGGCCAGATATAGGTTGCTAGGCCATGCTTGAGGTGGCAGTTATAAGACACGAGAATGAGTCCTGGGATCTTTAGTCTACTGAGGGTGGTCTCAGGCACATGGGTTTCCTGGAGAGTCAAGATATCAACTGCTTTATCTTTGGCTATTTTGACGATGACTTCGGCTTTGGATTTAGATATTCCTTCTATGTTTAGGGAACGTATCTTGAGGTAGTGTTGATTAGGGGACTGTATCATATTTTTCGAAGCTTGCCCTCCACCTAAACAAGCAACATGATCCTTGTTTTTCTGGGCAACGATCGAGCCGGCATGGAACTTTTTATGTTTTGTATTCATCATAATTGTAATAGTCCAGGAGGCTTAGAAACCTTTGGATGCCTTGTTTGAGACATTAGCTTCGTGTTGCCTGTGATTCATCTCTGGGGCTACTTTTGTCTGAAGCACCAACAATGTACCACAAGGCAACACTGCTGGCACGTGGGAGGGGCTGTCTCAATCCCCCCCTCCCAGGGATTGAGACAGCATTTATTAAAGGTTATTGCATTTTTGAATTAAGGTTAATTATTAAAGGTTACTGCATTTTTGGCAGTAACCTTTCACTATCTCCTCCTTCCATTCTATATTCCTGTAATTATAGTCTCCCATCAAGATCACATTTTTTTACATGCCCAACTATTTGCCTAAAATTTCGCAATCAGTATTCTCTACCTTCCTTGATCTATAACAGCATCCTATCAGACATACTGTTCGTTTCTACTGAAATGATTAGCGATTCTTTCCAATCTGCAGATATCACTTATTTTCCCATAAATTTACCAGCTTATGTATATGAGTGGTTAATTCACTTCCCCCATATTTAATGAGTTTGGCTACTATTTCATCAGTACCTGTAGCGTTGACTTTGAGCTACTTTATACTTTACTTCAGATAGTGAAGGTTTAAATATTTTTCTGGGTGACAAGCATTCTTTTTAAGACTCAGCAGGTTTATCACAATTTAAAAGTTTGTTCAAATACTCTCTCCACCTGTTTCATATTTCATCTCTTGTGGCTAGTCTTTGTCCACTGTCACTGTTGATTACTGTTTTCCTATGTGGGCCTGTTTTTTGATTTTTAATCTCATGAAAAAATATTTCTAGTGTTATCTACTGTAAAGTATTTCTGAATTTCTTCAAACATAAAAATTTTATTTTTTGTTGTCTTATTATTTTATTGGTTCCTTGCAAATCTCTTTGTATCTTAGAGCGGCATGCATATCAGTTCAGTAATTAAGACAATTGCTTCTCTTTTTTCTTTTTCTCTACTGCACATTCTTTATTAAATCATTTTTTAGGCTGTATTTTATTTTGAATTCCAATTAAATTTTTTGCTGCTACTTTTATCCTTGATATGATTCCAGATGTATTTTCATTCTCTTCCAGTTGCATATTCTTCAATTTCTGTTTTAATTCAAACTCATGCATTTAAGGAGTGGTATGATAGACTGTGTTTCCTAGGAGGGACCTCCCTCGATGAGTCTTGATAGACTTGTGTTTCTTAGAAAGGACTTCCCATGATGAGTCTTTTGACTCCATGGAGACCTGAATAATAGTAATAATATTTTCTTCTCTCTTCAGTTTTTAACTAGTTTGTTAATATTGTATCTCAGTTGATTTCATGTGCTGAAAAATATTTACTGTTTATTTTAACCTTAAGAACAGCACCAATTAGAAAGAGTGGTCACTATCACATTCAGCTCCTCTGAAGCTCTGAATATTCCGAATGCAATTCCTATGTCTTTTACTGATTATGATATTGCCTATTTCAATGTACATCCATCAAGAGAGTTCCATGTTTGTTTGTATATATTATTCCTCATAAACATAGTGCTGCTTATTATTAAATTTCTAGACGTACCCAAATAAATTAATCCTTATCTATTAATATTTGTTTCTTCATGAAAGGTTTTGGCTTCAATTTTATATATATTTCTTCTTTTCCAATTTTTGCACTGAAATCTCCAAATAAAATGCAGACACTCCTCCTCCCCCTCCGATGATGTCTCCACCTTGTTGTGGTGGGGAACTTGCACATTTCAATAATTCTGTGAGATATACCTGCAGTAGCATTGCTATCAGCATGGCCTACCAAGCCAGACAGATCACAGATGGGAAGGGTAGTTAGGTCACCTTGGTCCTCCCGGTCGAGGGTTGAGCATGGAGCTGAAAACCTCCATCTCATAACAAACCTGCTAGTCATGAAAGATGTACCAAGTAATCATGGCTGGACAGTCTTTATATCGACCTAAGTCTTGGAATAACAGTTTTCTAATAGATTCTTGGAATGTGAGAAGTTTGTACACAGTTGGAACAGTTCAAGAAATCATATATGAATTTAGTAGCAATACAAGAGACATGATGGATAGGATAAAATAATTTGAAGAGAACCTTTTGAGAACCTCTTGCTACTTTAAGGTGGAAACAACATGATAAACATAAATTTGGAACAGCTTTCATATTAGGAAAAAATTGTGATCATCACTGATCGAATTTGAAACTTGTAATGAAAGTATAAGCAATCTAAGAGTATAAGCAAAATGATTCCAGATAATTTTTATTAATGTAGAAAGTTTATTTTGCACTTGGTTAGACTATAATAAATTTAGTTTAATCCTTTATCCAAGTGTAAGCAAACAAAGTTTGCACCTTAAAATATCTTCAGGACTGAGGTAAGGTGGTACATCCCTTGGAAACTCGTAGCAAAGGTGGATCAAGATCTCATCACTCCTTGTCTCAGTATCTCTCATAATGTTAATCACATCTCCTTGCGGACATCTATATTGCTATGCATTACGGGAAGGGCCACTACCCAGACCAGTTTCGACCTATATTGAGGTCTCGTCAGTGGGAGGCAGACCCAGAGTGGTGATACTAAACCAGAAGCAATGGAGAGGTCATATTTACCTATACAAGTTAACAACTGGTGTACCACCTTATTATTAAATTACTAACTATATTAAATTACTAGCAAAATAAACTTCTAACATCTTTCTCTAAATCCAGAGTAATTTAATAATAAGGTGGAAGAATACCGGTTGTTAACTCATATAGGTAAATATGACCTCCCCATTGCTTCTGGCTTAGTATCACCACTCTGGGCCTCCCACTGACGAAACCTGAATAAAGGTCGAAACCGGTCTGGGTAGTGGCCCCTTCCCTTAATGCATAGCAGTATACATGTCTGCAAGGAGATGTGCTTTGCATTATGGGAGATACTCGGACAAGGAGTGATGAGAGCTTGATCTACTTTTGCTACGAGTTGCCAAGGGATGTACCATCTTACCTCAGTCCTGAAGATATTTTCATATTTTCATATGCAAACTTTGTTTGCTTACACTTGGATAAAGGATTAAACTAAATTTATTATATTTTATTAATGTACACACACACCTACAGAAGCTGCAGAGGAGGAAATAAAGGATGACTGCTATGAAAAATTGGAACTAATCCTCGAAAAAAATTCCATGACAGGATATAATAATTTATAAGGATGAAACAACAACAAACAAAAAACATTAAATATAAAGAATAAGTTCTGCATCATTCAAAAAGTAGCCTGTTATGAACAAATGATATAATTAGTTTTCATATCCATTCAAATAATTGCATCATTCTTGATATGTTTAGCATACTGCTTTATACATCCCATCTGTGCTAAGTTTAAATGCTTCATTAAGGTAATCCACACGGAACTGAATATTACACATTCGATTTTTATTGTACTGTACAGACATTCAAATTATTTCATATTCTAATCCTTTCCTTTAGTGTTACAAAGTGATCAGCATTAATTTTAGACAAATTATGGACTCTACAACTGTGTTATAAATAACAATTTTAATTTCCCGATGTTTTGAAATTCATATTAACCCTTTAACTGCTGATTTTATATTCTACTGACATTGTCCCATGTGCTGAATTAATGTTACAAAAAATTTATAAATAAAAATCAATTAAAATTCTTACTGAAGTAAGAAGCCCGGACAGCATCATACATTCTTGATACACACTTGTTCACTCACTATTATTACCACAATAATGGCAATAAGTGTTTTATAAAATTTGCATAATCAAGCGGTGTCCACTTGATTATGTAAATTACACACATTAATTTATGTAGAATCACCAGGATCTTCTTCATCTGAAGTACACAATTCACTTAACTTGAACAATTCTCCCGACTCATTTGTTGTTAACAATTCATCAATTTGATCATCAGTAAGATAACGTGGATATTTACTGGTAGACACCATATTGTGACATCCCAGAAATCCCTGCAGTTACGTGGTTTATGCACCATGCTGCATATAATTATTATTATTCATGACACCTCCAAGGAGTCAGAAGACTCATCACGAGAGGACACCTACTGTACAACTCTGTCTCCACCTGAACCTCTACTACCAATTGTAAAACTCTATGTAATTTAGAAATATCAAAGCGCTTTACATTGATTTTTACATTGGTCAAGTCTCATGAGAACTGTAAATAACCTTGTTTGTTTCTATGTATATTTTGCTAAATATTAATATAATTAACCCCATGGGAAGTGACTGTATTTACTGTTTTTAATGTCTTTGCCATTGGAACTTTGTATATAGCTATGTGTAAGAGCACAAGAAAATTGTTTACAGTTATGTGTATGAGAAAGTTGTTTGTGAGATCTGCCCATAACACCTTTAAAGTTAATATCTAAGAGTGCCGCTAGGTTCAGACAAGGTTCTGCTGACCGGCAAGATAAAAAAAAAAGGGAGTGCTCGGAGGAGAACAAAGAGCAGGTCGAAATTAAAAGAAGATGAAGAAGAAATGCCGATTTTTTTCGAGGTTTACTACCCTTAGTGCAAGATCCCAAGATTGCAAATAAAAAGGGACTGAGCTGAGCATAAGGGGATTCCAGTCATCGGCAGTCAGAGAGGCAAGGCCCCAGTTACTAAGCAGTACAGTCCAGGTCCAGTTATGAGAGAGGAATGTCCAGGTCCAGTTGCCAACAGAGAAGAGCCGAGATCCAGTTGCTGAGAGAAGGCAAAGCGCTGTTACCGAAGAAAGCCAGAGCCAGTCAGCAGCAGTTACAGTCATCGGCGGTCAGCAGTTAGAGGCACAGTCATCGGCAATTAGTAGCATAAGTGGCAGCAGTTAGAAGCAGAAGTTCCCGAAGTAGGATCCACAGGAGAATTTTCCTGTATGTTGAAACCTTTTGCATGTGCTATTCGAGTATGCCGCAGATTGCAGTCCAAAAGCCCGCCAATATCCCGACGTGATATCACTGAAGCGAGACACTCCTGAAGGAAGCTTAAGATCTGAGATGAAAGAAATGTCAGAAAGACTTTAGTGTAAGACTCTTGACTGAATGTGTGACACAGCCTCTGTAAGTTCCATCCTTTTTGTACATTCTCTCTTATAATCTAGGAGATATGTTATACATGGACTGTTAAGAACTAGTTTAATAGTAATAAAAAGTATCCATAAGAGAGTCAATTGGCATGTTAGATGTTGATATCAAATTTGTAAAAATAACTTAGCAGAGAGTTAGCTCTTTGCCAGTAAACTAGAAGTTTAATAAGTTGAATTTGTAAGCAGACAGTAAATAAGCTTTTGAGTTAAAGAGATTATTTAGTGTTGAAGTAAAAAGGGTTCTAATTTTATGCTAGATTTTTTTTAGATGGGTAAAGAAAGTAATCTCCCTGTCATTTGATTCATGTATGTTTCATATTAATGTAAATAAATGTGTTTTAATTATTTGTTAAAAGTGCTGCCTGATCCGTTATCTTACAATGCACTGTTTCTAAAAATAATCGGACTCGTGAGTGGAAAACAATTAAGGCATTAAAAGCACAGTTTAATTACTTAAGAACCACGACTGTTTATGTAAACTTGGTTGAAGGAATTTACACTAGTAAGAGAGAGAGATCTACCGGACATTTTATTGAGTCTTATGCCAAATATTGATATATTGGATGGCGCAGTCTTACAAATAAATTTTCCAGTGTTCATAGGCATATGACTAGTAAATACGGAAGGTGGATAAACATAGTACGCAGCAGAATAAGTAAAGAAGGTTACGAGAGAAAAAGCGTGCACAGCTAATTAGTAATAAAGAATAAAAGAAGATATTACAATAATGCAGAAGACAGAATTCGTTACACAATCATCCACATTAACGCCATCTACGCCCTCCACCACAACTAGTATTTTTTGTCTGTAAATTGTGTGTTCTGAAGGGCCGATTTGTCTGTATATGGGCTGAAAAATCCAAGTTTCCAGGAGAAAAAACCCTGCTACTTCCGTATGAGAGGTGGCAGGGTTTTTTCGAAGTGGTTGTCAATAGATAGAGGAACCTACCCACGAAGTTTGAATATCTTATGACAATTCTTTCCATACTAAAAAATTGTCTGAATATGGGAAGTGTGCCAACCGTGCGTATACAGGCTAAGCAAAGCAGGCGTGTATTTCCGAGCACATAATACGTTCTCAGCAGTTAAACGGTTAGCTTGAAAATTAGTTCCTTCTAATCCTAAGAGATGGCACTATAAGCCCGCTCAATTGAAATGCTTTCACAAACTAAATTAAATGAGTATTACACATTGAAAGTTCAAATCGAGTTAACTTGATCATAGCAAGGTCGCCATTTTTTTTCCGAGCTCGAGTTAACTCGACTGTAGCAGTTAAAGGGTTAAGATCATCACCTGGAGTATACATATATACAGAGATAAGCTGAATTACATTTCGCACAGTATGCTAAAGAGACAATGATATAATCAACGGTTATTCTACTGGCATGACCTGTAGTGACAATAGAATAAAATGAAAAAATAAAGAAATAAAAAATTAATTAACTAACTTTTAAAAAAACTACATCAACGCTATATTCTATTTAAGATAACATCAGAGAAACATTCTTTCATATAGATAGCTTTATTACAGTAACAATGATGTCCTAATTTAACATGACAATTGTTATATTAGATTTAAGATTCTGATTACCTATGGTCCTATTTATAATTAACTAACTCTTAAGAAGAAAGGTTAAGTGGGTAGAATATGTGCTTTCCATATTCTTGGGATTTTTAGACCATCATTATTGTTAAGATTAGGGTGGTTGATAAGAATCTCACAGGCTTCTTTAAATTTATTCATACCATGTTCTGGTGTGATGTAAACAACAGGTGCTTTTCCAGTCAATTCTATGTAAAGTGTAATATCAGAAAGGAAGCTTCACCATAGTTATTATATTTAATGTGTCATTTATGTTCCTTTATGTCTGATAGGAATTGTGCGTCCTGTTTCCCCTATATAGGGGAAACAGGACGCACAATTCAGTATAATTATATTCAATTCAGTATACAATTCAATATAAAGTAGGATATGAAAATGTATTTCATATCCTACTTTGATCTTTTTAATGTCACTATACTGCAGCAAACTAAGATGCCTGTTGTCACATAATGTTATGTAAGCCTGATTTATGCTTTTGATTTTTCTATGGTACACCTTTAATATGTTTATACAGAAACCTTCTAAAAAATAACATAAGCCTTGTTGACAATGTTATTGTTGATAGTGATATCTTCACGATGCTTCAGGATACAAGAGTATACAAAGGATTTGAAATTCGAAGTGATCACTTAGTTTTACATAAGATAAAAATAAATTATCACATTGCAGAGAACAACAGAAAGTTTTAAAAATAATCCAAGTTGAACAGTTTTTACACAAACTGTAGATATATAACTATGCAAACATTACTGACGATAAAATGTAACAGCTTGAAAACAAGAACCAAACCTTGGAGTCTCAGTGGCAGATCTGAAGAAAACACTTATTTAGCTAGGGAGATATGTGACAAAGATATGTGATTAAAAAAAACATATTTACATTATTTACAGCATCTGCATGGAGTCCTGAGACTCATTGTGGCCGATTAGTCTCATATTCAAGCTGTTGAAGGATTATTAACAGATTACTGAGGAATTTTGCATATGGTAGAAATGAGAAAGAACAAAGGACCATCCCTAGAAGTTACAAAAGGAAATAGTGAGTAAAAGGTTAAAAATTAAATTTTTTTTGCTCGGAGAGTGATAGAAGCATGAAATTCACTTCCTGAGAAAGGTGGTGAAAGTGCAAACAGTGAAAGAGTTTAAGGAGTGGTACAATAGATTGTACTACTGTGACTCAATGGAGGTTAAGGAAATAAATTGAATCATAACAAATGTCATGAACATCAACAAAAAAAAAAAAAAAAAAACCAAGAACCTAAAAAAATTCAGCTGCATTCTCGACAGAATATCTAGTGAAATAGTTCAGCTATTTAGGCAGTTTTTAGTGAAGATGGCAAATTAAATATGGAAATAAAAAATAAAATAAAACAATGCTGGTATGATGTCGAGTCAGCTGAATAAATTTACATGGAATAAAAGAGAAATTAGCCAAAACACTAAATTAGTGATATACATGATAGTGCTCAAACCAGTTTTAAAATACAGATCTAAGAGTTGAGTTAGAAATAAAGCGCTTCATCACAAAAACTAGAGTCCACAGATGCAAGTTCTGAGAAAAACTGGGAGAGTAAACAGATGACATCAATGGCAGAATCACATTAAAAATGAAGATATTGGGAACGTGATATTGTTAGTATTCAAGAATGTGTGAGCAGAGCTAATCTAAGATGGCATGGTCACAAACAAAAAGAGACAAAAGGTTTGAAAACAAACTGTTTGATGCCAATATAGCAGAAAAAAAGACCCAGAGGAAGACAAAGGTCTAGGTGGATTAAGTTAGAAGTATCTTAGAAAGCCAAAATGTTTTAGATATAACAATACTGCAGTGCTGACAAATTAGACTAATTTGGAAGAAATTTTTAATAGAAGATTAATAATAAGGTAAGGTTAATTATGTAGTGGCTTGTATATTCCTTAAAGGGAAAACATCAGAAAATTGATGATGCTGATGAGAAACCTTACACTTTGCCACATTTTAATATAACAAACTGTAAGGCTAAATGAAGTGATTAAATCAAGAGTTTTGAAGTTAAAGAGGACAAGAAGTTGAAATTCAGAAGACCTAATGCAAGATAGTTCAAAATATCACTTCAATATAAATCCACTGACAGAGATAAAGGGATTATTACTCTTTATAAGCTGCTGTTCCCACATCCTTACTTCTTTGCAGTCTGATAGCCTGTGTTTTCTGAGAATGAGATCTTGAATTAAGTGATAAACACAATGAGATGTCTAGAATGCTGTTTATAAGGATAACTGAAGGTAATGCAAAGTGTTGCTGATAGCCAGAAAAGACAGAGCATGATAAGGATTTTATGTCACTGATGCACAAGAAATTTTCCAGTACATGACAGCAATGGGTACTGGAAAATGAGTACAATGAGTAATGGAAAATGAGTAATGAATGAGTAAGTAAAGGAAAGTAAGGAAAGGAAAATGAGCAGGGAATGAGTACTGGAAAGTCAGAGCAAGGAGAATGCAGGGAATGAGTGAAAAGTATTACCAAAGGTGGTCACGAGAGCTTTTGCCACTGAATGAGTTTAAAGAGAGCTAATGTAATATGTATTGTATAAACGTCAGAATGGATCTTCTACAATGAGTCTTTGCATTTCAAGGAGATGCCTGTACAACAATAGCTTGTAAATGCTGAGCTCCTTGACAGTACATGAGGCAGCTTCTGCGATCTCAGTACAGTGATGACTTAGTGGTGAAATAGAGCCAACTTTTGTTTTGCTGTTTTAAGATCTAGTATTGCCAGTCATGCTGACAATATAAAGCATAATGAAAGCATCACCACTAACAACTGAGATTTTCTTGATTACCTGACAGCTTCGTGGGGTCTTTCTGTAATAGATTATAACTGAATTTGTTTTTTTTTCTAGAGGTGCATTAGATAGTATAATTTTTTAAATAAACAGCCTCACACATGTAAGAGAAAACTAAATAGAACTTATTATTCCTATATATTTTGCTCAATATGTCATGAGCTTCTTTCAATGAAGCTGATTCTTCAAGGTGTCAAAGAATTCATAACTTAAATTCATGGATGACTCATTGGTCAATGTCATATATTATGAAAAATCTGTGTGCACAAATTATTATCTTGAGCTACTCCCATGGCGTTAGATTCATCTGATGTTTAGAGGCCCTAAACATCAGTTTTTGCATGAATCCAACATTCATGCAATATCTGTCATACTTTTCTTTGAACTCATTCAGTCATGACACCCAGAACAGACTGGCAACCTATTCCACTCATTCACCACTCTCTATGCAAAAAATCTAGCCCTGATACCCCCTGTTAACTACACTCTTACTTAGTTTCCAAGGATGCCGCCCCCCCCCCAAGTTCTTCCATCACCAGACCTGTTCTGAAAAGTTCCTCTATACCATTCGGTAATTTGTATGTCACAATCATATCACGTCTTTTCAGCCTATCAACCAATTTCTATACCCACAAATATTCAACCTGTCCTCATAAAATTCATTCCATTGAACCTGTTACTATCTTGGTCGCTTGCCTCTGGATCCGTTCCATCTCCTCCTCATCCCCAAGAAACCCAGGGGACCAGATATGCAGGTAAGAGAAAACTAAATATAACTTATTATTCCTATATATTTTGCTCAATATGTCATGAGCTTCTTTCAATGAAGCTGATTCTTCAAGGTGTCAAAGAATTCATAACTTAAATTCATGGATGACTCATTGGTCAATGTCATATATTATGAAAAATCTGTGTGCACAAATTATTATCTTGAGCTACTCCCATGGCGTTAGATTCATCTGATGTTCAGAGGCCCTAAACATCAGTTTTTGCATGAATCCAACATTCATGCAATATCTGTCATACTTTTCTTTGAACTCATTCAGTCATGACACCCAGAACAGACTGGCAACCTATTCCACTCATTCACCACTCTCTATGCAAAAAATCTAGCCCTGATACCCCCTGTTAACTACACTCTTACTTAGTTTCCAAGGATGCCCCCCCCCCAAGTTCTTCCATCACCAGACCTGTTCTGAAAAGTTCCTCTATACCATTCAGTAATTTGTATGTCACAATCATATCACGTCTTTTCAGCATATCAACCAATTTCTATAACCCACAAATATTCAACCTGTCCTCATAAAATTCATTCCATTGAACCTGTTACTATCTTGGTCGCTTGCCTCTGGATCCGTTCCATCTCCTCCTCATCCCCAAGAAACCCAGGGGACCAGATATGCAGGTATAGCACAGTAGTCAAGATGGGGTCTTACCATCTTGACTACTATGTTACACAGCTGGTAATCTTTTCATATGAAAATGCATAATCTTATGCTCTTACATTAAACTGACATCCATTATTAACTATTTCTCTATCCAATTTTGCATCACTGGCAAACAATTGAATAGTTTCATTCAGATTCTTTCCTATATATTAATGTACAAATTAAATACTAGCAGCCCAAGAACAGAGCTCTGTGGCACACCACTAATGCCACAGAGCTCGATTTGTTGTCACAACTTTGTGGCAACAAACTGCTCATATGCTTTTATTGTCTTACTATCTTCTATGTATGCTATATAATTCAATTTATTGTATTCATCAAGAAATGCATGCAAGTGTAAAAATGAAGTGTGATAATTAGCTTCAATATGTTAAAATAAATTGCTTCCGAGTACAAAGAATTATAAATTTAACGCATTTACATTAGCAAATATGTAGTATAACTTGCAAACAAAAAGTAAATACAAAGTAGGGCAAAAGTATTCCTATTACTGTTTGTGTGAAAACCATTATTCCATCTTGTGACACTTTATTACGGTAACCTTAAAGCATGGATATTTTGAAGCCACGGAGAATAATGTTATTACTATTTTGAAAACATCACCCCCATGAAATTCTGTCATGCCTTGCCTTAGTGATTCAATACACTGTGCAATCACCAACTTCATCCAGCAACACATTCTACTCACAAACTACTTCAATCTTCATGCAAAAAAGTTATGCCTTACTATTATGGAGAACACGTTTATAATTGAGGAAATTACATAATTCCGATTCTTTCCCCTTGCTTAACCCATTGAAAAACTCGGGTGCTTAGCTTATAAATTCCTTTGAACAAATTATGTCTTAATCATATCAGCCACTCTTCTAATTGGCAGATTTCTAGTCTGTAAGCGAAATTCTCTCAACCTGCCACCACAGCCAATATTCCATAAGCCCAACATCTTCTGTTATCCTCCCCCTTCTGAACCTTTTCCAAGGCTTGCTCATCTAATCCAGGAAAATAAATCTGTGCACAACAGTCGACATGTAGCTTTATCAAAGCTTTCTACAGTGGAATGACCACTTCCTTATCTTTCGTTGTCAATGTTCGAATATAAACATCTTCTAAGTTCAAATATCAAACATGTTATTTGTGATATAACGGAACCCCAAATAACCTGTTGAATGGTGAGAATAATTTGTGTTGAGAAATTATAAAATGCCAACATTCAAAACTGTTTTTTTTTTTTTTTGTTACAAACAAACAAAAAATAAATAAAACATTAAAAAACTGTTACAAATACACGTAAATATTCATGTACCAGGAACAATATAAAAACGAAGTTCCAGAAATAACACATTAAAAAAGGTCAAATTTAGCCCTTCTTAATGTATGAACTTCTTTATTAATGAAATATTAGAACACAGCTTGAGATCATCATTAAATGCCACCAAAAAGTTGATTACATTAATCAAATAAACGAATATCCAAGAATGTAAACAAAACGCCCTCGTGAACACCTCGTGGTTACTCCTCTTACCTTCTGAAGACATCTTCCGTCACACTTGCCATTAACCCCATCAACACACGAAACCGTCAGATAGAAAATTAAAAGAGACAAAATACGGCCCATAGATGGCAGAACAGTCAGTACTGCATAAGGTAATAACACAATTGGATAATGAATGTTAAAATACTATAAATTGATAGCTTTATGATTTTATTTGCACTGAGCGAAAAATTTCATTGAATTAAAACTGCAGTGCCATTTAAATAAAACTCGAAATTTCTTTTAATTAAAAATGCATATTATGAAAATGAAGAATTTGGAAAATGAAAGTTAGGGTAAGGAACACAAAATGCCAACAGTTTTCCGCCCTAATTTTGTCGCTTCCAAATCTTCAAATCGCCAGTGACCATGACTATCCACGAAAAATAAAAGTTCACATGATTTAATTTACGGGATCTGCATAATAGTTCCTTGATCAGGGATGAATAATCAGTGTTGAGTAGCAAGTGATGAATATTACGGAAACAGAAACCAGGGACACGCCAGTAGTGTCTGGCGCCTGTGTGCAAACCTTTAGTTGGCGCCACTATACCCAGTATAATTCGCCCATAGATTCGAGACACTTCGACACTTCTGCGCATGTCAACAGGAGGAATATCCATTCCGATAATAGGGTAATCAGTTCGTATTGTGAGATGAGTTGTTTATTATTACACGTCGGAAAATTAAAAATGGACTTCTCTTTTATGATCATTGTAGTTAACTACGTTGCTTGTATAACAGGTTGGAAAATTTTACCTCTAAAGCACGTGATTTCGCGTGTTGGCGACCAATTCGTACGTCCTTCATTTCTTTCTCCCCCTTCAGCATGAATCGACATTCTTGGCAAGACGACGAGCAGAGACCTACAAACTGTGGTCGAACTATAGCACACCAGTAGTGTCCGGCGCCTGTGTGCAAAACTTTAGTTGGCGCCCCTATCCCCCGCCTCCAATAAAATATCACTTTAAAAAACGTTTTTTTTTTTTTTTAAAGTATTTCCTCCTCTTTGGCGCCTTTACTATTCTGGCGCCTGTATGTGTCGCACACATTGCACATATGGCCGGCGCGTCCCTGACAGAAACAGAAATACTGTCAGGTAATCAAGAACAGCTTATTAATCTTTTACTATTTCTTATTTTACGTATATCATGAATATATTGTGCAATATCTGTCATATATACTGCAATATATCGCAATAAGTATCGCGATAAGTATATATATATATATATATATATATATATATATATCATCATCATCATCATCATACGTATCAAGGATTTAGGCCTAGTATGGCCTGTTCCGGCCTTAGAAGTCATCGTTGAATCGTTTAAGAGGACGTCCTGGTTTTCTTTTTCCTAATGGCTTGTATATATATATATATATCTCTTATTTTATGGTTCCACATCTCTGTCAAAAACTTTAAGATATATTCTACACCTCAAGACTATTGAGAGAAGATCGCGATAAGTATCTCGAAACTTCGCATTCCGAGATACAGTCGTTTCTAGTTGAACCACGAAAGCCGAAATATTATTTATTATTATTATTATTACGTAACACCTTCAGGGAGTCCAATGACTCATCGAGGGTGGGCATCTAATTTACAACTCTCCGTGTCCACAACTCCACCAACCACATTTACCTTCATCATCTACACCAATGCCATCCATCGCAGCCTTTTGGCTGGAGAGCGGATACGCTAACCATTCGACCAACCAGGCCGGTATATGCAATCAGATAGACACAACTCAATGAATCATGTGAATGTGGTTGCGTTAAGTCTAATAATGGTCAGGGCTCAGTTCACGTTTAATGAACTGGCTGATATGTAGTTCTTGTTGCTGTTTAGTTATTTGGAAATAGTGTTTGCAACCACAGCATTAAACTGTCTGATGAAAGTCATTCTCATTTAGAATGTAATCGTCAATTAGAAGTTCCATCAGACAGTTTAACTCATTAGGAAAATTAGGATAATTCATTAGGAAAAAATTAATTATTTTTCTTATTTTGTATATGCAGCACCCCCTACTTAAATTTTTCACTGGCAGCCACTGGTTTTTAACTTGTGTAGGTAGTTCAATCTCCACCGAGAGCCAATTGGCTGAAGACTATCACCAATTATAATCGGCATCTGGTGAAGAGACAGCTGAAAGTGCTGCCATGTCATGGTCCCTAAGCCTACACGATACATTTATTGTAGGTAATATGTGGGTTCTAGGGGTAATTTTCTTGGGATTATTTTTCGTTATCTCAAGAAAATAACCCCTTGAACCCAGAGTATTACCGACAATAAATATATTGTGTAGGCTTAGGGACCGTGACATGGCATAACTTTCAGCGGTCTCTTCACCAGATGCCGATTATAATTGATGATAATCTTCTGCCAACTGGCTCTCGGTGGCGATTGAACTACCTACACAAGTTAGAGAGTAGTGGCTGCCAGTGAAAATTTAAAGTAGGGGTGCTGCATATACAAAATAAGAAAAATAATTCATTTTTTCCTAATCAGTAACCAGTTTATTAATAAGTAAATTTACATATTCGAGAATATGCAAATTTACAAACTTCGAGAATTTTGAGACTCACTGATATTCGCTTGCACTTGCACCGCAAGTAACAAGTGAATCCTACACAGCTCGTTGAGCAGTGTTGCTACAGATAAATTGTATGCTTGCGCGCGTTATTTATGTGAGATGCGAAACTTTTATTATTGGTGCGTGTTCATGGTGAGGATGAAATATTTTTGGCAAAAATATATCAAATACCCTTGGTGATCCCCCTGCAGGCAGGGGGATCACCAAGGGTATTTGCCATCGGGTGGGCGGCCCTTAAAAAAATAACTAAAAGAAATTGCATGTAGCATTTACTACAATAAATAAAAAGTTGCATGTCTTATTTATTAAAAGCACAGAATTCATAGTTTTGTATAGTTATTTTTTTAACATTTTTTCAAAAACAAACAAAAAAAGAACAACAATTATTTCTTAATATAAACAAAGATTAATTGCGCATGCTTTTATGTAAAATTTACTTGACGTGATTTTTTGTAGCAAAATGATTTGTAGTAATCCTCCATATCTAAATTAGTAGCAGTTTGATGTTCTATGCTAATACGACTTAAATTGTTGAGTCTATCCTGTGTCATTGTACTAAGAAGATGATTTTTTATAATTTTCAGCTTTGAAAAGGAATTCAATAAATAAATTCTTAGTGTTATTGACAAATTGGGGAAAACACTAAGAAGATCATTTGAAAATATATACTCGAGTACCGAAAATGTGTTCATATTCGGATTAAGATAGATTATAATATTTTCTATTTTCTCACATAATTCCAAGGAGATTATATCAGAATCTTTACCATCTGTCAATTTTGTCTCCAAATCTTTACAATATTAAAATCTTAACAATAATGATAAACTGTGTGTATAACAGCAGATCTCCCACGATGAGTCTTTGACTCCATGGAGGTTTTCATAATAATAATAATAATAATAATATTTTCATTTTTCTTTTTTCTCCATTCGTTTTAATAAATAAATGTCATTTAAAAATTCAAAAACATCATTATGTTCTTTTTAAAGTTTTTTCATAAATAGGTCTGTGCATGGTGGTGAAAAGGCTAGACTTCTGATTCTTTGTATACAATGTTATTTACTATGAAGAAATTTGATTTCAGGCAATGATGGAACAAATGGGTGATGTCCTGAGGGAAGAGGTCCTTTAGACTGTTGACCACCTCATCGACTACAACGTTGGTGAATATTGAGGATGGAAGATCCTCACCCACCTACCTACCTACTAGCAAAACATCTTGCAAATTTAATGAAAGGACATATCAGACAAACAGACCTATATTAAAAATTCTCAACAATTTGTTGAAAAAATTATGACAATCATTATGCTCTTTCAATAAATAAAGATGTAAATCTTTCATCAAGTTTTGAAATAGCTATATCAATTATAACTAAATAAAAATTGACTTTGAAATTTTGTCCTTGCGATTCAATAACTTCATCTTCACTTTCATACGAGAATAATCTTTTTGTTTTCCGAGGTCTGATTATTGGCATACAAGGAAATATTGAATCAGAATCCACTGTATTTGCAATTTCTGTTGCTTCCCCCTAACATATTCTTGAATACCTCATCTGTTCTACAATCCTTTAAATAATTTTTTAGATCTATCAACATTTTCATTATTGTAGACATAATTAAGTCTGGATTTTGCATCAAATTACTTATGACATTAATTTTCGATAAGATTTGGTGCCATATAACAAGAGAACATATGAATTTGAAAGATTTAATTTTTAATAATAATGATTCTGCTTCGTTCCTTGTGTCGCTATCTCTTGATTTATCTTGATATAAAATGTATAAAGCATCGTATATTTTTTCTAAATTATACCTTAAAGCTTTTACAGAGTCTATGCGGCTTGACCATCTCGTATCACAACTTTTTTTAACAGTAAAACTTGCTCATTCCTCTTTTAAAATTTTCCAACGATAGGCTGATTTAGAAAAAAAAAAATTATATTTCCTGAATTAATGAAAAAAAATATTTGCTATTTCACGCGGAACACTTGCAGCATCATTTACAACTAGATTAAGCGTATGAGCGGCACATGGTAAGTAAAACGCTCTCGGGTTCATATCTAATATTCTCCTTTGGAGACCCTGATTTTTGCCCTTCATGTTTGCCCCGTTATCATATGCTTGAGCACATAAATCGTAACGATTTATACTTTCGGATTGCAAAAAATCTACAACAAATTTTGTTAAACCTTCGCCTGTTGAGTCAGTAATTGAATAAAATCCTAAAAAGTGTTCTCTGATTTCGATTTTTTTGTAGTCATTATCGAGGTAGACAAATCTTAAAACAGTACTTGATTGATTTTCGTGAGATGCGTCTGAGTGGTGTCAAAAATGATACCGTAATATTTATTTAATTTTAGCATTTTAACAATATTAGATTTTATTTTTTCTCCTATTATTGAAATTATTTCATTTTGCATTTTTTCGCCTAAAAAATGTGGCATTTTGTTCTTATCGGTTTGTATTCGACTTACTGTATATGATCTGCCATTACATTATCGAATTTTGCTACAGTTTCTATTAATTTTAAAAAAATTATTGCTATCTTCAAAAAGTTTATTACTGTTACCTCTGAAAGCTACTGCTAAAAATTGAACTGTATAAATAATCCTTTCTATTACCTATTTCCAACGATTTTGTCTAGTTTTATTAATTGTTCATTTACCGCATCTATTGTATTATTATTTATAAATGACTTTTTTAAATCGATCCATGACTTGTAACATTTGATATGCGCTTCATTTTTTTCATGGCACTCTAATGTTCTCGATAAATGTTGCCAATCGCAATAACCAATTTCATCATCGACCGTATTAATTTTATCGTTAAAAAGTTTACAAGGAAAACAATATACTGAATTTTTGCATTTAGAAGACAATAACCAATTTCTGTATATCTTTTCGTTATTATTTAATCGTTTATAGTAATAATCTGCTGAGAATGATCTGTTTTTTTGTTTTTTTTCATCTTTTGGAAAATCAATAGCATATATTTGTTTTTGTCCAACATCCAGCATCTACTAGAATCATTTTGAGATTATCGATTATCTATTATTTTTAAAGGCCACTTTCCTGGATCATCCAAATCATGCTCAGGATAGAATTCATAAGAGAGTTTTCAGTTGTTATACTTGTATTGCACACGCTTTTGTCACCTGTTTCTTCCGGTAAACCGAGTGAGCTGTTGAGAGTTGTAGAAGTGAAAGATGAATTTTCTAAGCATCGTTTTTTAGCAGCTATGGAATCTTCAGTTAAATGTATGGCAGAAGAAGAAGATCTTCAAAATTTTCTCCAGAAACTGAAGATTTGTCTGTACATAAAGATGTAGATGCAAAATAATTGGAAATAGGAGTCGTAATTTTTTTTACATTTTCTTCTTTCTGTGCTCTTCAGTTTCTATATTCTGCTGCAGAAAATCTTTTTCTTTCTGACATCTAAAAGTAAGGGTTATTAATATTATATTAGTTAAATTTTACGATGTAGGATATACCAAGAAATGAATATTATTACTATTAATGATTATACTGCATTGTATAATCCAAATTAGATATTAGCTACATAAAATAAATATTTGATATTTGTTACTTGCTGCCCTATCAATGTTGGCGCCCGGGTGCGGAGCACCCTTTGCACTCTCGGGTGGACGCGGCCTTGCCTGCAGGCACATGAACGGTATACGAACGGTAAGAAAAGCAAAAGCGGATTATGAAAGAAAATTAACCATGCAGGCTAAAGAGAATCCCAAACAGTTTTTTCGATATGTTGCAAGTAAAAGAAAAAATATATACGGCATAATGATTTTAAAGAATGCCGATGGTAGGGAGGTAACCGAATCACTTGATATAGTGGAATTACTGAGCAAGCACTTTGCTAGAGTATATCATCCAGGTAGTGACATTGCAGGAATAGAGGAACGAACAGCTTATACGGGAATGGTGGTGAATGAAGTGGAGGTGAATAGTCTATTACAAAACCTCAATGTCAATACATCTGTGGGATTGAATGGTATACCAGCTCGTGTCGTACATGAAGCGGCTAAAGAATTGTCAGTGCCCTTGGCCATTTTGTTTAATTTGAGTCTCGAGTCTGGGTTAGTCCCAAGGAGGTGAAAGAGGGGAAAATTGTTCCACTGCATAAATGAGGTTCGAAGACTGCTGTTGTAAATTACCGACTGATCAGCATATTAGAAATCGTTGTCAATGTCTTGGAGAAAATAGTCAAGAGGAGAATACAGGAATGGATAGATGAAAACAGGATACTGTATTGGGGACAGCATGGTTTTGTGAAGGGTAGATCATGCATCAGTAACTTGCTCACGTTTTTTAACACAGTGACGGTTGAACTGGATAAGGTATTGGGTTAACAGTGATCCTACTGGACCTTGCTAAGGTCTTTGACAGGATATCACATGGAATTCTAATCAGTAAACTGCAGCATATGGGGATGGATATAGGGTTGTGAGATGCATTGGCGCACCCAGGGAGGGGGGAAAGGGGCCCTTCCCCCCCAAAAAAAAAGTGAAAAAGAAACTAGAAAATTTTCCAAAAATCTTTTCCTAATTAATGTTTTTTAATTATTATTTTTTTATTTCTGTTGTGTCGTGTCTTCTATTTCTATACTACTGTACTTATGAATTAGCGGTCACATAAGGTGGGAATATCATCTGGCTCTTGGGAATCACGGCCGTTGTGAACGCAAAGCAAACGAAGTAGTGCTGGGACGATATGTTTTTTTGCCCGAGCCGGGCCAGAGATCACGGGTATCATGTATTGGCTATCACTGCAGATGCTCAGTCATAGGTCGAATGCAATGCGTAGTGTGTATTCTCAAATCGTCAACTCAACTCGACTCCCCTCCCCAAGATTAAGTTATGAGTACTCGGCCCCCTCCAAGATTAAATCCTGAGTTTGCCACTGGTGAGATGGATAGGAGGGTGGTTGATGGAGAGATATCAGAGAGCGGTTTATTCAAGAGTAGAGTCCAAAAGACGGCCTGTGACCAGTGGTATGCATTAGCGTTCTGTTCTTGGACCACTGTTGTTTAATTTGTTCATTAACGATAAAGGAAAGGATCTGAGAGGAACTGTTCATTTGTTTGCTGATGATGCAAAGTTGAGTAGAGCAATAGTGAATGCACAGGATGTCGAAATTTTGCAGGATGATTTGGATACTTTGGAGGGTGGACTAAGGAGAATAGATCTCAATTTATTATAGCAAAATATAAGGGTATGCATTTTGGCGTGAAAGGGTCAGCAGCAGTATACCACATTGGTGGAACTGTACTCCAGGAGATTGACGTGGCCAGGGATTTGGGAGTGTTGGTGGATAGGGAGTTGAAGTTTGGGGGGGGGGGGAGGCACATCACAAAACTGGCTAAATCAGCTCATCAAATCACTTGGTTGCTGAAAAATACTTTGACGAGCAGAGACAAACAGGTTATTGTTCCTCTGTATCGAGCCTTGATAAGACCACACCTAGACTATTGTACCCAAATTTGGGTACCAGAATTTCTTCTTGATGGGGAGCAGGTGGAGAGGGTCCAGAGACAAGTGACCAAGATGATAGTAGGTCTATGGAATGAACCTTATGAGAACAGGTCGAAGATTTGTGGGTTGCAAAAATTGGTTGATAGGCGGAAAAGGGGTGATATGATTGAGACATTGAAATTACTGAAGAGTTTCTATAAGATTAATTCAGAAGATATTTTTGAGAATAGGACTGGTGGTGGGAGGACTAGAGGCCATCCATTGAAGCTGGGCAAGTGTGTGGTTAGCAAGGGTGTTAGAGCTAGGTTTTTTTTTTTTTACTTGGAGATTGGTGAATGAGCACAATAAGTTGCCAGAATCTGTTGTGGGTGCCATGACTGTATATGAGTTCAAGACGAAGTATGATAAATACTGTGTGAATGTTGAATAGTTGTTCTTGACATGATATTAGGGCATCCCTCGATGAGTCTAAGGACTCCTTGGAGTTGCCCTTACTACTACTAATACTATTAACAATAATAACATTTAGCATGTTGTATTGCATTTATATAATGTTGTAAGCATTGTTATTATTTATAAACACAAACAAAATTTAATTTTTTCGTTTTTTCCTTTGGGGTACTGCGATGTCGTAGTGCTTATGTACCAGCCGCCACTGTTAGAGAGGTAAATTGCCTCACTACATCCTATGGTGAATTAACGGCATAAGCGGTTTTGTTATTATGAACATATAAACGGAAATTCACAGGAAGTACATCGGTTTTATGAAGAGAGACTCTTTGGGAAAGAATGCTATGCTATCTGGCTTTCACTTCGTTCTGATAATCACACTTATATCTGTTTTTATTTTTCAATGCACACCAGCTTCAACAATTTTATTTCATCCTGCAACTGCAGCTGGGTTAACTCAAACTAAGAATGAGTTGGTTAGAATTATAGCAGAACAACTAAAGAATGAGACCAGGATACTACACTTGGGATACGATACGCTTTCCAAAGTGTTTTTTTTTTTCCTTCTGTTAAGGACAAAAACTTAAGACTTTCATGAAATATATAAAATGAAGCGCCATCAGTTCAAACGCTAGATCTCTAAACCTTTAGAGTTCAAAACCCCTGTTTTGAACATGATATTATACTTGCACTTGAAATCTTAGCAAGAACAAAAAGTGAAATTTAATATGTGAAACAGAAACAACGATAAGAACAATATGCTTTTTCAAATGGAGTGTATTGTGGACATATGCATATTTATCTGAGATTAAACGTAATTAGTGCGATGCTAGGCATCGCACTAATTATGTTTCATATTACTTCGTATAGTAAATATTACGGGATGATA
The DNA here is from genome assembly GCF_054136105.1 of Typopeltis vanoorti. NCBI lineage: Eukaryota > Metazoa > Arthropoda > Arachnida > Uropygi > Thelyphonidae > Typopeltis > Typopeltis vanoorti. The sequence continues at coordinate 58,904,029 of NC_143549.1, read as the reverse complement.
CCAATTTCTTGGTATTATCATGTGTGTTTATAGCTAAATCAGATATTTCTTCCACTTTAGCTTCTGAGAGTGTCAAGCTTTATTACGATTTAAAACGTTACACATACAACTAGCAATGTATCAATTCAGCACAATTCAAAAAAAAAAAAAAAATATCAGATAACGCATTTTATCTCTTACATGGAAAAGTCGGGGATGATTCAGAAATGATTCAAAAGCTGGTCCAAGGACATGACTAATTTATGGAGATTGCAGTGAAGAGACTGCTAACAGTGCCGCCATCTAGTGGTCGCTTACCCTTATGCAATATTTTTAATGCCTGAAATAGTGTGGGTGATACAGTCGATTTTCTTGAGTTTCCAGGACGAAAAACCCCAGTTTCAGGAAGAAAAAACCCACATGCCCGTGCCAGAGATCGACTAACTCGGGAAGCAGTCGAAAAAAAGGAGAAAAAGATCCTCTAGTCGGAGAGTAGAATCGAACTCAAGTTGCACTTTCTTCGGGAGATCTAGCGCCGAAGAATGCAATCACCACTGAACTAGAGTATCTTTAAAAAAAAAAACGTGCTCTAAGACTAGCTATGGATAACGGGACACAAAATAGGAACCGTCTGACGTATACACCAACTAGTCACAGACTTCTTGGCATAGTTGGTCGACACATCCATGTATTTATGTTTGAATGTTTGAATGGACGACTAGCAAGCTGACTTGCTGTGGTGCGTCGATTATGTTTTGCTGTTACAACCAAAAAATCTGCCAGTATAACCCGTGCTAGGGCAGGGGCAACCTCTTTGCTAAGAGGTTGCCCTTGATCTACCACAAAGCATTGTATACAGGATCTGAGCATAATGCCCAGATCCTGGATAGCATGTTACACGAGATTCCAAACTCATTGGCAATATCAGTAATTCTGCGTCCTTCTTCAAGATTTCCAATAATTCTTGCCCGATTGAAATCATTTAGATTATATCTTTGAGGAATTACAAAGCATCCAAGTTTGCAACTTGATTCCTTCACGAAAAAGCGCTTCATGCAACATTCGCTTAGCGCAGCCTTTTATCCTGTTGAGTGCTATCACGTGACCTTTTTCGAGGAATTCGAAAATTTCAAGGTTTACCTGCTTTCTACTCAAAATAGTTAGTTACACAAATTGCCAGATGCCGATTCTCCTGAATTTGGGTTATAATCTTCCGAAAGAGTATTCGCACTTACTTTTTGCACACTAGTGTATAAATAAAGCATTAAAAGTATTGGAAAGAAATTAAAAGTTTGGTGGGGAGAGGAAGAGAATTAAAAGAACAGTGAGATATGGAAGCTTGGAAAGCTATGTTATAGAGTGACAAATCACACTATCTCCTACTGTGCAAATTAACAGGAATCAGTATGGAGGTGTGATGGTATAATCCTGTTTTGGCCATGGACTTCTACTTGTTGTGCCACAAACATTATACCATCACACCTCCATACTGATTCCTGTTAATTTGCACAGTAGGAGATGGTGTGATTTTTTAGTAGATAATGTCCCCTTGAATGTCCATAACGTCTTTTCTTGATGATAAAATTTTGCCATGTAAGTATGGTCAACCTTTTATGAGCCTCCAAGAGGTATCTAAACATTCTAGACCAGGGGTCGGCGGCCCATAAAAGGTTCACCATACTTACATGGCATGTGGCCCTTAAAATTTTATCATCAAGAAAAGACGTTATGGACATTCAATGGGACATTATCTACTAAAAAGATTTTTTAATTTACTCGAAGAAATACCTTAACACTGAACTATTCCATCGTCAGGCCAATCCCCTGACATTGAGAACACAATCCTACTTGTAAGATGACAGAAAAAGATAATCGGATTGAATCTATGGGAAACGACCCTGGAATGGAAAAGGTAAAACAAAAATGGAAACGACAAAATATAATACACATAGCAAACTGGAATATAAGAGGAATAGTATATAAAGAAATAGAATTAGATCAGTTATTAAATGAAAGAAACTTTAAGATAGCAGTAATCACTGAAACAAAAAAGAAATTACAAGGAACTATTAGAACCGAAAATTTTAATGTGATATACAGTGGATTCGACAGAGACCAAAGAGCACGAGCAGGATTCATGATTTGGATTCATCACTCTGTTTGAAAACAGATAAAACATTATAAATTACGGAATGAAAGAATAATAGAAGCTAGAATAAAAATAGATAGAGGCTATTTAACAATAATTGGTTTATATGTCCCAGAAGAAGGAACAGAACAGGATAATATTGATTTTTATAATCAGCTACAAAACATATATAATAAAATAAATAAAAATGATTACATAATTTTAGCAGGAGACTTAAATGCAAGAATTAGAAACACGAAAATTAATAATAATATAGGAATACATGGAAAACAGACTCTAAACAGGAATTGTAAAAAATTGATCGACTTTGTAGTTTATAATAACCTATAAATAACGAATTCCTTCTGTAAACATAAAGACATACATAAATATACTTGGGCAGCAAGAGGATGGAAATCAATATTAGATTACTTCATTTTAAATGAAAAGACATCAAAATTTTCACTAGATGTTAGAGTTCACAGAGGATATGAAATAAGCAGTGACCACTTCCTTGTTAAAATAAAATTAAGATTTCCACCTAAATGGCTACAAGTAACAAGAACAGAAAGAAAAATTGAAACACATGTTTATAAAACTAGACTAATGAATGACACAAATGTACAGTGGGCTATATGAACAAAGAATTAACCAATATCTAGATAAAATAAAACAAAAAAGAGAAATAGAAATAGAATGGCTTAATATAAAAACGATGCAGCAAATGAAAGCTTAGGAAAGACAAAAAATTCAATAAAAGAAAAAAACTGAAGATCTGGGATGATACAATCAAAGAAATAATCAAAACGAAAAAAGAAGCCTATCACAAATGGTTAAGCAGTAAGAGATTAGAAGAAGAAATAGAATATAAAAGAATAAGAGCCATAGCTAAAACAGAAGTCAGAAAAAGACATAGAGAATCATGGAACAAATTTGTTTCTAATTTAGAACATAATTTATATAAAATAAGACCCAATGTATATAAGACCTTGAAACACCTAAATGCAGATACCAAAGAAAACATAAAATTAATCACTAAATTGAAATTAGAAGAATTTCTAAATTACTACACAGAACTGTGGACAGACAAATATTTTAAAAAAGGCAACTGGCAAACAATTAGCAAAAATGAAAAGGAAATAACTAAAGAAGAATTAGAAATTAGCTTGAAAGAAACAAGAAACGGAAAATCACCTGGAGAAGATAAGCTAGGTTCAGAACTATATAAATACGCAGGAACAAGATTCAAAGAAATACTCTTATTATTTTTAAATAAAATTTACTCAACTGGTAATTTACTCAACCCCAATGGAATGGAAAAAAGCAATTTTGATTCCTATCTTTAAAAAAGGTAATGGAGATGACCCTAAAAACTATAGAGGTATCAGTATACCAAATTCCTATTACAAAATATATAGCAGAATCTTAAATAACAAACTAATGAAATATTCCGAAAACTTTATTCTTGAAGTACAGAATTGATTTAAAAAAGGACGACCATGTATAGACCTGGCCTTTAACCTAAAATTAATAATAGAGAAAAGAAGAAAATACAATTTAGAAACACATATTGCATTTATTGACTTTGAAAATGCATTTGACAAAGTTAAAAGAAACATATTATTTAACATATTAAAATAAAGACAAATACCAAATAATATCCTAAAAGCTATCACAAGTATATATGAAAATAATCAAATACAAATAAGATTAAATCACGAGCTATCATATACGAGAGAGATAAACAAAGGGGTCGACAGGGATGCCCCCCTCTCAGCAACTCTTTTTAATATCTACTTGAATGAAATAATAATAAAATGGAATAAAAATTTACATCGAGGAATTAAACTTTCTCCTACAGTTAACTTAAACACTCGCCTCTTTGCCGACGACCAAATAATATTACAAATTCTGAAGATAACTTACAGAAAGCTAAGCCATTTTAGATATAAATGAGATATCCAAAGATTATGGTACGATAATATCAACAGAAAAATCAAAAACTACCTTTAAAGGACATGATCCAGCAAGAACTAAAATAGTAAGAACAGGTGAATTCATTTAACTACCTAGGATGTATGATCACATATGAAAATGAAAAAGATATAAACGTAAAAATTGCAAAATATTTAAAAATAACGGGTGTAATTAACTCTATATTTAAACCAAACCTAGTTCAAAAACAAACCAGGCTAAAAGTATACAATACATTAGCCCTACCAGTCTTAATGTATGGAAGCGAAATCTGGACAATAAAACAAAAAGACAAAGATTAACAATAGCAGAAATGAAGTTTATGAGAAACTGCAATGTATACCCAGGGCCGGTGGAAGCGGGCATGCAGAGCATGCGGTGCATGCGGGCGCCGCTACGAAGGGGGCGCCGGGGCACGGGTTATTTTTAGGAAACATAAGTTCATTTTTAAGAAACAAAATTTTTATCATAAAAACAAAAAAAATTCTTAGAATGATCAATATTGAAATAAATAAGGCCGGATGCACCGAATAAAAATTTTTAAAAAATTTTATATTGCCGGCTGTTTACAATTTTGTAGCGAGAGCAGGCTAAATGCTTGCCTCCAGAATCTCAAGTGAAACGGTGAATGGTTTTCATACAAAACATTTGTTGCTACGTAACCAGTCATATGGTACTGTAAAAACTCGATTGTAGCTTAAATATTCCAAAGCACATTATATTCGATTGTTTACTTAGGTTAAGTCCCATTTATTTTATTTTTTTAAATTTTGTTTTATTAGTTTATTGTAAAAATAAACTTTGTTTGTCTCTGTATAGTTTGTTTTAGATGTTATTGTAAATAACACTTTGGAAGTTAACTGCATATACTACTTTAATAAGAATATGTTAGAGTGTTAAAAACAAAGGCAATGTTTATATCGCCGAAACAATAGATCTACATGGCGGCATTAGAAAGATTGTTATTAAAATTTGTTTGTATGAGAAAGCTTGCAGGCTCTAAGTGTAAACATCTGTTAAGTCAGTCAGAAAGGTTCAAACAACTTTCCGAAGGCCGGCAACTTACAATTAAAAGAAAGCGGAGGAGAACAAAAGGCGTGCTGAACTTGAAACTTAAGATGAAAGAATCATACTGATTCTTTGGAGTTGCCAAACTTCAAGCAAGGTGTCAGAGGAGGTATAATAAAAAGGGACTGAAGCAAACAGAAGGGGCTGCACGGATCCAGAGATTGCTGCAGATGTAGAGGGGGGGAGCGGTTCCAGAGATATCCACAGATAGACAGGAAAGGCTGCCCGGTTCCAGACGCTGTTAAAGAGGAGGCAGCTCGGTTCCAGACATTGTCAGAGAGCATCCCAGATCCAGACGTTGGTTGAGAAAGGAGTTTTCCGCTTCCAGAAAGGAGCTTCTCGGTTCGAGATGTCACTAGAGAGAAACAACTTCTAGGCCACAGACAGGGCTTTCAAATTGCCGAAAGGAGAAGTCCCAAACGCTGTAGAAGAGAAAAGTTTCCAGTCCAGAGGGATCCTGATTGACAGTTGACAACAGTTTCATTTTTCTTGGAGACAGAATTTTCAGTTTCTTAGAGGCGGCAATTCAAGCTACTTGAGACAGCAGTCGTCCAGGCATTTTCGGCGAGCCCAAGTAGAGGAGAAAAGGCGAGGCAAATTTCCCGAAGTATCTTCGCTCGTAAGTTTCTCTTTTCGCCGTGGGAAAATAACATTTATCCGGAACTGTACGAGTTCCACTACATTCCATATTGATATAGCCAAAGCCAAAATTCCAGATGAAGATCTGAGATAAAAGAATTGCCATAGAACTTTTAGTGAAAGACTTTTCACTAATTGTGAGATACAGAGCCTTTGTAAGTTCAAAACGTTTATATAATTCCTCTTATTGTTGTATTAGAAAGACTTTTCAGATATATGTTTAATGTTTAATAAGGTTAAGAAGTGTCCTTAAGATAATCAATTGGCATGTTAGAAATTGATAACAAATTTGTAAAGATAACTTAACAGAGAGATTTAGGTAACCTCTTTGCGAGTAAGCTTGGAGTTCAATAGGTAAAATTTGTAAACTGAGAGTAGATTACGTTTTGTGTTAAAGAAAGTATTTTAAAGTTGATGAAAAAAGGTCCTAAATTTTGCTAAAGAGTTTTTATAGAATGATAGAGAAAGCAATCTCCCTAATGTTTAAATTCGTGTACATTTCATAGTAATTTAAATAAATGTTATTTGACTTGTAAACATAGCATGTAATAATATAAACAAAGGAGATTCTGAGAGAGATAGAAAGCATGCACAGCTACATTAGAATAACGGAGAATAAAGTATAAAGTAAAGAAAAAAGACATCACAAGTAATTAATAGAAATTACAAGTATACAAAGTTAAAATAATAATAAAATGTTACAATGTCGCAGTAATGACAGGATAGCAAAAGTAGATTTATAACAGTATGCATCTCAATAGGCTACTGACAGTAGTGCAGTGCGGACTATTGTTTCGTCTCTGTGTCGTATTGTGTAATAATTTCTTGTGAGTATAAAATAGAAATGGAATCAAAAATTTAAAAAAAAAGTTATCTGGTGCACAAAATAAGCCTCATGCTGCAAAAGAAGCAGATATTAAGAAACAAACTGGGGCTCTTAATAATTTGTTAAAATATTAAAATATTCTGATGCAGATTGTAACCAACTCGATACATCAGAAATCAGAGTTCACGAACCGTGCACATCATCCAGTTTGAATGAAAGTACTATTACAACTGTTGAACAAGATAACAAGATGCAGGATTTAAGTGAAAAACAGTTAGGAGAAGGCTATTTGTAATTGACCACGAAACTAACACATTGTTAGTCTCTGTAAATTTAGAAGATCCAGGTGAATGGGGAAATATTGATGAAAAATTACGAGTTGTTTTAATTGAAATGGGGCCTGTTCAAAAGAAAAATATAATATATTCCAGAGATACATATGGTCGTAAATTTGGCGATACGTATCATAATAGAAAAATGGAAAACGGGAGCTCGATTGTGGAACTATGGGATAATATTTGTCAATAGGTGGCAGCTAGAGTTTTCCAATATAAGTGTGTAGTATTTCATTCCTAATTTTGACTGTGGGAATTTTTAGTTTAGAGTCAAGAGATGGCGCCAGCAGTGTTTTTTTTCTTTATATTAACGTTTTCTCGTCAATGGGTAGCAGTTCTAAAATAATTAACCACTGGACATCAGTGATGTCCCCACACACACAATTTTTTTTCATTCCCTACATTAATTTCACTGTAGTAGTGATAGATGGCAGTACGATTTGATATTTTAAGTGTATGTGGTATTTCATCCCTAATTTAGACTATTAGACTATAGGAATTTTTAGTTTAGTGTCAAGAGACATCATTATTATTATTATTATTATTATTATTATTATTATTATTATTATTATTATTATTATTATTATTATTATTATTATTATAAAAACCTCCATGGAGTCAAAGACTCATCATGGGAGGTCCACTGTTATACACACAGTTTATCATACTGTGCCTAAAACATATTCACTGTCTCTGCACACACCACACTCTCGGGCAAAGCATTCCAATCACTCACCACTCTCCATGCAAAAAACCTGCTCCTCACGCCCTTGCTCATACCCTCCTTATACAGCTTCCAGGAATAACCTCTTGTTCTCCTGCTATCCTCACCCATTCTGTGCAAAACCTCCCCGACGTTAATCTGGTAATAACCACTCAACAGCTTATATGTCTCAATCATATCCCCTCCTCCTTCTATCCACCAATTTCTGCAAATTGCATTTTGTCAATCTGTCTTCATACTCTACATTCCAGAGACCAGAAACTACCTTAGTCAATCGCCTCTGAACTTTTTCCAACGCAATTTCATCTTTTTGAAAACCAGGTGACCAGATCTGTGCACAGTAATCCATATGTGGCCTGATCAAAGCATTATACAAAGGAACCATAACATCCTTACTTCTACAAGTCAATGTCCTCCGCATCATTCCCATTATCCGCTGTGTTGTCTTCACTATTTTAGTAACATGTCCCCGAAATTTTAGGTCCTTGTCAATCACTCCCAGATCTCTCATTTACCTCTTTCAAGATATTCGCACCGATTGTGTACTTTACATCCCATCTCTGCTTCCCAAATTTCAAAACCTTACACTTTGAGACATTGAATTGACATCCCCACTTATTTACCCATTCAGACAGTGTATTCAAGTCCTCTTGCAAAGCTACAGCATCCACACTACTCCTGATAGCTCTGCCCAGCTTTGCATCATCTGCAAACAACTGCACATCACCATTCAGACCTCTCCAGATATCATCACAGGTTTTTTTTTTTTTTACATTCACGTTTTATTGTCAACAGGTACCAGTAGACATTTTACTAAAATAACCGAGTACTGGATATCAGTTTTCCCGTTATTTTTTTCATTTCGTTCGCTACATTAATTTCGCAGTAGGGATAACACATGGCAGTACGATTTGGTATTTTAAGCGTGTGTGGTATTTCATATCTACATCTGATAAGAACAGACAGGGATGGCAGTGATGTTACATCGCCCCATTTACCCTACCCCTATTTGGTTCTTAGTGACAGAATTGTATTAAGGGATAAAATTATGCATTTATATATCAATTTCTAAACAGATTAAGTGACTAAAAAATCTTAAATTTTTTTCCATGCCTAATTAAGAAGAAATCAACGTTTTCAATAATCTTATATATATATAACTCAAGCAATATTTTGATCTTTGTTACAGATTCTGCTTAAAGATTTATGTTACCAAATATACACAAGCAGTCCTTGTATAGTTGTCATTTTCTAGATCTTAAACGTTCATTACTTTTTTTCCTCATTAAATGTTAACCTTTTTTTACCATAATTAAACAGAATTGTATTAAGGTATAAAATTATGAATTTATATATCAACTTCGAAACAGAATAAGTGAGTAAAAATTTCACTGTCACTTAAAAAATATAAGTGGTGTAACTTAAATATGGAGAACACCCAACGACACCAAAATTTGTTCATTTAAGTTTACAAATGAACATTTTAATTTACAGAAATATTATTTACAAGTATATTCACAGAGAATAATGTAAATATGTTATTACCTAGAAATATATATCACAAGATTTAGTTTACACGTTTAACATTTTCCAATGAGTTTAATAATAAAAATGTTCGTTACTCACTGTTTTTTGCTTACAGCACATCAAAATAGCTGGCCACACAAAAGAGTCTTTTTGAACGGAGACCATAGGAAGCACAGCTTCATACATCTCATATGACGTTAGCCTGGAAACTACTAGTTAAAGATTCCATGTATTCACCAAATATGCACAAACGGTCCCCGTATAGTGTTCGTAAGTGTCCCAAAAAAAAGAATCTTTATCGAACTGGATAAAGTCTTGAAAGTCTACTTTTACCATCAAAGATGTTTTAATTAAGTTTGACTACACAATATTGTGATATTGCACGTACGAAAACGAATATATAAGTTGTAACTAACCATATGCACACATCAAGCAGGCGACACTAGTAGACTAAACTAATATGTAGCTTTGTTAGCCAGTAGCCAGAACTATAATAGCCATGCGCATTGGTTCAGCCAGTCCCCGCTAGGAAGGTAGAACTGATTGAACCACTTGTCTGACGCCGCTTATGTATGGGTATTCGCAGTGGCGGCACTTAAAAAATCTCACGGCACACCAAAGTGCCGTAGCACAGTGGTTGAGACTCATTGATCTAAACCAACGCCATCTACTGCCCACCACCAGTAGTGGTATTTTCACAATCACGAACATCCATGCCCTTGTCGGGATTCGAACCTGCAGCCTTTAGGCTGGAGAGTGGATACACTAACCACTCGGCCAACCAAGCCGGCTAGTTGTTTATTTATTAATAATAAATAAATAACTATTTATTTGTGTTGGAAAATACGTAACATAATAAGAATGAAGAATATAGAAAACCATACGAATACAAATGAAAAAAAAGCGAAATTTCAAAAATGACTAGCGTTATAGATCCACGATTTCTTAATGGTGAAGACTCAACTTTATTTTCTAAAGAAATTTGTATGTCAGATGGAATTATTGTAAGATATATCATGACAAATCTTCCTTGTGTTTGAAATGAATTACATGAAAAAGTTAAAAGCAGAATTCTTGGTTAATTAAATTCAAACACCAACTGAAATGGGACATTGGTTCTCTTTTTCTAGACAAACTAAGAGAATGAATAATGCAAGATTGAATAATACAAAAAAAAATCAGGTAACGCCTTTTTATTCCCGTATACGGGAGTAGGCGAGGCCATTTAGCCCTATCTAACTTTTGGAGACTGAGTGGGCAGTTCAATCTCTACTGGTACCCAATCAGAGACAGATGGCCAAAAGCTATCACTAATTAAGCGGTACGCAGTGAAGAGAGACGGCTCAAATGTGCCACCATCTTGTGGTCCCTAATCCTAACACAATATATTTAATGTCTGAAATAATGTGGGTTCCACGGTCGATTTTCTTGAGTTTACGGGAGGAAAATCCCGAGTTTCCGGGAGGAAAAACCCGCTTGCTCATGCCAGAGATCTACTAACTCGGGAACCAGTCGAAAAAAGGCTTAGAAAAATTTCCTCTAGTCGCCGACTAGACTCGAAACCAAGACTTCCTTCGTGCGGCCAAGCGCGGTGGTGTGCAAACGCCACATCCACTGAGCTACACAAGCTCCGAATAATCAACATGCAAATATCAAATATCATTCACCAAAGGTAGAGAAAAATCGAAATTATTATCGAAATATTTAGGCAGACCTGTTCTTGATGTAATCGATATTGGTTGAGCAAAACGTAAAGATATAGTGCGTACTTACTCATGTTACGAGAAGCATAACCAAAGATTTTGTGCTTATATCAATGCTCAAAAATATGTGTATTAGTTTAAAAAAATTAAAATGTATGCATAATTTTACTACAGTAAAAATTCCCCGGACGGACTCAAAGATGAATAACCTTGCCTCGATGACGTCACAATGTAGGATAACATCACTTCAAGGTTCAGAAGCATTTGAAAACATACCCATGAGTCATATACGTGAATGTTACATTTTGAAGGACACAGATAGGATAAACAATCCTATAATGGACAAGATTCGAGTGCATTTTTAGTTTACTGTAGTTCGTTCATTCAATCTAGGTCGTCTTGTGTTGTGTGTCTGGTAAAGTAATATAATGGGTGAGCCACAAAAACAATTGAAAATTTCCTTCTTCAGGAAAATAGCATGAGACTAAACACTCGACATAACTCTAAAAAGATGGAAACCACTTGTTATTTTGGAAGATACATACAATATGAGTTGCTACCAAGAGCAGTTGGGAAAAATAATATTCATAATTTCATAATCTACTCTACATGAAATTGACATCGATTATGAAATAGACATCGGAGACTGTAATATTTAAAAAAAAAAAAAAAAGCCAAGATGGTTAACTAATCGTCGATGGAACAGGAGATGGTGTAATTAACATGTTCATTGCCAATCACGCGATATCGCGCGATGCGAGTTCTCACCAGACGGCCGATCACGCGGTAATCGCGTGGACGTCGCTAACTAAATAAAAAAAAAAAAAAAAAAAAAAAAATTGGCCACCACACGAAATTCCAATTTTCAGCTTGGCAATGAAAGTGTTAAAGCTTTCTCTATCAGCTGTTTTCACCAAAAATGTATGAGATTGATCATCATGCACTTTTTTTTTTTTTTTTTTTTGAAACTGAATTACCAACTATCAGAATTTTAGATAACAGCAACTCATCTCGACTCTTCCATGCTAAAAGTATACCTTCAAGAATATCCAGTTCAATAAAGATTCTTTATTTTGGGACATTTACGAACGCTATACGGGGGCCGCTTGTGCATATTTGGTGAATACATGGAATCTTTAACCAGTAATTTCCAGGCTAACGCCATATCAAATGAATGCAGCTATGCTTCCTACGGTCTCTAATCTAAAAGACTCTTTTACAGGACCAGCTATTTTGATGTACTGTAACCATAAACAGTGACTCGAACATTTTTATTATTAAACTCGTTGGAAAATGTTAAGAGTGTAAACTAAATCTTGTGAAATATTTCTAGGTAATAACATGTTCGTATTATTCTCTGTGAATATACTTGTTAAATAATATTTCTCTAAAATAAAATGTGCATTTGAAACTTAAATGAACAAATTTTGGTGTCGTTTGGTGTTCTCCATATTTAAGTTACACCACGTATTACAAGTGACAGTGAAATTTTTACTCACTTATTCGGTTTAGAGGTCTCATCTCATTTTCCTTTCCCCCTCTTTTACCTTGCGGTGTCGAGGGTTTATTATTCATCGGACTTAACCGTTCACAGGATAGGGTGCTCAGCCCTACGCCCTGGTATATCCTATGTCTGCAGTGGTGTTGAAGTCACAAGGCCGGTTTTCCTGCTTTGCGGGATGAAAAACCTTCGATAAACTGAGGAACAAAACCCTACTGTCCACACCCAAGACCTGCTAACTTGGCTATAGGTGAAAAAGATCCTTCAGTTCCTCACATCTCTGACGGGAATCGAAACTAGGACACTCCTTCCCCAGGCATATGGTTGAGAAGCACACAGCCACTAGGCTAACTGCGTAGACTTATATATCAACTTCTAAACAGAAGTTGATATATAAGTAATCCATAATTTTATCCCTTAACACAATTCTGTTTATGGTAAATAAAATTAACGTTTAATGAGGGAAAAAAGTAACGAAGTTTTAAAATCTAGAAAATGACAACTATATGAAGACTGTTTGTGTATATTTGGTGACAAAGAAATCTTTAAGCGGAATCTGTAACAAAGATCAAAATATTGCTTGAGTTATATATGTAAAAGATTATGGGAAACATTGATTTCTTCTTAATTAGGCATGGGAAAAAATTTAATATTTTTAGTCACTTATTCTGTTTAGAAATTGATATATAAATGCATAATTTTATCCCTTAATACAATTCTGTCACTAAGAAAATAGTGACAGAATTTGTAAATAGGGGTAGGGTAAATGGGGGATATAACATCACTGTCATCCCTGTCTGTTCTTATTAGATGTAGATATGAAATACCATACGCACACTCGTACTGCTATCCCTACTGTGGAATTAATGTAATGAACGAAAAGGGAAAAAAAGTGCAAAAAACTGATATCCAGTACTTGGTTATTTTAGAAAAATGTCTGCTGGTACCTATTGACAATAAAACATGAATGTTAAAAAAAAATGTGATGACATCTCTTGACACTGAACTAAAAATTCCTGTAGTCTAAATTAGGGATGAAATACCACACACTTATATTAGAAAGCTCGTGCTGCCACCTATAGATAAATATTCTTCCATAGTTCCACAATCGAGCCAAAAACTCCCAAAAGCCAAAAAATATCCTCCCAGAATTCTAATCGCTAATTATTAACCATGATGCTACACTCGAAACTACAGCTCACCTCACATCACTGACAGATGGTGCCACCAGGGCACATCCCAGAATTCCATGCTTGAACCAAAAGACATAACTTGACCTCATCGACAACTGTGGTCAACAGACCACATCCCAGAATTCCACAGTGAAACACAGAATTCCATACTCGAACCATTACCCAGAATTCTACACTCGAACCAAAAGATATAACATGACATCATCAACAACTGGGGCATACAGACCACTCCCAGAATTCCACAATCAAGCCCTTACCCAGAATTTCTTACTCGAACAATTACCCAGAATTCCACACTTGAACCAAAAGCAACATGATGTCATCGACAATTGGAGGTCAACAGACCATGTCCCAGAATTCCACAATCCAACCATTACCCAGAATTCCGTACTCGAACCATTACCCATAATGCAACCAAAGAAAAAAGAGCATGCTCACACAACTCATCCAGGATACAGATGACGTCAGAAATGCCTACTGCAATGACGTCACTAAACTACATCTCAAAAATGACTCACTTATCTACTTCTGATTAATGACGTCGCTTATCTACATCTGATAAGAACAAGCAGGGATGGCAGTGACGTCACACCCTCATTTTCCTACCCCTGTTTGGTTATTAGTGACCTATTAACAACTAAAGACGACGTGCATTTACAAGTTTTCAAGTTTACAAACTGAAGAAGACGAGTAGTTTACAAGCATCGAGTAACATAAGTAGGTTTATGGTGCCTTGGGAAACTCCGTAGACGTGTGCTTTTTTTAGTGTGACAATTTTGATGAGTGGTGAGATATCCTGTCACTATAGCCCTTTTGCACACCGATGCACTTGGTAAGTACCCAAGTAGTACAGTGTTCATACACGTCTGCAAGCGTTTACAATTCAGTCTGTAATGTATTGATGACATTCTTAGGTAAGAAAATTAAGTTCATATTCCATCTTGGATATGAAAGATTTTAAAAGAGCCTTTAAACTGAAGATGGGTAGGCAATCTCACAAAACAGGAAAACTGACCAGAATAACACACAATCACGGGATGATAAGAATATAGCTGAACAAACCAAATGAAATACAAGAGAATTCTTTTGTTATGTAGAGAATAAAGAATGAATGATAATAAATGAATGTTAAAGAGTGCAAATGGCAGAATTAAAAAAGAGCTGAGTTGTTAAATAATCGCTTTAAGTAAAGTGCACATTCCAGGCACTTAATTCTTTACTGTGGAGGAACACCTGAAATGGCACAAGAAGATGATTTATAGATATATTAAATACACTGCCAAGAGTTCGTTGTAAATATAACAGTGGGATTGGATGGGACATCATGTTAAAGGTAGGTCTTGCTTTAGCAATCTGACCATGTTCTGTAATACAAATACAGTACATAACTGCGGGATAATTGAGAATGAATATTCCATGATACTTATGGATTTTGCAAGATTAGGATCCCCTAACATTTGCAGAGCCTGGGACAAGAGTACAAATGGAAGCCCATATACCATATGTCTAAATATATAAAAGTTATAAATCAAGCTGATAAACCATTGAATGAAATAAGTTTTGTCTCAACAAATATACCTTCCTAAAAATAAAAAAAATCCATTAAGCTATGGTAAATATGACTGAAAATCAGCAAAATATCAAAAACGGCTGAATTTATTTATCACTGAGCATATTTGGGTGCTGTGTAGATGGAGTGGCGATGTTTGGGTGTGTGACAAACTAAAGACGCACATAACTTAAAAATTACTATATATTTATTCTATAAAATTTATTTTTCCATAAGATTGATTCTGAACATCTTATTTTTCATCTCTTATATAATATTTTTTTTTGTCTGTGTGTTAGTGATTTGTAGAGCCCATTAAGGTATAGGGCAGGTGTCCCTCTCTCTCTCTCCCTGGTCTAAGGGCAGTACTCTACATGCAAGTTGTTATGCAAATTGAAAGGGATAAGTATTCCAGATAGCATTCTGAAAAGAACAACAGAAAACCGTTCACGGACAGTATCAAAAAGTGAGGTACAAGGATGCCGAGTTTAACAGGAAAAGGAAGGAGGCCAGTGGCATACTCTACATGCAAGCTGTTATGCAAATTGAAAGGGATAAGTATTCCAGATAGCATTCTGAAAAGAACAACAGAAAACCGTTCACGGACAGTATCAAAAAGTGAGGTACAAGGATGCCAAGTTTAACAGGAAAAGGAAGGAGGCCAGTGGCATAACAGAGGATTTTATATTTCAGCCATTGTTATTTAACTTGTATATTAATGATATTAGCTAAAGGATGTTATCCAATTATTTGCTGATGATGCTATGTTTGAAACAGTGAGGCATTATTATTATTATTTATTCACATAATTGATACACAGTCAAAGCAAGATTTAAACAATATTATTTAAACAACAATTTGACTGGTGATACAGAACCATTCAGATTCTACCCAAGAATCTAAGAATAGTCTTTCAGGTAGCGTCGTAAAATATGCACTGTTCCAAGTAATGCAGTGTTTAATAGGTCATATGGGGTCACTTCCTTGATGTTTAATTGCTGTAAATAGTTGGGGGATTCTTTGAAATTGCGCCAAGTGCATTGATAACTATTGGGATAACTTTACTGTGTTTAAGCCACAGCCGGCACACTTCGATTGCCAGATCTCGATATTTAGTCATTTTTTCCAGTTCTTTGTTGTTAATGTTGTTATCACTGGGTAACTGAGATATCGATAATCCAAACCTGTCGATGTTCGATAATTGTGATGTCAGGTCTATTATGTTCCAAATGAGAATCAGTTTATATTCGAAAGCCCTAGAGAATTTTTGCTAATTCATTTTCTAATACACTCTTTATGTTATGCTGCCACCAGTTATGAGATGTGGGAAAGCCATATTTTTTGTATACATGCCAATGAATTATTTTGCCCACTTGATCATGACGGTATTTATAGTCAGTTTGAGCTATCTTGCTGCAGGCACTAATTAGATGTTCTACAGCCTCATCTTTCTGATCGCATAATCTGCATTTGTTGTTATTGATTGATGTCCAAAATTTTCGCTTTGATTGCATTAGTTTGTAATGCCTGTTCTTGAGCTGCTGGAAAAATCTTTCTGTTTCTTTTTTAATATATCCATATTGTAGCCATTGCCACGTCTTATTCACGTCAATTTTGTCCTTCAGTATCTCTAAGAAATTGGCCATGCAGGTGTTTATTTTTCCAGCGCACATATCGGTTATTTTGTTGTTCCTTTTTGTAATCGGATTTGTTTCCTGTTGCTTTCCGAAGACCCTCCTGTGTAACTGCTTGAAGCATTTGCTCAAAGCTATTGTCGATGTAACGTTTTAAGCTAATTTCTTCTATTATTTATACAAAAGAATTTATATAATAATTTATATAATATAAAGAATTTATATAATAATAATAATAATAAAAGAATAATAATAATTATCATTATATATCTACGACAAACGAAAAGGCAACCATCTACCAAATGCCAAACTTCCAACAACACAAACATTGTAGACAAACTAAACGAGGCGGTGGTATATTAATATTTACCAAACATAAACAGAAATAAACTATAAATTAGAATTTGCAGAAAACTTATGCATCGAAATTAAAAACATCAAACAAGAAAACTCCTTGATAATAAATGCAATATACAGACCACCCAACTTAAACATTACAAAATTTCTAGATTAATTAAACAGATGGCTTTCAACTACTGAAGAAGGCACCTGAGAATACTTGATAATAATAGATGACATGAAATTATTTAGTAATTCTAGCATAGTTTTTAAGTTTGTGTTTTCTGCTACAAGGGCTATGTCATCAGCAAATCTTATACACCACTTGCTCACCATTTATCTTTATGCCACTATTTATTTTATCTTTAGTTTCCTGAATGGCATTTCCAATATATAAATTAAATAAAAGTGGTGAAAGTATACATCCTTGTCTTACTCCACTCTTTATATTTATTATTTTCTTCTTATCATTGGTTTTAATCCGTCCATTTTGATTTTTGTAAATTTGATAAATTATTTTCCTATCCCTCAAATCTATGCCGATATTAATTAGACAATTTAGGAATATTTGCTGGTTTACTTTATCAAACGCTTTCTCTAAATCAAGGAAAGCAAATGTAAGTATTTTGACTAAAGTCTAATCTTCTCTCTATTATTGTTCTTAAACAGAGTATTGCCTGTATTGTTCCTTTATTCTTTCTGATTCCAAATTGGTCTTCATCCAATAGCCAATATATTTTTGAATAAATTCTATTTTGAATAATTTTTAGCAGAATTTTTCTAACATGTGGGATTAAAGCTATTGTTCTAAATTGGCTGCATTTGTTTGCATTATTCTTTTTTGGTACTGGTATTATGGTTGATTTCATAAACTTTTTTGTTATCTTTCCTCTATCATAGATTTGGGCTATTAATTGATAGAGTAAGGTTTTTGTCTCATCACCTATATTTTGTAGCAGTTCTATAGGAATATTGTCTACACCTGGACTTTTTCCCTTACCCATTTCGGATCAAATTCTTCTCGCATTATTGGGGGTCCTAGACTATCTTCGTTTTTATTTTCTATGCTGATATCATTAGAAAACTAATAGCTATATTAAAAGATGTTTATCAGAATGCAGTTGCAGCAGTTAGAATAGGGGATGATTTTAGGAAATGGTTTAGAACAAGCAGAGGTACTAAAAAGGGGGGAGTCAATATCACCAAGCATTTTCAACGCACATTTAGAAAGAGCAATGGATAAAACGAAAGAAGATGCAAAAGGAATATCAGTGGGATGAGAATTAACAATGTCATTATTGGAGAAGACGAAAGAGAACTACAAAAATCACTGAAACTATTAAATGAGGAAGGGAAGAGATTTGAACTTGTTATGAACTTGGGAAAAAAACGAAGACAATAGTATTTGGTGAGAAGAACATGAAACTAAATATACAAGTGGGTGGAATTGATATAGAAAATGTAGAACAATTGACATATTTGGGAAGTAAAATGACATATGATTTGGACTGTAAAAAAATAAAGATCAGGATTGCAAAGAGAAGAACAAATCTGAAGGTCATGGATAACATCTGAAAAAGTAAAGTGATCAGCCTGCAAACAAAAGTAAGAGTACTGGAAACATGAATCTTTAGCAGTGTACTGTATGGATCTGAAACGTGGGTACTAAATAAGGAATCAAGAAAAAGAATTTTGGCATTTGAAAGAGCTTCTTACAGGAAGATTCTAAGAATAGGATGGGTACAGAAAATCACAAACGAAGAGCTCTATCTGAAGGTACAACCAGAAGAGAACCTAATGTAGAATATTATAAAATGGATGCTGCATTGATTTAGACACATCTGCAGAATTAGTGAGGAATAGAAGATAAAGACATGCATGTGTGGTATTATGGATGGAGTAAACAGAAGAGGTAGACCATACAGAGAATAGATAGACGACATAAACAGGTGGGGAATGAGAAACTATTGTAATAGTTTCCCATATATTACAATATTTGACCCACTGTGCCCTCTTTACATCTTTCCAAAGGGCTCAAAGATATATGTATTTTGAAAGCACACACAGGCTATTGACAGGAATGTGATGCAATGTATTTTCCGATGGAAATCTTCATTTGTGACAGGAAGTCACAAATGAAGAGCTCTATCGGAAAATACAACCAAAGGAGAATCTAATGCAGAAAATTATAAAACGGAAGCTGCAGTTATTTGGACACATCTGTAGAATGAGTGAGGACCGGAAGATAAAGACATTTATGTTTGGTATTATGGATGATGTAAACAGAAGAGGGAGACGATAGAGAGAATTGATAGACGACATAAAGGACTGGTGTGGAACGGGTGTACAGAAACTGCGACACTGGACAAAGGTGGAAGATAGTGAAGGAGGCATTGGGCACTCAGCCCATAGTTCGTGATGATGATTAAAGCAAAAAGACGTGGAATGCTAATACTTCATATTATTATATGTAACCTGAATAACTGATAATTCGGGCTGCATTTAAAAGTACCGTTGCATGTCCAATCCTTATTATTTTCAAGTTCATCTAATCCAGCTTGTGTACCAAACACTAAAATTCTCTCTTCATCATCTTCACTGCTGTGGTACTTGTATAATAAAAACTGCTCACCATATTCTAGAAATTTATACTCATCTAAAATTATATATCCACTTCTTTCAGTTGGGACGTAGGGGGGGGCTTGGCCTTTCTTTTGCCTCCATCTAATATTACGACAGACATTTGCTCAAGAAGACATCAGGGATGAAGGGAAGCACACAAGCAGACTGTCAGTTAGAAAGCTTAATTTTAAAGAAATTAATTACCTTCCTCTAACTAGTTGGTTGATAAGGTCACCAGATGTTAGTTTACATTTTTACTGTGAAAACGTCTTAGGGCCAATTTTCCTACAGCGAAAATGTTTATGGCAAATTTTCTGGCCACGATTGTGCTTATACCATTATCTTCAATGTCATCCTTCTACAATCATTCTTTTTTGCTGATTACATATCGAAAGAATTCCCTAGGATTCTTTTTGGCTTCATTAGCTAACTGCTGCTCACACTTCACTTTTGCTACCCATATCAACCAAGTCACCTTCCTCGCCTTTCTTTGTAATTTCCTTGCAATTTATTATTACCACTCCTCTTGTGTTGCCTCCATAATGCCGTTTTCGGTTGTTTAATTTCTCCATTCATCCATTTCAAACCTATTTTATTGAACCTTCTGATCCGTGGAATACATTTAGCCTTCTAATCGATAATTCTTGAATAACACGCAAGCTTCTTCCGGTTCCCGCAGCCTTTTGGTCCCTCCGGGGGCATGGATGTTTTTGATTGTTTGTGGAAATGCTGGTGGTGGGCGGTAGATGGCGTTGTTGTAGTTGGTGGAGACAGAGTTGTAGAGTAGGTGCCCTCCCTTGATGAGTCTTTGGACTCCCTTCAGTACAGTGTCATGTAATAATAATAATAATAATAATGAATGAGGACATGATGGGTGGTAAAGTATTTGTAAGTGAAAGTCTTAGTGGCGAGAATGCCACAAGGAGGATGAGTGGTCGTCTGAGAGAAAGTGGGATAGTGTTAATCAGCAGCGAAAAAATGGTTAAAAAGTTTTGAAAAGAAAACGAGCGATCTGATGCACTTAACAATCGACAGTAAGAAAGACGAAAGCGATACGAATGTAAAACGGAGTGCAATTAAAGTCGAGCGGCTTTGATGGCGAACAGGCGTGTATGGCTGGCAATAAAATTGAGAGTCAATGAGCACGAAAATGTGATGCAAAATTTAAAAGCAGAGTTGGTCAAGATGAGGTACAAGATGAAATGGATGCAGAGTGAAATTAAGAGAATTCCAGATATGTATAGAAGCGTGAAAATGATGAAAACGAATATCGGTATGAAAAAGATAACGAAAGATCTGCAAGTGGCGTTGTAATTCCATTATTAGAGGTGTGATAAACGCGAAGATACACAAGGTTTGTTTTTCTGGAGGTAATATGAATACAGTGATTGAGGCGATGGGAGCCATTGAGAAAGATAAAATATAATAGTATGATAGAAAAGGTAGTCAGTGTATCGCAGTCATTAAATGAGGCGGATAGCGAAGATTTTGAATGATATGTTAGCAGATGTATGAGAAGAAAGTAGTGTAGTTTGTTAATGTGTACAATGACCTGAAGGACGAATTGAGCTGTAAAAGTATGACAAACTATATTTGAATGGTTTTGGTGCGAGTCATTTGGAGAGATTGTTGCTAGAAGGTACCGAAATGAGTGCAGAGTTTCACTGATACCACATGAATCTGATCAAGCAAGAAGAGATATGAAAAAGCAGGAAAATAAAAAAAAAAGAAAAGAAAAAAGAGAGGTTGAAGTGGTGGTTATGAATGAAGCAGTTGGTAGCATGAGTATGGAGAAAGAGAGCACAAGTGTGCAAGAGAAACAGGGAAACGAGGAGGCTCAGGATAGTCAGGGGAACACAGGGTGAGAAAGGTTGATGCTCCAAGAGGATGCGAATGTACGTGTAAACAAAAAGGAATGAGCATGAAATGGAATCAAGGGAAAACAATTGGAAACTGCTTTCCCTTGATCCAAGGGAAAAAATCCGCTGTGGAGAGCGGATACGCTAATCACTTGGTGAACCAGACCGGCCATTATCAATACCATTACTGAAGAAGTCTGTGCCCACATTCAGTAACCAACATCACACCACCTGATGAACTTCATCCATAGTGAAATGCCTTCCAGAAAGGTTTCTTGAGGAACAACAAATGGAAGTCTGAAGTTGCTGTCTACACTATAGGGGGAAATGTAGCAGAGTTTCCCAATGATCACAGTGCAGTCACTCATGAGTGGTGTGTGCGGAGTATCACTGTTGTGTACCAAAATCATGCTGCTTGTCAAAAGTACTGCAATGTTAGCTTTCACTTTGTCCAAAGTTTACATAAAACTTTGCATTGATTGTTCATCTCTTTAGCAAGAGGTCCACCAACAGAATGCCTTATCGATGATACCTTTCAAAAGCCAAGGACATTGAGAACAATTTTGTAAACAGTGGACTTGCTCTGGTTCACCACTTGTGAAATTTCATACGTCAGACTTCAAGAACAATGCTCTCAATGCGCGTCTTCTGTCTTTCTTGATGAAGATTTGCACACCCGATGTCGATCTTCAATGCCATCAGGGCCTGCTTTAAATTCATTGCACCAAAAATGCGCACCTGCCTCTTTGACATCACTTTTTGCCATACACAGTAACCAGTTCCTGGCCAATGTTACTTGGTAAAACCTCTTTTGCTTGCAAAAAAACAAATAACTTTATGGAATCTGTTTTTGACCACATGCGCATGGTAGCCGCTATCTTGCAACTGGAATTAGCTGTGAAGCGACAGTAACGGCACTGCAATGGTAGTCTTTTTGAACATTATTACAGTGCCTATCCATTCACTGTAATATCTACTCTATAATATAAAACGATAAGCCTTTTTTTGTAACGTTTTTGTGTCACGTTTTTTGTCAAGTTATTTGAAACGTTTTGAAACTCAGAGTTAGCCTGAGTGTTGAGTCTTCAAAATTCGAGTCATTAGAATTCAAGGGGAACAGGCCTACCAGTCCAGAACTCAGGGGGTTTGGCGCCGTATGCGTCGGGGTGGGGAGGAACCCCCCCCTTTCGAGTCATCTGAAATCAAAGAGAACTGGCCTACCAGTCCGGAACTCAGGGGGGGGGGGAGCCGTATGCGCCAGAGAGGAGGAACACCCACCCTTTCGAGTCTTCAAAATTCGAGTCATCAGAATTCAAGGAGAACCGACCTACCAGTCCGGAACTCGGGGGGGGGGGGTTGGGAGCCGTAGCCCCCCCTAGTATATATATATATATATATTATCAGGGGCGAATATTTCAGGTGTGCTAGGTCCTCATCCAAAAAATAGCAATATCACCGATATTATATTTTTGTATTTTTTCCCATTAAAGACTCCCCTAATTGTTTCCATACTTCCTTAGTTTACATAAAACTGCATTGATTGTTCATCTCTTCAGCAAGAGGTCCACGAACAGAACGCCTTATCGGTCATACCTTTCAAAAGCCAAGGACATTGAAAACAATTTTGTAAACAGCGGACTTGCTCTGGTTCACCACTTGTGCAATTTCATATACCAGACTTCAAGAACAATGCCCTTAATGCTGTCTTTCTTGAAGATTTGCACACACGATATCGATCTCCAATGCCATCGGGGCCCGCTTTAAATTCATTGCACCAAAAACGCGTACCTTCCTCTTTGACATCTCTTTCTGCCATACACAGTAACCGTGATTCCTAAAAGTAAATACAATATATTAATGCTTCATTAAGAGGCCACTTTTCGAATGTGATGCAATGCGTAGACGTTGCATCACATTCGCGTTAATAGTCCGGCTGTGCGTTCAAACCTTTGAGCTCTTTGCAAACATATATAGATTGCACAGCGGGTAAAATTCTTAGTGTTCTAGTAAGTTTATACCAGAATGCAAAACAACACTTCCACTCTTTCTCTTAGGATATACACCTCCGAGTCAAACAATTAGAATAATCAAAGAAAATGTGTTGAATGATTTGCAATCTAATTTATTGCATAGAAAATAATTATTATTACCAAAATCTAAATCTACATACTCTGTAGATCATATAACCATTTAAAAAAATTAATTAATTAAAAATGAAATATAATTTATAAGCAAACTGTTACTTGAAAAGATTCACAAAATTAGAATAATTCTTAATGTGGTTCAAAATACTGTATTACTATAATACAGAGCTTCCATAGCTCAGTGGGTATAGACAAGCCCTTTGGTCGGGAAAAACCTGGGTTCTATCCCCGTCAGTGACGCGAGGAAAACCTTTATGTTGTCTCTTTCGACTAAAGATGAGTTAGCCCGTCTCATACGAAGTAAGGTTTTTTATCACCCGGAAATTCGGGGTTTTCGTACTCCAGAACAGGCAAACCAACTCCATGAACACGCATCTACAGACATAGCACACACCAGGAGGCATAGGACTAACCATCACCTTATCCTTTGGACGGGTACAGTTTGGAAGGACTAAGGATAGCTCCATAGCAGGCCACTAGGCATAATACGTAAAGGAAGAATATAATGCGGAAATAAATGCTCAAAAATTACAGTCAAAGAGAAATAACGTGATAGTTTGTACTTTATTGCATCTCCCTTTGCTTTCATGACTGTTCGTAAACGGTTAGCCATATTATTTACTATCGGTTCACACTTTTTTAAAAAATCAAATATCGTCTGCAGAGTAGAAAAAAGTCATTTGGTCTCTTGGGGCAACTTCTTGAAAACGTTTTTTATAATTCCCGACAAATTCTCAATGGGGTTTAAATCTCATGACTTTGACAAGGAATTACATTAATTTGCCTTTCTTTGAACCAACTAGTAGTGCTCAAGTGTGACAAAAGCTGAAATTGCTGAAAAAGGAAATCATCATCACATAAATCTTCCAATGCCATTAACATAAAGTGCTCAAGAATTTCTTGGTAAACTTTGGAATTGACTATTTCATACACAATACTCAGCCTGCCTGGAACCTCTGCGATTATACAAGCCCATACCATGACAGAGGTTACAAATTTCACCGAACGTTTCATGCATTATTTATCAAATGCTTCTTGTTTAAGACGCCAAACACGTATCGGTTGATGATACGCAAAGCATACTTTCATCGCTAAAAGATACATTTTTCCAGTCCTCTTGATCCCATAAGTCTTTGCTTTTTGACAGGAAGTCAAAAGTCGCTTCATCTTAAGCACATGTGATTTAAAACCCAATTTGTGAAGTCGTCATAGATTTAGACACATTCACACCTAGTTCTTTCCATCTGCTGTGAAAATACCTTACGCTTCGTAATTGCAGGTGTAGAGTTCTGTGGCTAATTGGTTCAAAAGATATATTTCGGTGATTACACCACATTTTTTATTATTATTCAGTTATATAAAACACTGAAATAATAGTTCCCGATAAGTTTCGCAAATTAGGATTTATATCTCCAGGGGATAAATAGTATAACTTAAAGTTTAAAAAAGAGAATTAATAAATACAAATCATAACCGTCTGGCTATTCATAAAACTCAACAGAATGCAGATATAACGTTATTAACGAGAACAAGAACACGGTGTCACGTGTTCTTGTTCATACAGTCCGAGCTCAGATTGAGGTAGATTTTTTATTAGAGCTGACCACACTTGATGGAGAATTAAACCTTGATTTTTATTGCATTGGGTTGGGTTTTTTAGCATATTAACAGCTTCTTTAAATTTTCTTATATAACTGTTGTTTTCTATGTATGACATCATTGTTTTTTTGCCAGAGTACATCATGTCCAGTGGAAGTGGTATGGAAAGCAAGACCCGTTTTCATTAACTTCTAATAGAATATTAAAAGTTAATGAAGAAAGTAAACTCTCCTTCTCAGTATATAGAAAGCCTACAAACACTGGAAGATTTCTAAATGCAACCTCACACCACCATCCTTCACAAAATATAAGCTTAATTAAAACTCTTCGAGACAGAGCATACAATATTTCCAGCACACAAGAAAGATGTAATGAAGAACTAAAATACTTAACACAAATCCTCCAACAGAATGGATATGAAACAAAAACCATCAAGAGAATCCTTAAAATGCCTCCAGCTAACAACACAATAAAACAGGATTACAAAAACGCAATCTCGCTTCCTTATATCAAAAATATTACAGACTCAAGGTTTTTTTAAGAGGATGATGAGGTGGTTTTGGTGGATGTAGGAATCTTGGGGAAAAAAAAATCTCAAGATTCCTACATCCACCAAAACCACCTCATCATCCTCTTAAAAAAACCAGGAGTCTACAAAATCCATTTATCTTGCGGGATTTGTTATGTAGGACAGACAGGAAGATCTGGAGAAATACGCATGGCTAAACACCAAAAAGACGTACAATACAAAAGAGAACAAAAAACGGGTCTGGCTTTCCATACCACTTCCACTGGACACGATGTACTCTGGCAAAAAATGACGATGTCATACATAGAAAACAAGTTATATAAGAAAATTTAAAGAAGCTGCTAATATGCTAAAAAACCCAACCCAATGCAATAAAAATCAAGGTTTAATTCTCCATCAAGTGTGGTCAGCTCACTACAAGAACACGTGACATCGTCCAGTATTGTTCAACGTCATGTTATGAGTTTTATGAATAGCCAGACGGTTATGATTTGTATTTATTAATTCTCTTGTTTAAACTTTAAGTTATACTATTTACCCCCTGAAGATGTAAATCCTACGATTTACGAAACTTGTCGGGAACCATTATTTCAGTGTTTTATATAACTGAATAATAATAAAAAAAAAACTGTGGTGTAATCACCGAATTATATCTTTTGAACCTTACACTTCATTTTTATTCACGATATTCTCCGATCTCCTCTCGTTTGTCGATCTAGTTATTATCTTTCAATCGCTATTGCAGCGATTATTCTGAAAATTCCTATTAGAATACTGTCTCAATACCAGTAGCGCACCCAGGATTTAATCTTGGGGGGGGGGGGGGAATTGAGTACACGATTTGAGAATACACACACTATGCATCGCATACGACCTATGACTGAGCATTTGCAATGATCACTAATTCATAAGTAATATAGAAATAGATGTCACGACACAAGATTAAAAATACATGCTATACCTATGCTCTCATCAAAAAAGGAGAATTTTGGAATATTATATTTTTGAACCATGTTAACATTATTCTAATTTTGTGAATGTTTCGAAATAACAGTTTTCTTATAATTTATATTACATTTGATGTGTTTACATGGTGATATAATCTACAAAGTACGTAGATTTCGATGACGCTAATTAATATTTGGTAATTATTTTTTATGCAATAAATTATAATTGCAAATCATTCAACACATTCTTTGATTATTCTATTTTTTTTTTTTTGATTCGTAGGTGTATAAAACAAAATTAATTAATTTTTATTGTGGTGGTTATCAAAACTTTGCAGACCTCTCTACTAATCATATGCAATAGTGCACTATCTCTGTATAATACGTTATGCATGTTCTTTAGCCAAGCCTCAAGAAGGAAATACTGTCGCCTCTAAATTAACTCACATGTAATTGAGTCTTTGTTTATTTCACGCGCTAGATATGCTTCAAAACCCAGGTCTTAATAACCAGACAAATGGTGCATTACTTTCAAGACTTTGTAGTTCCTCCATGGTAATGGAGGAACTACAAAGAAAAAAAAGTTATGGAATTAATCCTGTTAAAACACATTGACACTTTAGTGTCATTCCAAATTATTTGATCTCATGGTGGCTGCATGTAGTTCAGGAGACTTGGTACCTTTGAGCGCTTGGTTCAGGGGCCTCTTCCTAAAGCTAGGCAATATTGTAAGGTGTAAAAAATCTTTCCAGCTTTTCGAATCCATTCTCTCCAATAGAAAGATCCAGGTTCTTATTGATGGAAAAAAGAGCAGCCCAGATTCCTCCACAGTGGTCTCTACAGAGCTGTGTTTTTGTCCATTTACTCTTCAGCTTCCACATGTCTGACACACTACATATCAGCACAAGCAAATACGTGTATGCTGATGACCTGGAGATCTTATACTAGTCTATCTCCTTTCCCAACCTGGAAACAATCTTGAACGCAAATCTAAAAATTCCAGAACAGTACTTCAAGCAGTGGTACCTGAAGTAAAATCCAACAAAACCTGTGTCCACAGCACTCTACCTAAACAACGCAGGGACAAATCGACACCTCGACCTCTCTTTCTGGAGCAAGAAAGTAGAACATGAGCTTTACCCGAAATACCTTGGAGTGAGCCTGGACAGAAGCGTAACCTATAAAAGGCATATCACCAACCTGTCCAACAAAATTAAAACAAGAAATAATATCATTTCAAGGTTTGTTGGAAAACAATCTGGAGTTATGGGGCAGAAGTCCTAAGGTCATCTGCACTAGCCCTCGAATTCTTTGCAGCAGAATACTGATCCCCCCATCTGGGAAAGAAGTGCACACACACACTAACATTATAGATATCCAGCTAAACTCTACCATGAGCACAATTAGTGGGACACTGAATAAGCACCCTTTTCTCCTGGCTGCCTGTCCGCTCCAACATTGCTCCACCAAATATATGGTGAAGACAAGCCTCCAATAACTTAGTGACCACTCCAGAGATACAGACTGCTCAATAATTGGCTGCATCAGTTTTAGCTTCACCCTTTTATATATATAATGAAATTATCTTTCCCACCTTCTATGCATTAATAATTGTGCTCATATAAAGAAACAAGTTAAACAACCAGGTTAGGAACAAGGCACTGCTAATTCTCTGTACATTTCTTTACCACCCATCCAATTGCAATTTTGTTTTTGCACCAAATTCTTGCAACAACTTTAATATTTCTACCTCATCTGCCTCTATCTTTATCTTTTCATCTAGCCACATTAGCATTTCAGAGAGCCAACGGATATGTCTGGAATATACAGGGTGTTCGGGATAAATTTGACAGTTTCGTAAGGAAAAAGAAAATCTTCTTTGTATCTATTAAATTTAATGAATTGACAAAAAAACATTACAGGCAGAGTTAATTACAATACTATCAACAAGATTTACTCAAAATAACCACCATTAGCATCGATCACAGCTTCAATTCTGCTTCGGAATCTCGAACAAGCTGATGCTACAGTCTCCCTGGGAAGGGCCGCAAAAACTGTTTTAATTTTATCCATTAACTGGGCTTTTGTATTACTGGAAGTGCGATTGGTGTCTTTTTCAACTGCGCCCCATACAAAATAATCCATGGGGTTAAGGTCTGGGGAGTTTGGAGGCCAAACATTTGGACTGGTGAAGTCGTAGAAATTTTCAGACAACCATTTTTGACTTTTCCCAGAGGTGTGGCAAGGGGCCGAATCCTGCTGCCATACATACGGCCTACCATTGGCTACCCTTGTTATCCAGGGCTTGACTACAGTTAGCAACTCCACGAACAAAGCCCGAATTTCAATGCCAGGGTTCTTCAACACCTGTTCCTGCAGATTTGCGAGGAATTCTGCTGTACGAACGCAATCAGATCGTCTGCTAGGGATCTTTCTTCTTGCTACATCCTCGTAGTCACCATTGCAAGTCTCTAGTTCATGCCTGATTGTTTTTACTGTATTCAGGGAGCATTGGGCAGCAGTCGTAATATCCTTATTTTGATGGCGGGCACGAATCATCATGATACAAGTTATTCTCTTCCATGATTCAGGTGGGTTCCAGCTATCCATCCTTTCTGATATCTTGTATATGAATGAAGAAGGGTCCAAACTTTTAAATGAAGAGAAGTGTGTGTTAATACATGTAACTTACGGAAAAATATAATTAATTATAAATATGTCAAATTTATCCCGAACACCCTGTATATCCTACCAAAGTGGTTACTTAATAATTCAG
This sequence comes from Typopeltis vanoorti, assembly GCF_054136105.1. Taxonomy (NCBI): domain Eukaryota; kingdom Metazoa; phylum Arthropoda; class Arachnida; order Uropygi; family Thelyphonidae; genus Typopeltis; species Typopeltis vanoorti. Next base: position 58,874,434 of record NC_143549.1, on the reverse strand, counting down.
CAGTTTCCTGTGCAGGTGGCACTTTCCTAGAATAAGTATTCAATACAGTCATCCCATCCTTTTCTGTCATTATTCCTTTAATGCAACATGCAGTGAAGGAATTCTCTCAATTTTCTTTGGCCCAGCCAACTTCTTTTCATAGTCTCTGATTCTATCTTCCTCACTATGACTGTCACTTCCTAGCCTGTTCTTTTCTTCTGGCTCGGCTTCGTCATTCATTTCATTATCCTAACTATGTGAGTGCAGTTATTTATAGCTTCCTTCAGATACTCCTCGACCATTCTTATGCACTAACTACTAACTTTCAATCACCTTTTTCAGTTTATTATAATCACCTGCCTTTAAGTTCCAGATAACCCTTTTTTTTTTTTTCAAAACAAAATTCCCAAACAGTTTGCTACTACCCAAGTTTAAACTTCATGGTCACTTTCATCAACTGAAGCATGACTGTTACTTTATTTACCTACAGTTTCTCAGGTACTGTTACTGCCAGATCTAATATTCTTAAACAGCAAGTCCCATCCATAATATACTAATTAAGGAAGTTGTTCCTTAATAACTCTATAAATTATCCTTTCCTCCTCTTGCATACTTTCTTCTTCCTCCAGTCTATATCCTCATGGTTCAAATCACCTATAACATCTTTTGTGCAGGTTATAGACCAGATGACCCTGGTCTATACCTGGAATCCAACTATGTATTCTATCCTGAACTCTACTTCCTCAGCATCAAAACCATTTCCTGTACGTACATATTACCACCATCATTTCCACTCTCAAATAATAGTTGGATTTGCCTGCAATCATTATCAGTACTTAACCCTCCTCCAACCCTTTTATTCTGCTTGTCTTCTTTGAACAGGCTGTATTTTTTATTCTTGCAAAAATATCCTCTTTTGTAACCTAGTCTCACCATCATGTAGCTTCCTCAGTGAGAGGGTGCAGCACCCTCTCACTGAGGAAGTTCCAGTTCTCTCTGTTGGTGGCTTTCCTGTTTGTGATCCTGTCCATAATCTTATATCTTCAACCATGTCCTTCATTTTTTACCTCTTGATCCTTTTCCAACAATTTTTCCTTCTAAAACTGTTAGTATCCTCTGTCCTGCTGAACCTCTCAGTACATGTCTTGCCAATCTCATCTTTCCCTGGATCATTTCCTGTAATAAAGATCTCTGTGTTCTCATTCTCTGCAGGACATCTGTATTTGTCGCATAATTTGTCCATGTGATTTTCAGAGCTCTCCTATAAGCACCACATTTCAAAGGCCATTATCTGTTGTCTTACTCTCTTCTTGAATTCCCAGGTCTCACTTCCACATGTGAAAACTGGCCACACTAATGTTCTTATCATTCTTTTCTTTCTCTCGATGCCCCACAGAACTTCTGAGCAGATCTTTATTTTTCCAGAAGGCATCTTTAGCTATGGCTGTTTTTATTTTGATTTCTTTATCTTTTTTTCCATCTGCAGTAAAGTAGGTGCCTAAATATTTGTATTCTCTTGTATGTTCAATTTTCATATTGTTTATGACTATTTCTAGCTTGGATCTGTTTTCTTTTGAGATTTTCATAAATTTGGTCTTTTTTGCATTTATTTCTAATCTTTACCTTCTTCAATTAGTAGCTGCAGTAATTTGATTAATTTGTTTCTGTTTTCTGCTATTAGAATGGTTGTTGTATTTTATGCCAATGATACTAATTCCTATTTTTTGTTTTTCGATCTTTTTCATCACTGTCTCACTACAGATATTAAACAAATTTAGTGAAAGGATACAACCTTGTCTAACTCCTCTTTTTATTTTCACTTCAGAAGTCTCAGAGCTAAATAGCTGCATTGTCTGTTTGATGTAAATCATTTTTATATCTTAAGTACATGATCTTCGGTCTAATTTATCTAATATTGAACATTTTATTATGTTTTAACTGGTTGAAGACCTTCTGAAAACTATGAAGCATATGTATATGTTCCTATTTCTTTCAAGTGATCTTTCTATTAGTATTTTTAGTTCCAGGATAGCATTAATGGTTTCCATTCCTCTTCTGAAACCTCTCTGTTGTTCACTCAATTAACCAATTAAGGCTCTTTCAATTTCTTTGTTAACAATGGTTAAAATAATTTTAGATGCATGGGGTATTAGGCTCATAGTTCTATAATCCTTGCAATTTTGTGCATTATTTTTCTTTGGAATTGGTATGCAGATAGATGTTGGTCTCACTGATGCCAATAATTTTTGTTCCACACCAATGCTAAGAATTCCTAGTGAATGTGCACAATAACAGACCATGATAAATGACAGGCTATTGGAAATTTCAACTTCAGGCCATATTTGAATGAGTGAGATTTTTAAGAGTGGCTTGAATTCAAGTCACTCTTAAAATCCTCAACTGAATTCTTTTTCTCACTGTTATAGTCATTCTCTTGTCAAATAAAACTATTGGCATTCAGTGAGACCAACATCTATCTGCATACCAATTCCAAAGAAAGATGATGCACAAAATTGCAAGGATATGGATTTGGACTCCAGGAAGTCCAAATTCCTGGATGGACTTCCTGGATTCATTCTTTGCTTATTATCTTTTCTCACTCTATCATTACAATCACAATGTCAACAATCCACCTTTATTCATGCATCCATACTCCTATGCAATATCCCCAAATCTAGCTTTCCTGACTATATATTCTCATTCCATCATCATCATATCCCACCACCCACACACCAAATTACATTTGTCGAAATTTGAGAAAACATGTTCTGATTGCTTCATTTCACTGAACTGTTGCTCCATCTTGACATCATATACATTCATATGAAAATCCTATCTGACATCAAAATTACCCTGCATGTAAGCTGCACACTATTTCTTCTACACAGTCTACATATTGAATCACCTGCAATCATATCCTGACAACAAACTCAAAATCTCAACTCTTCTGCTTCTTTTTCATCATTTCAATAATCCTTTCATATCAGCTCTCAATACTTATCTCCTTTGAAGTCATTTGCTCTGATCAGCACAACTATATTTTTCTTGCTCTAACTGCTTACTTACACACACACACAGTCCTGTTGCACATCTTTGCACTGAGAAAACGTTCTGATTGCTTCATTGCCTAACATAACCCTAATAATGAAATCCCATCACCCTTTTTTAACTTTTTCTGTACCCCCCCTCCTCCTTTCCCCTTGCTTACATTTCTTGACATCTACCAAATCTTCCAATCCCCTCCAACTTAAGCTTACTATTGTTAAAGCATTTGTGACACTTTGAAATTTCTAACCTTGTGCTACACTCTTTTTCTCTTTCTAATGCTTTCATATTCTCTTTCACACACACTTCAACCCCTTTTTCATGCCACTGTCACCATCATAACACTTATTACATTCGTACTCACTTTCCTTCATCACAATCTGCCACATCTGTGTATCTGTTCCACTATTCAAAATTTGCTGTCATTCAATCACTCCTGTTTTTCCATCTGACTCACACTTTTGAGAAATCCTCATTCCATCATCATATCCCACCACCCACACACCAAATTACATTTGTCAATGAATGTATTTCATGCATGCTACAGTGTACAAAATTTAAGTCAAAGATGAATAAAGTGTTTAATTGTTATACTACTGCATACACTAATTTAACAATTAAATGTAAACAGAATTAGAAGACATCCAAATATTCAATTAAAATACACTCAAAGTGAACTCAACTAACATACCAGATAAGCAGAAAACTTAATTATAAAGAATAACCTTATTCGCCTTTATTCAACTCATCACAATAACTCGAGAACACATCATACCACTAACATTGAGCAGTATCACTGAATATTAGCTGTTAAGTTAAATCTTTAATGAATTAAATTTTTTTAATAAAAAAAGTTTGTTTCCATTTTTATTTCATTAATTTCAATAATAGAAGGTAAGCTTCCTGGAAAAAGAGAAAGTGGTAAACCCTCAATGAGAGAGATGGATGGAAACATGTTTAATGCAAAAATGAAGAAGGAAAATATAAATGTCATCCTTTTTCTTGACAATGCTTGGAGTGACTGACTGGTTTTCAGAGAGTTGAGGCCTTGGTGATGTGGAATATCACCAACACTCGATGCACTATCTCCAAGAAGCATAGTGATCATACTGAATCTGATGATGTCCAATAAAACTATGGATGGAAAAGCATATTTATCACTGTTAGCATCCTAAAAAAAAAAAATTCTGTTTATTTATTTTCCAGTTGATTTTTTTTTTTTGAAATTGGTATTTCTGTATTTAAATAAACTTACACAAATTACTAGGATTTCAGTTGTTTTTATTTATCAATTATTATAAAAATCTATACAAATTATACAATCAGTAGAATAATCTGGATCCTCCCAAATCTCTTCGAAGTCTGTTATTTACTTTAATAAGTTTTAGTCTTTATTACCCTCCTTCAAATCACTATTGTTTTTGTGGAATAACAACATATATGTTATTTACCATTAAGCCAGTTTTAAAATGTGCTTCCTGAACTATGTACAGCTCTCAACAGCTCAAGGTTTTGAATGTAATAATTAGGCCAATCATGTTCAAAATCTTTGCAACTGCAGTTCTTGTGAACTGATTAATGGTGAGCTTGAAACAATGCATTTTTGATTACTTTCAATTATAAGAGGACAGTCTCACAACTAATATAAAACAGCGATAATAGTCAATAACAGCAATGGACAATTATCAGTGTACACAATAGCATATGGTCTTCTTCCATCACCCATTCATAACTTTGCAAAATAGTAGAGATTTACACCTAGTAAAAAAAATAATAATAATAAAATAATAAATAAAATAATAATAAAATTTTTGTGATATATCATATACAGGGTGTTCGGGATAAATTTGACAGTTTCGTAAGGAAAAAGAAAATCTTCTTTGTATCTATTAAATTTAATGAATTGACAAAAAAACATTACAGGCAGAGTTAATTACAATACTATCAACAAGATTTACTCAAAATAACCACCATTAGCATCGATCACAGCTTCAATTCTGCTTTGGAACCTCGAACAAGCTGATGCTACAGTCTCCCTGGGAAGGGCCGCAAAAACTGTTTTAATTTTATCCATTAACTGGGCTTTTGTATTACTGGAAGTGCGATTGGTGTCTTTTTCAACTGCGCCCCATACAAAATAATCCATGGGGTTAAGGTCTGGGGAGTTTGGAGGCCAAACATTTGGACTGGTGAAGTCGTAGAAATTTTCAGACAACCATTTTTTTTTCAGACAACCACATTTCAGACAACTATTTTTAGGAAATCATTTCAAATGATTTCCTAAAAATAGAAAAAAATGGAAATTATGTTAATTGTTACTAGAAAATGAAAGGAAAAAGAAAACTTCGCCAGAGTGCAAGGTAGCAATTCCTTTATAATTTTCAGGCCAGTTACAGTTGACTCTCGTGACAGCAAATTCTTAAAAATCCCTAGAGGAGTTTATTATAAGGGGAAAGATTGTTTAAGTCAATTTCCTTTACTTAGCATTCCACCTATAAAGCTTTCATCAGGACTTGTCAATAGTTTGCTATAGTCAGAATCCAATGTACTTCCAACTAACTTTTAATTCATTTTGATAAATTATGGAGACTACAACTGTGTTAAGAATAATTATTTTAATTTCCCAACATTCTAACCTTCTGATAACTAATAATTAAGGAATTGGCTGCGTACACTAGAAATATAAATTAAATAAACTTTAATACACATAAAAAAACTCAGCCCACTTCAAAGCCAGTATAGAAAACCTTACACTTCAACATAATGACATAATGGTCAGTTTTGACGTCTCCTCCTTATTCAGGAATGTCCCCCTCAAAGAAACCTTAGAGCTAATCCAAGCTAAATTTCCTTCCGATATCTCAGCCCTATCTCAGTTTACAATGAACTCAGGCTATTTCGTTTGGCAGGAAAAATTCTACAAACAGATAGAGCGGACAGCCATGGGTTCACCACTTTCCCCACCCTTGGCCAACTTCTTTATGGAGACTTTTGAAGAGAAAGTTTTAAACTCAGCCCCACAAAAACCAACCATATGGTTTCGCTACGTTGATGATGTGTTCGCTATTTGGCCACATGGCCCGAATTCACTCGTCTCCTTCTTAACACGCTTAAAAAACCAACACCCCAGAATCAAGTTCACTCTGGAAAAAGAAAAAACAATAACCTCCCCCCTCCTAGACACACTAGTCACCTGCCAACCTGATGGAACCTTGGTTTTCTCAGTTTATAGAAAACCCACCCACCCATACAGGCAGATACATTCATCAACAATCCCATCATCCCCCCCCCCCCCCTCACAACAATATGGAGTTATTAAGACACTATGCAACAGGGCAAAAATAATCTGTTCAAATGATCAAGCCCTAACCACTGAACTAAATCACATCCGTGACACATTCTCAGCCAATGGCTACCCCCCCCCCCCAAAAGAATCCAAAAAATACTTAAACCAGTTATCCACAACCCACCTTCCCCCCCCCTCAACAAAATCTTAAAAAAACATGACTTGACCACTTGTTACAGACCACATAGAAAATTGGCATCCCTTATCCACTCCACTAAGGACCAACCACTTCTCCTAGACCTACCTGGTGTATACCAGGTCCCTTGCAGCTGTAAATTGTCCTACTTTGGCGAAACAGGCAGGACAGCAAATATCAGAATCTCAGAACACAAGGATTACATCCGATTTCACCAGTAGAGCCACTCTATGCTTGCAGACCATGCTCTGGATACTTGCCACAGAAAAAGATGGAAGAAAGCCACAGTAATACACTGCAGCAAGTTCAAATATTAAAGACTATTCATGGAATCAGCCTCAGCCCTTAGGAACATGCCAAACCTCAACAAATTTGGATGCATGAGACTGCCCAAAATTTGGGAAACATTTATCAGAAGAACTTCAGCCCAAAGCCAAGAACTACCAATATAGCCTGCTAGGGGGCATCAGGACTTTAGGAAAACGTTAGCTTCCTAGCTTCGGTTCTCATTTGCTGTTGTGTAGTACTTGTGTGCACGTGTCTTTGTATTAAGTTCCCAAGAAGATGGCAACGTGACGTTTGCCGAAATATCGGAAAGTATATATTAAAGTTTATTTAATTTATATTTCTAGTGTACGCTGTCAATTCCTTAATTATTAGTTATCATGTTTAACCAGCATATAAGCCTCTCTACAAGAATTCCAACCTTCATATTAAGGTCATCATCTGAAGCGCGTGCACACACACACACAAAGTTGCATTATATTTCAAACAGTATGCCAAAGTGACAATAATTTGATAAACCATTATTCTACTGGTCTGATCTCTAGTGTAATATATATATATATATATATATATATATATATATATATTACATCAAAGCTGTATCCTATTTATAACATGGTCAGAGAACAAATTAATATTAATACTTTTAATAGAGTAATAGTGGTGGCCTAATCAATAATTAACATGAGTGTTTGTTATATTAAGGCTAAGATCATGGATTACTACAGTCCTAATTATCATTTATAATGCACTCTTAGAAAAAAAAGGTTATGTAGAGAGAATATGTGCCATCCATATTCTTCAGATTTTTACACCATCATTATTGTTAAGATTAGGGTGGTTGATTAGAATTTCACAGGCCTCTTTAAATTTGCACTCCAGTCAATTTTATATAGGGTATGCAAGGCATGATCAGAGAAGCCAGATTTACTGTAGTTATTAAATTTAATGTGGCATTTATGTTATTTTTTTCAGATAGGAATTCTGTGTCCAATTTTACCTATATAAGGCAAATCACAGGTGCACTGAATATGGCATACTCTAGGGTGGGCCAGGGGAGGTAGTGAATGCTTGATGGAGTTGAATAAAGTTCTTTATTTTTGCAGGAGGTTTAAAGGTGGCATTAAGATTGTATTTTGGTAGCATTCTGTTTATTTTATCTGATATTGTTATACCCTGATAAGTTAGAATATTAAAATTCTTCTTATCATTGTCTAACAGAGCAAACACCCGATAAGAAACATAAAAATACACTTGGTATCTAGGTATGAGTAAAGTTGAATACATTAATAAGAAAAGAATATGTAGGAAAAGTGTGCAAATATTATGTGTATAATTTAATACTGAATTAAGGTCGACATTATCTTTAGTATGAATTAACCTTTATTTAGAAAATACGTGCAAGAACCAGATCAACATAATCTGGGTAAACGTAAGCTCTAAGTTCAGGGGGAAAAGCAGACAGTTGCCCCAAGCGGTCTCGTGCTTGCGGAATGTGATTAGAAGTGGTGGGAGACAATCTGACAATATGAGGTCAGACACACGTGACGGCAAATTCTACGTGCCGTGTGAACGGCCAAAGTTACGGTGATAGCCATTAGGGAGGAAGTATAAAAGGGTTAGGACCCCCCCCTCTTGTTTTCTTAGTCTCACCGTGCGGTTGATTGGAGCTCTGGGTGCGTGGTCCATCGCTGGCATGCGATCGGACAGTTTTCAACAGGAAATCTAATCCCGAGATACGGCAGCAGACTATGCTGCATGGTACGTCGAGGAACGTACGTGTCCGGAATGCTGTGATAATAGAGGTCAAGGAGATAATTGCGTTCAATTAACGACGATCAGAAAAAGAGGAACAAAGGAGTATAGATAAGAAGACAATTTATTCTTTGTTATGTGTGTGAATCCAGAAATTAATATTGTGTAAAACTTTAATGACAAGAGACTCAGGGATAGCAACTAAAAGAGACTGTATGAGAAAGGACTTGTTTGTTCTAGAAGATTATGAAAGGACAGACACTGTATGAATCTGAATATTATGTGTAATTAAGAATGCTTAATGGGATTTGATCTATAGAGAAAAAGTTAACTAAGATTGTAAAGACTAAGATCACAGTGTAAGAAATATGTTTAGTATAGAGTAAATTATATTGATTAAAATTTGATAGAGTTGTCTGTAGAAGGTATAAGAGTTATCAGATATGATTTATGCCTTAGCTAGACTTTGAATGGAACCTTTTTACTTGTAATATTAGCAGTGTATATTATGCTTAAACAAACCTTGCTATTCTAGTAGCAAGGCTTATACATTGGTCAGACATAACTGGTAATTAGTTTACGGAATTAACAACGCATATAAAGTATATTAATTAAAAGTAACTTTAGTGAATAACTTCTATATTTCGGCAATGTCACATTGCCATCTTCAGGAACATAAAGATATGGTATGTGCACGCAGGCACTAACACAAAGCAAATGAGGAAGAAAGCAAGAAACTAATATTGTTCCTAAAGTGCTAATGGTGCCCTCTTGCAGGCTAATTTGGTAGTCTTGGCAGTTGGGCTGAAGTTCTCATAATGTAAGTCTCCCAAATTTGGGGTAGTTTCATGCACCCAAATTTGTTGTGGTTAGGAACGTTTTTTAGAGCTGCTGAAGATTCTTTGAATAATCTTTCGTATTTAAACTTGCTGCGATGAATTATTTTTGTTTTCTTCCAACGAATTTTATGGTGGGTATCTAAGGCATGGTCTGCCAGCCCAGAGCGGCTGTACTGGTGAAACCAGATGTAGTCTTGGTGTTCTGAAATCCTGATATTTGTTGTTCTGCCTGTTTGGCCAAAGTAGGACAATTTGCAGCTGCAAGGGACCTGGTATACACCAGGTAGGTCTAGGGGAAGTGGTTGGTCTTTGGTAGAGCAGATAAGGGATGCCAACTTTTTATATGGTCTGTAACAGGAAGCAAGGTCATATTTTTTGAGGATATTGGTTATTTTCTCAGAGGTGCCCTGGATGTAGGGGATGATGATAGACTTGGTGTAATCTTTATTGGGGAGGGGGGTTGTGGTTTACTGGTTTTAGTATTTTTTTTTGCGGTTATAGCCATTGGCTATGAAAGTGTTGAGGATGTGGTTTAGTTTCAGCAGTTAGGGCCTTGTCATCTGAGCGGATTAATTTTGCCCTGTTATATAGTGTTTTTATAATGCCATATTGTTGTGTGTGTGGGTTGGGGGGGGGGGGGGGTGGGGGGGGGGGGGGGTGGGGGGGGGGGGGGGTGGGGGGGGGGGGGGGTGGGGGGGGGGGGGGGTGGGGGGGGGGGGGGGTGGGGGGGGGGGGGGGTGGGGGGGGGGGGGGGTGGGGGGGGGGGGGGGTGGGGGGGGGGGGGGGTGGGGGGGGGGGGGGGTGGGGGGGGGGGGGGGTGGGGGGGGGGGGGGGTGGGGGGGGGGGGGGGTGGGGGGGGGGGGGGGTGGGGGGGGGGGGGGGTGGGGGGGGGGGGGGGTGGGGGGGGGGGGGGGTGGGGGGGGGGGGGGGTGGGGGGGGGGGGGGGTGGGGGGGGGGGGGGGTGGGGGGGGGGGGGGGTGGGGGGGGGGGGGGGTGGGGGGGGGGGGGGGTGGGGGGGGGGGGGGGTGGGGGGGGGGGGGGGTGGGGGGGGGGGGGGGTGGGGGGGGGGGGGGGTGGGGGGGGGGGGGGGTGGGGGGGGGGGGGGGTGGGGGGGGGGGGGGGTGGGTGGGACATTAGTGAATAGGGAGGAAACGTCAAAATAAATCATTATGTCAGTGTGTTGGAGTGTGAGGTTTTCTATACTGGCTTTAAAATGGGCTGAGTTTTTTATGTGTGATGTTGTGTTGCCAGTGTAGTGTGTGAGCGTTTTGGCTAAATGTTTGGCTAATTTATATGTGGGGGAATCAATGCCATCCACTATGGGACACAATGGCACATTTTGTTTATGTATTTTTGGGAGTCAATATAATATCTCCCGATATCTCAGCCCTATTTCAGTTCACAATGAACTCAGGCTATTTCGTTTGGCAAGGAAAGTTCTACAAACAGATAGAGGGGACAGTCATGGGTTCACCGCTTTCCCTACCCTTGGCCAATTTCTTTATGGAGACATTTGAAGAGAAAGCCTTAAACTCCGCCCCACAAAAACCCAATATTTGGCTTCGTTATGTGGATGATGTGTTTGCTATTTGGCCAAATGGCTCAGACACACTCCATTCCTTCCTAACACACTTAAACAACCAACGCCCCAGAGTCCAGTTCACCTTAGAAAAAGAGGAGAACAACACCCTCCCCTTCCTAGACACTTTAATCACCTGCCAGCTTGATGGATCTTTGGTTTTCTCTGTTCACAGAAAACTCACCCATACTGGCAAATACATTCACCAGCAGTCCCCCCTCCCTCACAACAATATGGGGTTATAAAAACACTATATAACAGGGCAAAATTAATCTGCTCAGATGACAAGGCCCTAACTACTAAACTAAACCACATCCTCAACACTTTCTTAGCAAATGGCTATAACCCCCAAAAAATCCAAAAAATACTAAAACCAGTAAACCACAACCCCCCTCCCCCCCACAATAAAGATTACACTAAGTCTATCACCATCCCCTACATCCAGGGCACCTCTGAGAAAATAACCAATATCCTCAAAAAATATGACCTTACTTCCTGTTACAGACCATATAAAAAGTTGGCATCCCTTATCTGCTCTACCAAAGACCAACCACTTCCCCTAGACCTACCTGGTGTATACCAGGTCCCTTGCAGCTGCAAATTGTCCTACTTTGGCCAAACAGGCAGAACAACAAATATCAGGATTTCAGAACACCAAGACTACATCCGGTTTCACCAGTACAGCTGCTCTGGGCTGGCAGACCATGCCTTAGATACCCACTATAAAATTCGTTGGAAGAAAACAAAAATAATTCATCGCAGCAAGTTTAAATACGAAAGATTATTCAAATAATCTTCAGCAGCTCTAAAAAACGTTCCTAACCACAACAAATTTGGGTGCATGAAACTACCCCAAATTTGGGAGACTTACATTATGAGAACTTCAGCCCAACTGCCAAGACTACCAAATTAGCCTGCAAGAAGGCACCATTAGCACTTTAAGAACAATATTAGTTTCTTGCTTTCTTCCTCATTTGCTTTGTGTTAGTGCCTGCGTGCACATACCATATCTTTATGTTCCTGAAGATGGCAATGTGACGTTGCCGAAATACAGAAGTTATTCATTAAAGTTACCTTTAATTAATATACTTTATATGTGTTGTTAATTCCGTAAACTAATTACCAGTTAAACCTTGCTATTCTTTAACCAATTTTGTCTCTTTATGGAATTCGATGCACCACTTGTAAAAATTAGTTACGAATCTGAGTTGGAGATTTATAGAAAATAATTCACAGCTACGATTGCATATCTTGTGTTATCTTTGTTCACTTCTTGCCAACTTCTTGATTAACATTCTAATTAATCTAAAGGTCCTAAGTGGTGCAGTTGAAATAAATAAATTTTCTTAAGACTTAATGAGAAGTTGGTAACGAAGAGTCTGCCACATAGGTTTTGGCTCGACCCTCGGGCTATTCCTTTGTGACCCAGAGACACCATGCCACACACATATAGCAAGACTTTAAGTAAACTCATAAAATGTAAGATTTAAAGGAAGTGGAATTAATGCATAGAATGACTAGTTTTATTGTGATCCACTTTATTTTTATTATCAGGTGCAGTCTTGTAAGGAATTTCATTGATAGTATTTTTGCTATTTTTTAAGGAAGGTACTACTGATCATTTTATTTTTTGCTTAAGTGCTTGATCATTGGAGCAAATCTTTAAGGACATCACACTTGATGAAAGTGATTTATTAGTTAGTTTTGATGTCTCTGCCCTTTTTACAAAAATCTCAATAAATGACACAATTCTTCTTTGACAGGCCAAATTTCCACCCGATATCACAGTACTCTTTGCCCAAGTACCACGTTCTGTTAAAACAAAGTCCAGTTTAGGTATGTTGACAATATTTTCGTTCTGGCCAGATGGCCAGAAGACTTGAGACACCTTCCTCAGCCATCTAAACAAACAACGCAAACAAATCACAGCTAAAATCGAAAGTCATAACAAACTTCCATTTCTAGATACGCTTGTTGCATGTCTTTCTTTTGACAGGGCTTTAAAAATTTGCTCCAATGAGAAAGCACTTAAGAATAGATTAAGTTATCAGCAATACTTTCCTAAAATATGGATACAGCAAATACTATTAACAAAGTTCTTCACAAGAACTGCACCTAATAATAAAAGTAAACTAGATTACAATAAAACTTTAGTCATTCCATGCATTAAAAGGATATTAAATAAAATAGGCAAATACTCAAAAATACAACCTTAATGCCATCTTTAAACCTCCTGCAAAATTAAAGAACTTATTCAACTCCTCCAAGGATCCACTTCTTTCCTGGCCCAATCCAGAGTATACTGTATTTAGTGCACCTGTAATTTGCCTTATATAAGTGAAACTGGATGCACAATTCGTATCTGAAAAAAAAAAAGGAAAATAAACAACACATTAAATTTAAAGACTATGGTAAATCTGGGCTTTCTGATGATATCCTGAATACTCTACATAGAAATGATTGGAAAGGTAGCTCATTCATTACACCAAAACCTAGTATGAGTGCAAATATAAAGAGTCTGTGAAATTCTAATCAACCACCCTAATCTTAACAAACGACTGTGTAAAAATCCCAAGAATATGAATGGTGCATATTCTATCCACATAAATTTTTGTTCTAGGAGTGCAATTATAATTAGGAATATAGTAATTCATGATATTAGTCTTAATACAACAAACATTTATGTTAAATTATTGATTAGGCTACCACTATGGCTGTATCAAAAGTATTAATATGAATTTGTTCTTTGACCATGTTATAAATAGGATATAACTTTGATTAATTTTTTTTTCACTAGAGTTCGAGTCAATCAATGAAATGTAATGTAACTTGTCTCTGTGTGTGTGTCACCATCTCCAGATGATGACCTTAATATGAAGGTCAAAATGTCAAGAAATTAAAGTAATTATTCTTAACACAGTTGTAGTCGCCATCATTTATGTTACATGGTGATCAGCATTCATTTTGAATGCTGATTACCATGTAACATTAAAGGGGAAAAAATAACTAGTTATATTCAAATTTTAAAATAACTAATAAGCATCACTTAATAAAACAGTTTGAATTGTAATCAATTTGATTCTGGAAAAAAAAATGATGAAATAAGTTTAGATTTTGTAAAGAAATTTAGATTTCCAACAAGGCACACAAGAGTATATAAACAATTGCTGGCTTACTACAAAATCAGAAACCACACCTTACAGATCCATTCCATTCCATATCATCATCTTATACCATTATTCACCTAACTGCCTTTCCAGTCAGTTTAATGTACTTAGCCCTCCATCTCTACTAAGGAATGTAACTTTAGATTCAAATAGTTTTTGCTCATGCAGAGATGTAGGTAAGATATGCAATGTAACTTTAACCTCACATGATCCTCTTATTAAAAAGGAATTTATCTAAAATTCAATAATGGAAAGGAAGTGGGAAGGGGTGGGGTTCTAATTTTCTGACCAGACAATGTGTACATATAAGTAAATCCTTTAATTAGAATAAAACAGGTAGTAACAGATGACGCTTTTCTTTCAAGCTTCTACAGAAAACAAGAATGATCACAGACAACATATAATCTCAGGTGAGTACAGGCAAAAACCCAAGACACCCACTCTTATTTCCTACAATATACACTTGGTATATTATATCTGTAGACTTTGTCTTCTACTCTTATTTTCTCTACTTTCTCTTACTTCTTACCCCCCCCCCCCAATTCAAGGGCAAGGGGTGGGTGGGGGGGTGGCTCCTCTCCAACTGTAGTTTCCACTATATACTCAAAAAAGGCAAGCCTAGTCTATTTGTCCTAAGGTAGCAGTCCCACAACTAGGATACCTATCGTCATGCTAGTAACATAACATAGGGAAACATATATTACTTTCAAGTTAAAAGAAAAACATGGTGAAATATGCTACATGGAACATTAGAAGCATTAGAAGCATAGCACATAAAGAAGAATTGGATAAAATTTTAAATGAAGAAAATATAGAAATTGCAGTTCTGACAGAAACAAAATAGAAACAACTAATGAACATATCATTTATAGTGGAGTAGACAAATACATGCAAAAGCTGGCATAATGATTTGGATCCATAAATCAATTAAAGCAAAAATAACTCATCATACATACTGGAATGAAAGAATATTAAAATTAAACAAAGCAATTTAACAGTTTTGCTGGAGTGTACGTCCCCGAAG
Organism: Typopeltis vanoorti; assembly: GCF_054136105.1. Lineage (NCBI taxonomy): Eukaryota > Metazoa > Arthropoda > Arachnida > Uropygi > Thelyphonidae > Typopeltis > Typopeltis vanoorti. Next base: position 58,859,279 of record NC_143549.1, on the reverse strand, counting down.
AAGGAAAAGAAGAAGAAATGATGACTTTTACAACCAGTTACAAGGAATATATGAAAAATTAAATAAAACAGACAATATAATTATAGTTTGAGATCTTAATGTCAGAATAGGAATAGAAAAAATGAATAATAACATAGAAAAATTTGGAGAACCAACAGTAAACAAAAATAGAAAATGACTCATTGATTATATAATATATATTAATTTAAAAATAATGAATACATTCTACAAACAAAAAATATACATAAATATACATGGTGTGCAAGAGGACAAAAATCAATAACAGATTACTTTATAGCAAATGAAAAAAGCAGCAAACCTCTTCCTAGATGTTAAAGTCAGGAGAGGGCTGAAATAGATACAGATTAGTGCAAGCAAAATTAAGGTTTCCATTAAACTGGTTATAAAAAATACAAAAAATAAACAAACTAGAGAAACAAAATCTAATTACAAAGTAAGATTATTAAACCACTAAAGTAAAAGAAATTTATAGCAACAAAGGAGTAACAACTATTTAGAAAAAATAAAAGAAAATGAAAACATCGAGAAAGAATGGAATAACAAAAGAAATTATTACATCAGCAGCATAAGAAAGTCTAGGAACATGCAAAAAACATCATAAAAACAAAAACAAACAAACAAAAAAATTAAATATATGGGACAATGAAATAAAAACAATAATTAAAAATAAGTAAGTAGCAAAAAACACAAAGATGAATATAATAAAAGACAAGCAATAGCCAAAAGAGAAACCAGAAAGAAACAGAGAAAGCTGGGAAAAACTTATCATATCTAGAAAATTACATATACAAAATAACACCCAATGCATATAAAATACTAAAGACATGAATGCAGATATAAAAGAAACTGCAATTACAAATTGTGAAATAGATTTAAAAGAATTTTTGAACTACTTCACAGATCTTTGAACAGATAATACTAACACACAAAAAAAAAAAAAATTACAACAGAAACATAAATGCTTGGGGTGCTTAAGGGTCGAAGCTGTATACCTGAAAGGAAACCCCCACATAGCCTTTAAAGAAATGCAGAGAAATGACCAGGGCTTTTGACCTAATGTCCAATTCTCACCTTCTCGTGGTGCACCCTGTTGGGTATCTGCCTGGATACTGAACGAACGGGGATGGGCTGGCAGTTTGGGATTTAGCTGACCAAATTGTATTCTTATTGGCTTAAACCAAAATAAAACATGATGGTACAACATGACAGAATTTCATGCTGGCTGAGGCATTGCCTGGTTAAACAAGGCCCCTGTTGTTTTTGCCAGAGAACCAGGGCAAACAGCGAAATGTCAGCTACTGGAACAAATCCTAAAACACACCACAACTCAACATCCCCAGAGTTAAAGATCGGTACTATCAACATAAGAAGCCTGAATGGCAAAGAAATGGAGCTAGCTGAGGAATTAGATAAGTACCAGATCGACATAATAGGGGTGACTGAAACAAAAAAGACAAAAACTGGTCTTTGCAATAAATACAAAATGTTATATTATTATTATTATTATTCGTGACACCTCCAAGGAGTCCGAAGACTCATCGCAAGAGGACACCCATTGTGCAACTCTCCATTCTCCACCACTACACCAAACTTCTAGTACTAATCATCAACATCAGCACCAGATGGCATCAATGGCAATATCATATTAAAAATGAGGATATTAGGAAAGAACTTGACATTGTCAACATCCAGGAATGTGTTAGCAGAGCTAATCTCAGGTGATATGGTCACTTAAACAGAATGGGCAAGGAAAGCTTAGCAAAACAAGTGTTCTCTGCCAGGTTGGCAGGAAAACCCAGAGGAAGACCAAAATATAGCTGGATTGATATGGTAAAAAGTGCCTTAGACGATGGAAATATAAGATCTTATAATATTGGAGTCTTGACAAGTAACAGACTGATTTGTAGGAAAATTGTAGATAGGAAGTTAGTAATGATGTAAATTTCATAAGAAAAATCACATAAATCACATAAGAAAAATCTCATGGACTCAGTTATTGTAACAGTGAAATCTTCACAGTAGTTAAGAGAGTATAGAGAGGATTTGAAACAGGAAGTATCACCATTCAGTTTTGAGCAGGATAAAATTGAATATCTTATTGAAAAGAAAAGTGCATACGAAAGTTTTAAAAAGCATCAAAGTTGAGTAGCTTTCAGAGGTGAATTGTAGACTCAATACCAGAAATATTTTTCAAGAAAAAATGAAAGTGATTAGAAATAAGAACTATTTGATGGCAGACTCCAAAGAAAACTTTGATTCAAACAGACAGGTATATAGTGAGGTTGTCTGCAAGGACAGGGAAAATCAGAACTCCATGGTAGACTCACAAGTTAAACAGGCAGTCAAAGAAAGGAAAGCATATCGAAAGTTCCTGACAAGCAAGTAAGTTCACCTTCCACAACGCCTTTCATAACTATTCACAAAGCAGATATGGCTTTTTATTATTGCTAAAGACATGCAACTTCAACCCCACATTAATTTTGATACTGATGATTAAAAAAAAAAAAAGACTGTGGACTGTTCTTGAATTTTTCCTAATTAAAAAAAAATCAGTAAAACAGCATTGTTGCATTTGGACTTCTGAGACTTCCTGTAGTTTGTTTAATAGTGAGTGAGTTCACTGTAGCAGACAGCTGAATATACCTGTGGTAAAAAATTTGAATTCATTCTTAAAAATACTCTAATTATATAAAATAGTATTTCTTTAACTCTACACCATAACTTTCTGGGATAATGTCAAAATATACTTACACAATGAAGCCATACAAATTAATTTTATATAATTACTGTAACATCTATGCAGTCATCGTTATCAATGTCTAAATCTATTGGCGTGTCATTATTATCTATTACTTCTCCATCAAATTTAAACACAAGCCTTTCCAAAGGTAAATTTCTTTGTTTTGCATATTCTTCCATCAAATGTATTAAGGGTTCATTCTGTAATCAGAAAGAAACAATTATATTTTAATAATAATTAATTCAATGCATTGAATCCAAGCAATCTAAACTGTAATTGAAATAGTTCAATGAAAGGTTGTGTTCATATGTTTGTTTGTTTTTTTAAATATTTTCCATGAATTAATAAGTGTTGTTGTTATTATGTTCCATCGAGTTGTTTTCGATTAATAAGTAGTAATACTAAAATTTTAAATCATTGTCAGTTAATTGCTTTTTCATAGCTGTTGTGCTTCCATTCATTTTGATTTCAAAATGAATGGAACATGCCAGGCCTATCTCACATCAAGGGAATACAAACTGATTCTGATAAGAGTTCTCACTTACAATTAGATGTATTCGACTCTGGTTTCTTTATATTATGTCACATTTAAAAGAGGCTGTAAAACAAGGTGGTGATTACTTTTGCTGTAGCGTGTGTGGTTTGTTTGCAAGTGCTAAGAAATGACACATTATTTGCATGGTAAAGACTACATACATTCGTTACAATGGATAAAAAATAGAGGATTAACATAAAAACATGGGCTCCTCATTATTGTACATTCTGTAGTTAGTTTGGGGATTATAGCCAAAGTTGCTTAGAATTACAACTGAAGCAGCAAAGGTTATGAGGCTAGTATCTCGTGTCTGTGATTGATTTCCAGGATGAAAATCTGAGTTTCCAGTAGGGAAACCCTCCCAACTCCATATTATTATCATCTGAGACCTCAGGGCAGTCAAGGCATTATCAAGGAAAGGCCATATATCATCCACATCAATTGTGATACTTTTCTTAAACTCGTTCACTAGATGCACTCACTACTTCATCAGGCAAACTATTCCACTCACTCAGTGCTCTGTGAGAGAAATATCTAGGTCTCAACCATTTCTCAACAGCACACAAACTTAACTACCACAGATGCTGTTTTGTCCTCTCCCAACCTTCAATATAATGAAAAATGTCATCAGTCAATATCCTATAACCAGAGGCGTAGTGAGGCTATGGCCAATGTAGCCCCGGCCATAGGTGCTAATTTTACATAGGTGCAAAAATTTAGATTTTTGAAGTTTTTTTTTTAGAACAGCGCAATTTTCTTTCCTGGCCATAGGCGCCAAAATTCCTCACGACGTCTCTGCCTATAACAACCTATTCTGCTTACAAGTGTCTGTAGTCCAAATACTCTCAATCTGTCCTCATAATTTACATTACATAATATTTTTGTTACTCTTCTTTGCATTCTTTCCACAGCTTCTTTATCCTCTCTGAACCTGGGAAACCAAATCTGAGTACAGTGGTTCAGATGTCGTATCAGGGTCTAGTAAAGAGACAGAATGACTTCCTTATCCTCACTTATTTGAAATGTACTTGCAATTTTTTTTTGTGATCTTTGAACTTCAACTTCCTATCCACCTTAACCACAAGATCCCTAGATCTATCAGTTTCTCCAAGCATAATCCCACCAATATAATAATCAGTTGGAAATCTCATCACACCAAAGTGCATAACTTTACACTTCCTAACACCAAATTGAAGACTGTGTGTCAGGTACTGCTTAACATCATTAAGGTATAGACTGAACAACAATGGTTCATGGACTGATCCTTGGGGTACACTCCCATTCAAGTGCCATCTCCTATATAGGAGGTAGACTACTATGATGTGACTCACGGTTAACTAGGCATTTACAACATGTGGTGAGGACTCTATCTCTTCCATTGTCATAAGTATTCATGGCTGTAAATCCATGTGTGTTCATGGGGATGGATTGCCTGTTCTGAGGGAAAGGAAAAAAATGCATTTCCAGGTGAAAAAACCCCCTTCTACCTCTGTATGAGACCAGTTAACTCACCTTTAGTTGAAAGAGACCAGATAAAGGTTCCTCACATCGTGGATGGGAATCGAACCAAGGTCTTTCCAACCAAAAGGCTTCATCTATATCGACTGAGCTACAGAGGCTCCTGGGGTACACTACTGGTAAACTTAAATCTGGCAGCTTCATGCCCCACCCATATGCAACTGACCCACAATTTCGACCTCAATAAAGGTCGAAACCGGTCTGGGTAGTGGCCCTTCCCTTAATGCATAGCATTATACATGTCCACAAGGAGATGTACTTTGCATTATGGGAGATACTAAGGCAAATGATGAGAACTTATATCACCTTTACCACAAGTTTCCCCAGTCCTGAAGACACTTCAGGTGCAAACTTAGTTTGCTTACACTTGGATAAAAGATTAAACTAAATATATAATTTATAGTCTAACCAAGTGAAAAAACTTACAATATACTTATAACTTTTCTGGTCTCTGCTTTATATGTCTGATAACTCATCTCATGATGTTCCTTCCTCCTTATGGATGACATGAAATTCATATATTTTCATATTTGCATACCACTGCTGAATAAATATGAGAATTTTGGGATACCAATGATTTAAAGAGTACAATAATTTAAAGATCATGTAACATATTGTTACCTCTGTTTAACAATCTACATCTCTTGCTTAATAAGGTTGCACATCCATTTCACTCACACCTTATTTGTTCTCTAGGAATGCATTCAGATAATACTGCATCATTTAAGCATATTTTCAAAGCTTCCCATACACTGCTAATATATTTCTCATTTAGTAACTGATACCATAGGACCAAAGATAATATTCTTCTGAGCTTCTCATAATTTCATGCTTTATACTTGAGCATGTAACATCTCCTAATTGGATCCCAGGGCAGTATAGTATGATCACTGTCACTAACTTGTGGCAAAACAGTCATATTTTTAACTGAGACCCGTTCTGACATATGAACAATTCCAATGCTTTTTGAACTAGAGTTCCTTCTTTTGAATGCTGATGTGAGGAAACTGTCTCACAACAGCTCAATAAATTCTCCTCCATTCTTATCATGAGATTTCTCTGTTACCCAATCAATGCTTGAATAATTAAAGTCACCCATAATAATTACTAATTCAGTGGTTATCAGGGTAATTCAGTCATGGATTCATCATTACCAGTAACTGAACTGTGAAGTTTGAAGCAATATCCACCCTATGTTTCATTCTATTAGCCTCAAGCTCAATGCAATATGAGACATTATTATTATTATGATTGTTTTCATGAGTTTCTACTTTAACTGGTCAAATCAGATATCATTAGTGGTATCACTTCCCTCATCCTATCTCTTTTGTTCTTCCTAAAAATACTATATCCTTTACACTTGATTCCAATTTAGTTATCACATCTGACTCTCAGTCAGATATAATAACTAAATGTCAATAATCTTAGGCCAAAACATATTCACCAAGGCAGTGAACTCAACTTGTTCTTGATGCTCCTGGCATTTATATATGGATATAACAAGTTACCTTCTGGCTTTTTCATAAACTTATATCTGCTTGGCCTGATTGGGCAATTTCTCTTTTCCACCCCCAGATACACTCATTAAGTCTGAATCCAAAGCACACATTTCCACTTCTTCATCACATTCATAATTATGCTCAATGATGACATTCATATCAATGCTACATCTGTATACCATTACTGAACCCATACAAAATTTTTGGGATGCCAATAATTTAAAAAGTAATAAAAGATCACATGCATAATGTTAAATCTGGATTTCTATAAAAAAGCAAACACTTGATATTGCACAAATACTCAGAATTTATTTTTTAAGACCAACCCCCTCACTCATCAGATCTTGAAGCACCAGTGATTACATCTTGAAGATGGATGACCCTTCTGATTCTGATGTGGGTCAGAATGCATTCATGAAGTTATCAACAAACCTCATTTGATAGAAAAGGAAGAATTAAACAATCCTGTTAGAGATGTGAATTTATCAAAACAGCCTGAACTAACTACAACTCATTTTCAACAATGAAACTTATTAGCTCCAGGAAAGAAAAGTTCTGTTTTTAGAAATAGAAACAAAATCCAGTTTCATATTTTGTGATATGAAACTGGATTTTCAGTTTCATATCACAAAATTTGTTTTTCATATCACAGAATTTGTTACAGCCACAATGGCTTTTTACCAAGAAATGAATCAAGTTCATCACTGAAAAGAGTGGCATTATTTGTGGACTCTTCAACAATAGGATTAAAAGCAGTTTTGTTTTATCACAGTAATGAGAAGCCTTCCATACTTCTCACACATGCAATAAATATGAAAGACCTGAAAAGATGTCCAAGGGATGAAGTTACACAGGTGTTCAATGGGGGGGGGGGGTTTGCTATCAAGGTTCTGTGCAGGCCAGTCGATTTCTTCAACAATCATACAACCATCTCATCAATCTTTCCTGTACAGATCTCATTTTGTGGATTAGGCATTGTTGTAGTGATACAGGAAAGGGGTCTTCTTCATTGAACTGCTGCCATAAAGTCAGAAGCTTAGAATTCTAGAACATCATTATAGTCCATGGCATTAACACTTCCTGTCAATGAAACTGGGAGGGGGAAGCCTGAACCATGAAAAACAGTCCTAGATCATGATGTCTGCTCCGCTAAACTTCAGAGTTGGCATAATACATTTGAGAAGATAGCATTCTCCTGGCTTCTGCCAAACCCAGGTGGTAAAGCGTGATTCATTATTTCAAAGAATGCATTTCATTGTTGCTCCAGAGGCCAATGGTGGAAAGCTTTACACCATTCCACCTGATGCATATGTGTGAGGCTGCAGGGCCGTGGAAACTCGTTCTTCAGTTCCCAATGAGCACTAGCAGCACAACTTTTCTCAGTGAACAGTTGTGGTGGTACTGCTTCAACCATAGATAGGTAATTTTTTTTCACAGTATGTACTTCAGCACTTGGTAGTTCTATTCCGTGATTTTATGTGACCGACTGGGTTGAAACTGTGCTGTTGTTGCTTCTAGGTATTTCCACTTCACAATAACATCACTTATGGTTCATTAGGGCAGCTGCAGCAGGGCAGAATTTTCCTGAACTGAATTGTTGCAAAGATGGCATCTTATGATGGTTTTGCATCAGAAGTCACTGAGCTCTTCAGTAATGACCAACATTTTACTGTTAATGTTTGTCTATGAAGATTGCAAGACCATGTGCTTCCTTTTCTAGCTGCATGATGTCATGGTTGTGATGCATACAGTCATATTCACTATAAGGAGTGCCCAGATATATATTTTATTTATAGTGTACCTAAAAAAGAAAACTTCTAAGAAATTTTACATTTGCATTTTTTAACATTTATATTCATTTTACAAAATGAATTTTTTTTAAAACAATATTTTTAGCTTTCGTGTTCGCATACTGGTCACAAAGAATTCCAACATGCTTGGAAAAAACATTCCCTCATTAAAAACTATATTTTGTTAAAGTTGAGATCAGAACCGGTGGATTCTGAAATACACAAAATCCACACATTGTGATTCCACTCATAAAATCCTTGCTGACTAGTGTAAATGAAGGTAACATATTAAATATAAAAATGGTAAAGAGATAAAGAAATGACTAGTTTAGTGATTATTTAGATTACATTCAAAAAACTATGCTTATAATATAAGCAAGCATATTCTGCTCATAAATTGTGTATTCTTTGACCAATATGCATATTGTCCGGTATGAAAAGTAATGAAAAGAACATCAATAATTGCAATTAATTAATTACTTAATACTGTAATCAAGACAATACACATCTTATACACATTAAAGCCAATAAATAGTTTTAATAGAATAAGTACTAGACATATTTAAATGACTTTCACAGCTTACACATGTAAAAAAAAATATATGTAGAAATAAATTAAAGACTTAATTCTGTATGTTAGTCAAGTAAATAATAGTTTAATATCCGACGTTTCACTGACTAATATCTGTCGGCATTTTCAAAGGATACACTGGTAAGCAATAGAAAGTAACAAAAACTAGGAAACTAACAGACAATTCTAAAAATTATATAAAGTTATCACTGTGCGTGATAACAATACGACACGTGATACAATACGCGTGTCGCAAGTACAACGTTTTATTTGTTGAGATATTTATTGTAATTTTCATGAAAGTTCATTTCTTTTTGGTTAGATGATCTGATTAGAGTTTTCCATATATCTGGTAGGATTAGGCCTTGATTCTTATTTAAGTTACCTGTTGAACGGGTGATTGTAGCAGCTTCTTTGAATGTTCTGGAATGGTAGTTCTCTTCTATGTAGGGCATATGACTCATATTCCATTCAATATTATGGTTGGTAGAGGCAAAGTACGCAGAAAGGCCTGATATATCTTGTCTGTTATTCCTTATTTCTTCTAAAACTATATAATATCAGAGTAACCTTCAAACCTATTGAGACCATTCAAAAGTTTATAAGATCACCGAAAGATAGCCATCCTTTCTACAAATACTCTGGAGTTTATAGCATACCCTGTTCATGGTCTGAATTACTTCAGTTCCTAGAGAAAATAAACTCCTTGTGCTTCCATATCAAGTTCACTACTGAATGTGAATCCAATAACCAACTACCCTTTTTGGATACCTTAATAATTCAAAATCCAACATCTCTCATTGAAGGATTATAATTATCTAGAATTTTTTGAATAGTAGTTTTGTTGTATCCATTACACATCTGACTGCTTTTAATTTTATTCAGCTCGTCTCACAAAAGGGAATCAGAAGAGCAGATACGATCTGCTCCTCTGGATATAAAAGCAATCATATGTGTAATGGATACAACAAAACTACTATTCAAAAAATTCTAGATAATTATCATCCTTCTACCAGACTACAATCCAATGTGAAAAGAATTTCAATATTCTACCTTAAAGGAACTTAGAATAAATAGCACAGATTCTTCATAAATTCAATCTATAAGCAATCTTCAAACTAACTTGGAAACTGTCCTCCTTCCTGCCATCTGCAAAGGATACATTACTACCTCTTTCCTTACTAGGTGTTTATCAAGTACCCTGATCACATCATCTTTGCTATTTTGAACAGAGACTGGATGTTCTGCCTTGATTGGAATCAAAGAACATCCAGACTACATTACATTTTTAGAACAAGTCTGGCCATGCTTCTCTGGCTATTGACACTAGGCACAGAGTTCTCTGGAAAACCAAACAAAACTTCTTCATTTCAGAAAGTTCAAATTTCATCATTTTTTTCTTGAAACACGTGAAACACTATGAAACTGTCCAAGCCTAAACAACTGATCAGACTGCATGCCAATCTTTAAGTTTTGGGAAGTGATCACTATTAATTGTTCACAATTTATTTATTTTTAAGTTAATAATTATTTTAAAATATTTTTTATCTCACAACTTTTTTGCAATTGGAACTCTAATAGTGTAATCATATACTTCAGCTGCAACTGAGATAGGAGCTAGTATACCTATGATTTATGACTCATTACTGCAATTTGTGTTTTGAATGTAGTTGACAGTCTGTCGATGATTTCTATGCAATGTTGGGATGAAATATACTGGAGTTAAAATATGTAGCCAACAGCTGCATATTTTAAGATGTAGCTATTTCATATTCTATTTTGGAAAGATAGTGGATGCAATTTCACTATTACAATTTCCTTATTCCCTTCAGAGACAATGGAAATCATTAATAGCAACATTTCTCACTGACAACTGACTTATTGCATGAAATCCAGTTTGCCAATATGTTTAGAGTATCAACTCTAAACATATCTTAAAGAATTAACAAAAGTTAATTCTTTAAGCCATTAAGATTAAATATTGGTTGTACAATCAACTATGAAGCCAGTATATGTCTGTTAATTTTATGTATTCTCCAGTTGGTTTATCTGTTTTACCAGAGGAGAAAACCTTGCCACTAAATAGCTAACTCACTTTAAGCTGAAAAACTTTTATAAAAACTGTTATGCTATGAAAAACTTTTTTCATAGCATAGCACATTGTGCTTCCACAACACTGGATGAAGAGATGGCATTAGAATGAGGTTCTAGAGCAGTTGCATACCTTGAAAAGAATTCAGCAATGGAATATCAGAAAGTATGCTAATACAATATTCAAATGAACTGGCTAGGTACTTGACAAGTTTGTATAAATATAAGTCTCAACTCAGGAATGGAAAGAATATACGATAATCCCATTACACAAAAGGTGGTGCAAACAATGATGTGTTATAATTATCGACCTATCAGTATCTCTGGGGCGAATGTAAACATTTTAGAAACTCTCATACAGAAATAGGTTGACAAGCTACACTTTGCAAGGAACAGCATGGTTTAAATAAAGGGAGGTCATGTCTGAACAATTTGTTCATATTTTATAATAATGTTATGGCTGAGTTGGATAAAAGGAATAGTACACTATGATACTGTTGGACTTTGCTAAGGCATTTGATAGGATACTACATGAAAAGGCTGTTGTACAAACTGAAGAATATGGGATTGGAATATAAGCTATTGGATTAGATAATAATCAAATAGCTTATATGTGGGTAGCTGACACAAAAGTATCAGAATAACATAAGGGGGTGGGAGGAGCAAATCTGCCATATTTAAGGTGACCTATGGTGTGCCCTAGGGACCAGTCCTTGGATCATTGTTGTTCAATCTATACATTACTAATGTTAGGAAGGACAATCAGGAATGCCACTTAAGAATGATTTGAATAGGCTGGAAATTTGGGCAAATGATAATAGCTAACAGTTCAATATTAGTAAGTGTAAAGTTATGCACTTTGGTGTGATAAAATATGCAATCACAGTTTGTAATTATAAAAATTTAATTAAATATTAAATATGTATACTTTTTTTTTTTTTTGTCATGTTGTACCATCATTTTTTATTTGAAGTAGAAAAAGCCATCAAAGGCTTGAAATGTGGAAAGGCAGCAGGAGTAGATGATATTCGACCAGAAATGCTGAAGTATGGTGGTATAAGAGTCTTACAGTGGCTGCACTGCATAGTTCAGAAAGCCTGGACAGAGGGACGAATTCCCGATGATTGGAGTAGAGCTCTCATAGTACCCATATATAAAAAGGGAAATAAAACTGAATGTGAGAATTACAGAGGTATTTCCCTACTGAGTGTTCCTGGCAAGATCTATGCAAGTATACTTGAGAAACGGTTGAGAAGAATTGTGGAAGAAAAGCTTGGTGAAGAACAAGCTGGATTCAGGCCAAATAGAGGCTGTCAGGATCAGATCTTCACTTTACGACAAATAGTCGAGAAAGCATGGGAATATAACAAAGATCTGTATTTAAGTTTTGTCGATTTGGAAAAGGCATATGACAAGGTGCCAAGAGAGAAGCTATTCAATATGCTGCAGTTATATGGTGTCAATGGGGCATTATATCAAGCAATACTTAGTCTTTATTTGAGTTGTGAGTCAGCAGTTAGAATTGAAGGAAGTACAGGAAGATGGTTTAATGTTAAATCTGGTGTGAGACAAGGATGTACATTATCCCCTCTGTTATTCATTATCTATATGGATCACATTATGAAGGAATGTGGTATTAAACCTGATATCAAAATTGGAGATGTTAATGTCAGCTCTTTGCTTTATGCGGATGATGTTATACTTCTAAATAAATCCGCTACAAGTCTGCAAGATTCTCTGACTAAATTGAATAGCTGTTGTAATAGATATGGTATGAAGGTCAGCAATAAAAAGACAAAGACAATGAAAATAGGCAGAATCATTGAAAATGTCAACTGTGTTGTGAATGGAGAACCTGTGGAACAAGTAAAACATTTCAGCTACTTAGGCACAATTTTTACTGAAGATGGTAAACTAAATATAGAAATAGACAACAGAATCAGCAAAGCTGGTATCGTGGGAAGTCAATTGAATAAATTCATATGGAATAAGAAAGAAATTAGTCGGAACACTAAATTAGCTGTATACAAGACTGTGTTCAAACCAATTTTAACTTATGGATGTGAGAGCTGGGTCAGAAGTAAAACACTTGACCAAAGACTAGAGACCGCAGATATGAGAGTCCTGAGAAAGATTAGAGGCGTGAACAGATGGCATCAATGGCAATATCATATTAAAAATGAGGATATTAGGAAAGAACTTGACATTGTCAGCATCCAGGAATGCGTTAGCAGAGCTAATCTCAGATGGTATGGTCACTTAAATAGAATGGGAGAGGAAAGATTAGCAAAACAAGTGTTCTCTGCCAGGTTGGCAGGAAAACGACCCAGAGGAAGACCAAGATATAGGTGGATTGATACGGTACAAAGTGCCTTAGACGATAGAAATATAAGATCTGATAATGTTGGAGTCTTGACAAGTAACAGACGGATTTGGAGGAAAATTGTAGATAGGAAGTTAGTAATGATGTAATTTTTTCATGTAGTACTGTCATATCCTGTACACCCCTTGAGGGTACATGGCAGGAATTTGATGATGATGATGATGATGATATGCATACTTTTTTGCAGGAGTCACAGATAAAAAAAAAAAATTTGAAAACCTGTGGCTTAAACCATCAAATGTTGAAAGAGAAAACACATTAGACACAGTAATTAACTGTGATAAACTGTAATGAAATATTTTATAACTGAGAGGAGACCTCCACATAGCCTTTAAAGGAATGCCGAGAACCGACCAAGGCTTGTAACTAATGTCCAATCCTCATTTTCTCATGATGCACCATTAGGTATCTACCTAGATACTGAATGAACAAGGATGAACTGGTAATTTGAGATTTAGCCGACCAAATTGTATTCTTATTGGCTTAAACCACAATAAAATGATGGCACAATGACAGAATTTCCTTTCCTAACTAGGCGTCGCCTGGTTAAACAACATCCCCATTGTTTTAACAAGAGAACCAGGGTGAAGAGCGAAAAGTCAGCTACTGAAATAAATGTTGCTATCAACATAAGAAGCCTGAATGGCAAAGAAATTGAGCTAGCTGAAGAATTGGATAAGTACCAGATCAACATAATACGGTGACAAACAAAAAAAGACAAAAACTGGTGAGATCTTTTTATGCAAAAAATACAAAATGTTATATTCAGGCAATGACAATCAAGGATAAGAATGAGTAGCCATAGTATTCAACACTAAATACAAGGATAATCTTCTTGAATCACAGGCAATTTCAAGTAGAGTGAGGTGGGAAAAAACAATGAAAAGTTGGTTCTTGTTGGGGATCTAAATAGCAGAACAGGAAATGATTGTCAGATATACAAAAATATTTTGGGAAAATTTGGAGAAAAGAGCAAAGCTAATAATAATGGCAAATACCTCTTGGAATTCTGCTCAGGACATGGACTGGTTATTACAAACACAATGTTCCAACATAAAAATGTGCACAAATTCACACTGAGAGAACAGGCAAGGAATAAGAAAAGTCACACTGACTATGTAATTGTTGATAGTGATGTTTTCTTCCTGGTGAAAGACACTAGAGTGTACAGAGGATCTGAAATTGGAATCGATCACCATTTAGTCTTAAGCAGGATAATATTGAATTTCATATTGAAAAGAAGAACATGTAAGAAAGTTTTAAGGCGAATAAAAGTTGTGCAGCTCTCAGATATGAACTGTAGACTAAAATACACAAACATTATTCAAGAGAAAATGAATGAGTATGAAAACAGGAATCAAACCTTGGCGATTCAGTGGCAAGCATTGAAGAAATTATTGATTAATTCAGCCAGAGAGGCATGTGATGAGGTTGTCTGCAAAGATAGAAAAATCAGAACTCCATGGTGGACACAGGAAGTTAAAGAGGCAATGAAGAAAAAGAAGAAAGCATATCAAAAGTTCCTAGTGAATAAGTCAACGTGTGCTCTTAGAGAATACAGAGACAATTGTAAGAAACCAAAACACTGTGCAAAACTAGCTAAACAAAAGTCATGGGAAGACTTTGGTAAGAACATAGAAAATAAATATCAAGAAGGTGGCAAAATATTCTGGAGGCAGTTGAAAAAGTTCAGAAATGGAGGAAAGAATGCTGTAAAAGTATTAGAGATAAAGGTGACCTGAAAACTGGTGAAAAAGATATCCTCGATGTATGGAGTAATTATTTTGAAAAATCGTTAAATGAAACAAGCAGTGGTGACAGCACAGTAGTAACAGACATGCAAGCAGGAGTATATATCCATACTTGAAGTAAAAAAGCCATCAAAAGCCTGAAATGTGGAAAGGCAACGGGAGTAGATGATATTCGACCAGAAATGCTCAAGTATGGAGGTATAAAAGTCTTACAGTGGCTGCACTACACAGTTCAGAAGACCTGGACAGAGGCACGAATTCCTGATGATTGGAGTAGTTCCTGGTAGATTTATTGAAGTATACTTGAGAAAAGATTCAGAAGGATTGCGGACCAGAAGCTTAGTGAAGAACAAGCTGGATTCAGGTCAAACAGAGGCTGTCAGGATCAAATTTTCACGTTACAAGAAATAGTTGAGAAATCGTGGGAATATAACAAAGATCTGTATTTAAGTTTTGTAGATCTGGAAAAGTCGTATGGCAGGATGCCAAGAGAGAAGCTGTTCAAAGTGCTACAGTAGTATGATGTCAATGGTCCATTATATCAAGCAATACTTAATCTTCATTTGAGTTTTAAGTGAGCAATTAGAATTGAAGGAAGTATAGGAAGATGGTTTAATGTTAAATCTGGTGTCAGACAAGGAGGTACATTATCTCCTCTGTTATTCATTATCTATATGGATCATATTATGAAGGAAAGTGATATTAAACCTGATATCAACATTGGAGATGTCAATATCAGCTGTTTGCTTTATGTGGATGATTTTATACTTCTACATAAATCCACTACAAGTCTGCAAGATTCCCTGACTAAATTGAATAACTGTTGTGATAGATATGGCCTGAAGGTCAGCAATAACAAGCCAAAGACAATGAAAATAGGCAGAAACATTGAAAATATCAACTGCACTGTGAATGGAGAACCTATAGAACAAGTAAAATATTTCAACTACTTAGGAAGGATTTTTAGTGAAGATGGCAAATTAAATATGGAAATAGACAACAGAATCAACAGAACTGGTATGGTAGAACTGGTAAGCTGAATGAATTATATGGAACAAGAGAGAAATTAGTCAAAATACTAAATTAGCTGCATATAAGGCAGTATTCAAACCAATTTTAACTTATGGATCTGAGAGCTGGGTTAGAAATAAAAGACCAAAGAGTAGAGACCGCAGATATGAGAGTCCTGAGAAAGATTACAGGAATGAACAGATATCATCAGTGGCAATGTTGTTACACCTGATATCTTAGGAATATAGTATTCTCAGCTATCATGGTGTAACATGAAGAATAAATATCATAAATTAAAACCCCTGCATGAAAAAATGAATTGTTTAATGGAAAATTTCTTGCATCCAGTAAAATGTATAAAACGTAAGGGCTGTTGTTAAAGTAGCTGATAAAGGAAGGAATGTATTAGTATTGTAATATGACTTAAAATAAGGAATTCTAACTAAATAAGTGGCTAACAAAGGAAAGTATAGATTAATATTGTAATACGATTAAAAATGAGAGAGTTAAGTAAATAAGTAGAAATGGGCGAGTCATAAAATACGTTATGTGAGAGATTAAGTTATTAAGTAGAATTCATAGAAAAAGTTTGAAAGGGGATTTAGTCAGGCTAGCACAAGAAAAGCAAAGATATCGCTTAGGGCCAATCCCCGGATTGAAACATTGAGAATGGGCTTGCCGATCAAATGACGTTTGGCGAGAAAACGCCAACCTAATTGGTCGATGATTAAAAAACATAGAGAAGGAGGAGAAAGGAAGTAAGAAAAGGTGCCGTTAGGGGAGCAGCTATAAAAGCGTTGGTAACCCCCACAATAGTCGATTTTGGCCTTGGAGTTTGGTTTTGGTTCAAGTGGAGTTCACGGGGTTTTCCTGAGTGGCGACAGGGGTGATATCTCCTCATCACAACACAGAAATGAAAGTGAGCGGGATTTCGATTCCCGTTTTCCCGAGCAGGAAGCAAAGGAAAAAATTGCCATAGAGTCCTAGAGAAGGAGGGATCTTCTTCGTTTCGACGCTAGTGATAACTACGCAAAGCAGAAAGCTGTAAAGAGATCGATGTCCTCATTGCTAATAGTAGAGCAGATATATGTGTGTTAAAGTATTCCAGAGTTATGAGAAGTTATACCAGAGGTTCGTTTGAAAAAGGATAAAGGCCCATACAAAAAGCTCAAGAAAGGTACTGTAAATCATAACCTATGTTAGCTAGAAATTTGTCTGTGAAAAGTATCGTGATTCCAATACAGAACTGTTGAAGTTATACTAGGACTTTAGTATATGATAGAATGTGTTATGTGTAGATTGACTAGTGTTAAAGATTTGTGAATGATTAAGAATCCTAAGGTATTTTTGCATGTCTATTATATTGCACAAGATATTTAAATGACATAATTGTGCAAATAACGGTATAACGGAATAGTGTAAATTAAGTAATTACATATCCTAAGAATTGAATGCCTAATGTAATGTATAAAATAATTGAAATGTCACAAGTATGTTAGCAGTGAATGATTTGTTAATCTACTTCACTATGAATAATCAGATAGTGTGAATTGATCTAATTTGTTCACATCAGGTGAATTTATGAATTAATGTGTATGGTGGCATAATCACAAATAGCCATACTGCTTGTAATAATTTAATGTTAGTCTATAAGTATTTTAGTTTAGTATTTGAATTGTACCATGTTTAGAAACTTAATAAACCCTTTGTTCAGTGATAAAAGAGTTGTCTGATGTTGCTAATCCAATGCACCGCTTAAAATCATCGTACCTAATCACGCGGGAAAATTTAATGTTGAGGAAAGAGATTAAGAGTCGCGACTGCAATAATATTTAAATACTAAGAGATATATTCGAGATTGACTTTCTCCCTATTTATGACAACATAAATGGTGCAGTTGATAACCACTTGAAAATATTGTACTTAGTCATGCGGAAAATTTAAGTTGAGAATCGAGTTAAGTGTCACGACTGCAATAGTTACACTTTCAGATATATTTGAGTTCTTTCTCCCTGTTTATGTATGTAATATCCTAGACTAAATATCCCAAAAGGCGCAGTATAAATACAAATATTAGGGGTACTACGGGGAGCAATAACTTAGATATTGGTATAAGTTTTGGTAAAATCTCGGGCACAGAAGTTAGAAGAATATAGATAAAAGGAATTTGTAAGATTATAGTAGAAATCATAAATTGGGACACAACAATGTCATATTAAAAACAAGGATATTAGGAAAGCATTTAACATTGTTAGCATCCAGGAATGTGTTAAGCTATTTTCAGGTGGTATAGTCACTTAAACAGAATTGGAGAGGAAAGATTAGCAAAATAAGTGTTCTTTGCCAGGTTGGGAGGAAACAGACCCATAGGAAGACCAAGATATAGGAGGAGTGATATGGTAAAAAGTGCCTTAGAAGATAGAAATATAAGATCTAATAATGTTGAAGTCTTGACAGGCAACAGATTGATTTGGAGGAAAATTGTAGATACGAAGTTAGTAATGGTGTAAGTTTTTCATGCAGTACTATCATATCCTGTACACCCCCATGAGGGTACATATCAGGAATTTGATGATAATGATGAGTGACAGCACAGTGGTAAAAGACATTGACCAGGCAATGAAATCAGGAATACATATCCATTCTTCAAATAGAAAAGCCACCACAAGCCTGAAATGTGGTAAGGCAGCTGGAGTAGATGATATTCAACCAGAAATGCTCAAGAATGGAGGCATAAAAGTGTTACAGTGGTTGCACTGACAAACCTATTAAGTGCTGCAGCTGCAAAACTGCTGTCACAGATAGAAAAAAGGGTATCTTCTGTGAGTTCTGTTGCCACTGGCTGCAAGCTTCGTGTGCCAAAATAGACGAATCTGCGCAAAAGCTACTTATCAAACTTAACCAGCGGTTCTTCTGTTTGCTGTGTCTCCCTTTGGTAAAACAACTTCTGAAGAAAGGTAAATGTGTCGAAAACCTCGAACAGCACATCAATGATTTAAACAAAACTTTTATCTCCAAAATACGTGCAGTGGAAGTTAAGCTCGAACAAATGGATGATCAGAGCAATGCAAGTGCTCAACTTTTTCTGCGAATGAACTCTGCGATCTAATCGCATTAATGGTAAACGACTTGATGGAGGCCAAAAACAAAAAATTCAACACAGTCATTTTGAACTTTCCAATGGAAAAACGGAAAATTATTAAAAGAGGTCTTCAACAAACTAGCTGAAGAATGCAACATCGAGTCTAAGAATATCATCAGGTGGCATCGTTTCAGGCCTATAAATAAAAGAAAAGACTGAGCAAACCTTCCACGGATAGTAAAAGTGACTTTCTACACACTGACAAGCACATCAAAACTAATAACAGCGATCAACAACAAGTTTAAAGACACTTGTCCCCAATCGCGCATATGTGTTCAACCAGATTTATCATTTGCACAAAGGGAACAATGATGCAAGCTTCGAAGACAACTTGAAGAAAAATGTCAAAATAGTGACAACAGTTGGATCATTGACTATAGACAAGTTAAACTGGTGCAAAAACCAAGTGATGCCACTAGCAGCCACCATGCAGGCACTGCATAGGAAATGTGCAAAACCCTACATATCCACTTCACCAACATCCGTGGTCTATACTCCAACTTTAATAGTGTCCACTAAAACTTTCAGTCTACCAAACCCCACCTACTCTTTCTGGCAGAAACTCGCATCCCTCCCCCTAGCACTATTTATCTCAACCTTCCAAACTCCTCACTCTTTAACAACTTTCGTCCAAGGGCGGTGTCTGCACATAAATCCACTCTAACATACCTTGTCTGAGAACACCCAGCCTAGAAAATCACTCAACTTTGATACCTTCTTTGGCTGAAAATATCCCTTCCTCACTCAATCAAATTTATTTGCTGTCTCTATTGCTGCCCCAACACAACCAACCACTCTGAGCTCTTGAATTTCTTCTTCTCAAAAATTGACTTTCTCCAATCCCACTTTCCCAACAGCAAAATTATCCTCCTAGGAGATTTTAATGTCCACAACACCAGCTGGCTTTCCTCCTCAAGTTGTACAGATCTTGCAGGCAGAGATGCTTAAACATTTGCCATCACTAACAACCTTACACAATTTG
This sequence comes from Typopeltis vanoorti, assembly GCF_054136105.1. NCBI lineage: Eukaryota > Metazoa > Arthropoda > Arachnida > Uropygi > Thelyphonidae > Typopeltis > Typopeltis vanoorti. The sequence continues at coordinate 58,839,245 of NC_143549.1, read as the reverse complement.
TTCAGATGGATGCCAACCAGAATACCAGATAACCCAAACCACTCCACAAACACCTTAGATCTCTTCCTCACTAATGACCCCCCCCCCCTCCAAATACACAGTGAAAGTAGTGAGCCCCCATTGGGTAATTCTGACCACAATATAGTGCTCATTTCCTCTCCCCATGCAACAACGCTTATACAGACACTCCCATACAAGAGTAGTTTGGCATTATAACAGTGCCAAGTGGGACAGCCTCTGCAACTTCTGTGCCACGTTCCCATGGTTGGACTATTGCTTCTGGCCTTCCAACCCAAACTTATTACCAAAGTAATCCTCACTGGCATGGAAACATACATTCCACACAGTACTCTGAAGTGCCATTCCCTAACTAAATCCTAGTTCTTCAAAAAATGTGCCAAGGCTGTACAGATGAGACACCAGACATACCATAACTGGCTGAAATAAGAACCTCATTCTCCTTTAGAACTTATACAGAAGCCCAAAATAGATAAAAAAAAAAAATCAATTCCTCCAAAACAGAGTTCGCAAGAGCAAAAAGCAGGAAACCAACAGCCTGTTCAAATGGCAGCCGAGCCTTTTGGTCTTTCGCCAAAGCAATTGGTCCTAACTTCTGCCCAACACTATTCTTGCCCTTATCATACCCAGATGGCTTTATTGCATCATCACTCACAGAAAAAACCAATCTTCTGGCTTCATTGCTTCCAATGCATGCATAACTAAATGGTAAATGTCTCCCAACCATTCCAGACACCCAACATACAATACCCCCCCCCATATCCTTTTGCCAGGATGAGATCAGAAAAATACTGTCCAAATTAGACACAAAAAAGTCATCTTGCCCTTATGACATTTCCCCAATTGTCCTGAAAGTTTGTGCACTAGAACTGATTCCTATCCTATGTCACCTATATATATATATTCTCTTACTCCACTGGAATCTATCCCATAAACTGGAAATTGGCCTATATTCCCAAGAAGAGTGACAAGTCACTTCCATCCAACTATCACCCTATCTCACATACCTCAGTCCTGTCAAAAGTAATTGAAAAAAATCATCAATTCTCAACTCCTACACTACCTTGAAGACACCCACCTAATAAAAGACCGCCAGTATGGATTCCGTAGCAGCTGATCAACAGGAGATCTGCTCACGTATGTCACCCATCTCTGACAAATGCCATGGAAAGGTTTGGCGAATCTCAAGTGGTTGTACTTGATATCACCAAAGCCTTTGACCAGGTCTGGCACAAAGGCTTACCAAGCAAACTACCATAATTCGGTCTGACCCAGGACTTCTGTAGTTGGACTGCCAGCTTTCTGTCTGGACACACACTGTGTGTGATGGTGGATGGCTCACTATCCTCTCACCATTCAATTAATGTGCATCCAGACAGAAAGCTGGCAGTCCAACTACAAGGTTCTGTCCATTCACCAACCCTCTTTCTGCTATATATCAACGACCTACTTCAGTTTACCTCCAACCAAATACACAGTTTTGCAGACGACAGCACACTACACTCCTCGCTTTCATTTGATAAACCTTACTCAACACGACTCATCTCAACCTACAGAACATCAACCATCACCACCCTCAATTCCAATATCCAAACCCTACAAACCATGTTACAATGGGGTTCGGATAACCTCATCAATTTCAATGCTAATAAAACCCAGTTCTGTCCTATTTCCCTTAAAAAAGAACCATTATTTCCCAGTATCCTTTTTGATGATACCCAAATTTCCAGACAGTTTGAGATCTCTCTTCTTGGAATTACCCTCACATCAAACCTCTCCTGGAACAAACACATCACAACCATTGCATCCTCAACTTCGAAAAAAACTAGGATTTCTCTTTCGCTCAAGATGTTACTTCTTGAAGTAATGTTAACATTAAGAGCAAACAAAGTTTATACCTGAAGTATTTTCAGGACTGGGGCAACTCATAGTAAAGGTGGTATGACTTCACATCACTTGCATTAGTATCCCATAATGTAAAGCACATCTCCTTGCAGACATATATAATGTTATGCATCATGGAAAGGGGCACTACCCAGACCAGTTTCAACCTTTATTGAGGTCTCTTCAGTTGGGAAAGACCCCTAGGTCCTACTGAAAAAGGGGAACTACCCAGACCAGTTTCGACACTACCCAGACCAGTTTCAACCTTTATTGAGGTCTCTTCAGTTGGGAAAGACCCCTAGGTCCCACTGAAAAAGGGGAACTACCCAGACCAGTTTCGACACTACCCAGACCAGTTTCAACCTTTATTGAGGTCTCATCAGTTGGGAAAGACCCCTAGGTCCCACTGAAAAAGGGGCACTACCCAGACCGGTTTCGACCTCAATAAAGGTCGAAACCGGTCTGGGTGGTGCCCCTTTCCATAATGCATAGCATTATACAAGTCTGCAAGGAGATGTGCTTTACATTACGGGAACTAAGGCAAGTTATGTGAAGACCTTTACCACAAGTTCCCCCCCCCCATTCCTGAAAATACTTCAAGTGCAAACTTTGTTTGCTTACACTTGGATAAAGGATTAAGCTATGTATATAATTTCTTGGTATCTTTAATTTATAGTATAACCAAGTGAAAATCTTCCAACAGCTGTTAACATTATACAAATCTGCCCGGCTACTGAATAATGCTCCCACATATAGGGTGGGGCCCCTAAAAGCTCTCTCAAATTGCTCGACTCAATAATACACAGGAGAGCAATTAGACTTATTAATGACATCTCTTACCAACTCTCTTCCCCCCACTTTCACAGACTTTGGTTTCTGCAGTATATATATATTCTACAAATATTTCCATGGGAAATGCTCCTCTGAAATAACATCAATAATTCCTCCACTCAATACGAAGCTCGTTGGAACACATGCAGCTGCTGCTCAACATCCCTTCACAGTACACCTAGAAACAAACAGAACAAGTTTCATTTCCTCCTCCTTCATCCCTGCAACTGCTGCACCGTGGAACAGTCTTGCACCTGCTGTGTATCCCAAGGAATACAATTTATAGTCATTTAAATCAAATGTAAACAAGTTCCTCCTTTCCCAATCCACTACCCATACAATATACTAATGTACTATAGGTTGATCAACCAACTTCTTGTGTATGGGCACAACATTAACACACACACACACACACACACACACACACACACACACACACACACACACACACACACACACACACACACACACACACAGGTAATCCTCGTATAACGTGGTACTTATAATGCGGTTTCGATATAAGACAGTCTACAAACTGTAGTAACTTTTCATATATTTTTCAACGCACGACTTAAAAATCAAATTTTATCTTCGTTAAATTTTCACCTGCCCATATCACGCATGTACATCAACTGTTTACCGTACAAAGTATTTATTGTTGAAAATTGTCTTCGTTTTCTGCCAGGAAAGTGCATTAAAAATCATAAGTGTGTTAATCTCAAGCTGTGCACTTTATTTTGGTGAGTTAAATACAATATGTAATGTTTTCTTTTATGTAAACATTTTTTTTTTTTTTATAGTAATGGCCACTTAGAGCGCTTTTGCAATATATGCGTTTGTTAATAGGGATAAGCCCGCCCACTGTAAACTGCCAAGGTAACAATTGAACAAGACTGTTCGGTTTCTGCGAACTTCTTCATAAGTGCTCCAATCTCTTCAATAGTGAATTTATTGATGGGGAAACAGTCCATGTCCTGAGCGGAAATCCAACAGATATTTGCCATTATTATTTGCTTTGCTCTTTTCTCCAAATTTTCCCAAAATATTTCTGTATGACTGACAATCATTTCCTACTCTGCTATTCAGATCCCCAACAAGGACCAACTTTTCCTTTTTCATTGTGTCAGTTGCTTTTTCTAAAGCCTCAAAAAATTCCTCTTCTACCTTAGTAGAACCTTCTGTGGGACCATAGGCACAAATAAGTCTCATTGTCCAGTTCCCCATTCTCATATTTGCCCACATGACTCTACTTAAGACTGCCTGCCTATTCAAGAAGATTAGCCTCGTATTTTGTGTTGAATACTATGGCTACTCCTTCTTTTCCTCGATTTTCATTGCCTGAATATAATGTTTTGTATTTATTACTCTAAAAGATCTCACCAATTTTTGTCTTTTCTGTTTCAGTCACCCCTATTATGTCGATCTGGTACTTATCTACCTATCTAATTCTTCAGCTAGCTCCATTTCTTTGCCATTCAGGCTTTTTATGTTGATAGTACCGATCTTTAACTCTGGTGATGTTGAGTTGGGGGAGGTATTTTCAGATTTGTTCCAGTAGCTGACTTTTTGCTGTTCACCCTGGTTCCCTGGCGAAAACAATAGAGCCTTGTTTAACTGGGCGATGCCCCAGCCAGCATGAAATTTTGTCAGGTTGTACTAGGTTGTACTATCATTTTGTATTTTGGTTTTACCAATAAGAATACAATTTGGTCGGCTAAATCCCAAATTGCCAACAAATCCTTGTTCGTTCAGTATCCAGGTAGATACCCAACAAGGTGCATATGAGAAGGTGAGGATTGGACATTAGCTCAGAATACCTGGTCGGTCATATTATTTTAAAGGCTATGTGAAGGTCTCCTCTCAGTTATACAGCTTTTTCATAGTTTCACACCTGATACCCATATATTTTCCTATCAACAAAATTTCCAATCTTTTACCAACTACAAAAGACAAACTTTCACTTCTGTCTGTGGCTGTCATTAACCAGATTCCCTGAATGTAATCCAATACACTTTGGACAAACAGGATTCTGTGGGAAATCCTGTTTGCCCAAGAAATAAAAAAGTCAGTTTATGCACAACATGGTGTTGAAATGAAACATGATATAGTATGAAACAAGACTTACCTTCTACGCAGAAGCATTTTCAGCATAGAAGGTGAGTGTCTTTATATAAATATAAATGTCTCTTCAAAGAGAGTTCTGAAGGCTTTTACACACCTTATTTGAATGGGAATGACAGCCTCAATCTCACAAAATTTGAGATTCTTTTCTGTGTAAATATCAGAAATTATTTATTATATTACTTGATATGATAATTCAGGTATGCAGAACTTGTATTATTGGTTAACTGATTGTCGTATTTGCCTTGTGGCCTGACACTCTGAATTACTTGTTCCGCAGTGATGATATAATGTTAGTTTTAGTATGCAAAATCTGGTAATTTCATTAAAATTATTTAGTACATCTAATGTGTTTTTCTCTCAATTACATCACATTTCCATTAAAATTAAAACATCAAATGCTGGACTTTTGTTATAAGTGATTATTCTACTTTGTAACCTTTCATTAGGAAAATTATCATCATTAATTTCCTAATACATACTTCCAAGGGATGTTTAGATTACTACGACAGCAATACATGATTAAGTTCACATTATTATTAATCTCATTTCCATAATTTTCCTCCAAATTAGTCTTCTTGTAAGCACTCTGATATTCTCATATATAAAACTTCATTCTTCTAGGCTGTTTTTGACTGAATCAATCCACCTAGACCTTGGTTTTCCTCGTGGTATCTTTCCTGCCATTTTGACATCAAATGCATTTTGCTAACCTTTCCTCGCCCATTCGATTTAAATTCATACCACCTTAGATTAGCTCTGCTGACACATTCTGGAATGCTAATAATGTCAAATTCCTTTCTAATATCTTCATTTTTAATATGATTCTGCCATTGGCTCACTCCATTAATTTTTCTCAGAACCCTCTTAAAACTGATTTAAACACAGTCTTGTATACTGCTAGTTTGGTGTTTGGCTAATTTCACTCTTATTCCATAAACATTTACCCCACTGGCTACTCACCATACCAGCTTTACTTATTCTGTTGTCTATTTCCAGATTTATCCAGCCATCTTGACTAAAAACTATGCCTAAATAGCTGAAATAGCGGGTTGGAAAATAAGTTCGTTCGGTTTATTTGTTAGTACAAGTTTAAGGTGCTTCGCCTGTCACTATTGTTGTGCTACAGTGCAATGCTGTTGTGGTTGAAAGGCAACATTTCACATAACCTTTCAGCGAATTTTCGTTCGGCCTACTTCAGTTACGTGCACGCGCATGTGTGTATAACATGCATAACATATTTTTAGAAATGGAAGGAAATAACATACATTACTGGCACATTTTGCTTTTTTATTTCAAAAATGGCAAACGAGCTGCGGAGGCCCATAAAAAATATGCAGCGTATATGGGGATGGTGCCTTAACAGAATGTGTATGCCAAAAGTGGTTTTGCCAAATTCCATTCTGGAGATTTCGAAGTCAGCGATGCACCTCTCATCTGACTGAGGTTGATTTGAGTGTTGTGAAGGATATCGTCGACAAAAATCCATCACAAACAGTGCAGGAGATTGCTGCAGTACTGAACATATCCCATACAAGCAATGAAAACTATTTGCATAAGCTGGGATATGTTTCATGTTGGAGGTTTAATGGAATATTATCAGCACTGAGAAAGAATTAAAAATAATTTAATGCTTCCAATATTTCGTCTCTGTCACAGACAATCTTCAATTGAAAAGACATCTTCAGGGATTACAAAAAACTTTTTGTAACAACACACACATAAAATAATACAACAGTGAGTGAAACTAAAGTCCTATTTAAGTGGTGCACCCTCTATGGGCATTTGCAGGTGGCCTGGGATGTAAAGAGGGATCTCTGATAATTAATGTTCCCCAAATTTTGGGAAGTTTAATGCAACCGTATTTGTTTAAATTCGGTTGATTCCTGAGTGCAGATGCAGATTCAAAGAATAATCTTTCTTTTTTGAATTTACTATGGTGGAGCATGGTGGTTTTTTTCTGTGAGATCCTGCGGTACTAAACATGGTCTGCAAGGCAAGATTGACCATAATCGTGATTGCAGATGTATGACTTGTGTTCTTCTAACTGAATGGTTGCTGATCTACCTGTCTGTCCGAAGTAAGCCAGTTTACAGGCACAAGGTACTAAAATTAAATATGCTGGCCTTTTTAAAAAGATGTCGGAACTCAAGAGTTATTCCTAACCGTGTTAGACTTAAAACCAACTTTAAATCAAATAAAGCCCTCCGGATATACAAACGTGCTAGTCTGGCACTATTATGAGAGCAGATTATTGCAACTCTAACCAGCCTCACTATAACAAAGCCGCCATGGGCTCATTACAATCAGAGCTCTCCGCTATACTCAATCCTGAACTTTGGTCCATTCTCTTTGGCATCTCAGAAGCTTCCTGTTAGAAAGAATTCCAAAAAATAAAAAATAAGCACATCAAAAAGTTTAATAACCTTTGCAAATCTAAATGCTATCTTCTAAAAGACTCAACAAAGATGGCACTAGTGCCCTAAGCCTCAGACATAATTTTGCCGTCGCACCTAAAGAAGTTCCGGTATTGGATATTATGTACAACATCAAACGCAGAATCTGTCACTTAGCTCCAGAAACAGCCAATAACATCAGACTTGACGTAGCTAACATCCTCTCCTGGTCGTCACCTCCAATAATTAAATTAGCTTCCAAACAACTCTCTGCCCTCAGAAAATTACGGAAAGAAAAAAGTACTGTAATCACCAGAGCTGATAAGGGTAATGCCACAGTTGTTCTTAACGTCTCATAATATAATCGGAAAATGGATATTATTCTCTGTGATCGCTCGATCTACATACCATTTGAACATGATCCCACAAAAACTCAAGTTAAAAAATTAAAAAACCTACTTAAAAAAGTGTCCTCCCGGCCTTACAAAAAAAATCAAACCATTCGGTTCTCGTCCCCCCCCCATATATACGGTTTACCAAAATTCCACAAACCTAATTCTCCTCTAAGCCCTATAGCAGATGTCACAATGCTCTTTGCTACAAATTGTCAAAGCAGCTAGCTAACTGTTAGACCGCCCCCCCACCACTGGTCTTACCACATCTCATGTAAAAAACTCTACCCACTTTAAAAACTTAATTGAAAATCTTACTTTAAATAATATAGACATATTGGTCAGCTTTGACATCATCTCATTGTTTACCAATATTTCCATAAGTGACACCTTAGCACTCTTAAAAAAAGTTTTTCCTTCTGATATCTTAGAGCTCTTTTCCTTTGCCATCAACTCTGGTTATTTTTCTTGGAAGAACAAAATCTACAAACAGATAGAGGGAACTACCATGGCCACCCCCCCCCCACCAATTTTTACATGGAAAATTTTAAAAAACAAGCCATAGACATTTCCCCTCTAAAACCTTCTATCTGGCTAAGATATGTAGATGATCTGTTCTCTATTTGGCCTCATGGCCCAGACACATTAGATTCCTTCCTCAGTCACATCAATAGTCAACATCCAAGAATCCAGTTTACGATGGAAAAGGAAAATAACAATAGTTTACCCTTCCTAGACACCTTAGTAACACGCCTTCCTAATGGTAGTCTTTCTTTCTCTGTATATAGAAAACCTACTCATGCAGATACATTCAAAACTCTCCCACCACCACCCCTCTTAGCAATATGGCATTATTAAAACTCTTACCAATAGAGCCCACAATCTTTGTTCCAGTGAAACTACCCTTTCAACCAAACTCAAACACAACACCTTCTTTTCCAGTGGTAATAGTGACTACAGAATTAAAAAAATAATCAAGTCCTTCCCCATTCCCCGACCATCTCTTCAGAAGGACTTCAGAAATGCCATCACCATACCTTACATCCATGGTACATCAGAAAAAATAGCCAGATCATTAAAAAAGTACAACCTCCATACAGCTTTTAAGCCCCACTGTAAACATGCAACTGTTCCACCAAAGACCAGCTCCCTCCTCTATTTTTTTTGTTGTTTTTTAATTCTTGTAGGGCTGTATATTCGTTTTTGGATAAGTTGGATTTTGGAGGTTTAAAAAACAACAAAAAAATAGTAATCACCAAAGCTGATAAGGGAAGCGCCACTGTGGTACTCAATCAAAAAGACTACAAAGGTAAGCTAAATTCTTTAATACGAGACCGTACTACTTACCTCCCCATTGAATATAATCCGACCAGCTCTCAGATTAGAACTGTCCACAGACTCCTTAAGAATGTCACTTCTTGGCCTGTGGAAGTCACCAACAAGCTTAAACCTTATAACTCTAGACCCCCCCGATTATATGGACTCCCAAAAATACATAAACAAAATGTGCCATTACGTCCCATAGTGGATGGCATTGATTCCCCCACATATAAATTAGCCAAACATTTAGCCAAAACGCTCACACACTACACTGGCAACACACCATCACACATAAAAAACTCGGCCCACTTTAAAGCCAGTATAGAAAACCTCACACTCCAACACACTGACATAATGGTCAGTTTTGACGTCTCCTCCCTATTCACTAATGTCCCACTCAAAGAAACCCTTGAGCTCATCCAAGCCAAGTTTCCTCCCGATATCTCAGCCCTATTTCAGTTCACAATGAACTCAGGCTATTTCGTTTGGCAAGGAAAGTTCTACAAACAGATAGAGGGGACAGCCATGGGTTCACCACTTTCCCCACCCTTGGCCAATTTCTTTATGGAGACATTTGAAGAAAAAGCCTTAAACTCCGCCCCACAAAAACCCACTATTTGGCTTCGTTATGTGGATGATGTGTTTGCTATTTGGCCACATGGCTCAGACTCACTCCACTCCTTCCTAACACACTTAAACAACCAACATCCCAGAGTCCAGTTCACCTTAGAAAAAGAGGAAAACAACACCCTACCCTTCCTAGACACTTTAATCACCCGCCAGCCTGATGGATCTTTGGTTTTCTCTGTTTACAGAAAACCCACCCACACTGGCAGATACATTCACCAGCAATCCCACCACCCCCCCTCACAACAATATGGGGTGATAAAAACACTATATAACAGGGCAAAATTAATCTGCTCAGATGACAAGGCCCTGACTATAGAACTAAACCACATCCTCAACACTTTCTTAGCCAATGGCTATAACCCCAAAAAAATCCAAAAAATACTAAAACCTGAAAACCACAACCCCCCTCCCCCCCTCAACAATAAAGACTACACCAAGTCTATCACTATCCCCTACATCCAGGGCACCTCTGAAAAAATAACTAATATCCTCAAGAAATATGACCTTACTTCCTGTTACAGACCATATAAAAAGTTGGCATCCCTTATCCGCTCTACCAAAGACCAACCACTTCCCCTAGACCTACCTGGTGTATACCAGGTCCCTTGCAGCTGCAAATTGTCCTACTTTGGCCAAACAGGCAGAACAACAAATATCAGGATTTCAGAACACCAAGACTACATCCGGTTTCACCAGTACAGCCGCTCTGGGCTGGCAGACCATGCCTTAGATACCCACCATAAAATTCGTTGGAAGAAGACAAAAATAATCCATCGCAGCAAGTTTAAATACGAAAGATTATTCAAAGAATCTTCAGCAGCTCTAAAAAACGTTCCTAACCTCAACAAATTTGGGTGCATGAAACTGCCCCAAATTTGGGAGACTTTCATTATGAGAACTTCAGCCCAACGGCCAAGACTACCAAATTAGCCCGCAAGAGGGCACCATTAGGACTTTAGGAACAAAATTAGTGTCTTAATTTCTGCCTCATTTGCTTTGTTAGTTCCTGTAATGCACATACCATATCTTTATGTTCCTGAAGATGACAATGTGACATTGTCGAAATATAGAAGTGATTCATTAAAGTTATCTTTAATTAATTTACTTTATATGCGTTGTTAATTCCGTAAATTAATTACCAGTTATGTCTAACCAACGTATAAGTCTCACCACTAGAATCAGGATCTACTGAAAAAAAACCACCATGCATCACCACAGTAAATTCAAAAAAAGAAAGATTATTCTTTGAATCTGCATCTGCACTCAGGAATCAACTGAATTTAAACAAATACGGTTGCATTAAACTTTCCAAAATTTGGGAAACATTAATTATCAGAGATCCCACTTTACATCCCAGGCCACCTGCAAATGCCCATAGATGAAACTAATCTCTGCAAAAGTCCTATCTAGGACTTTTGCAGAGATTAGTTTCACTCACTATTGTATTAATTTGGTGTGTGTTGTTACAAAAATTTTTTGGTAATCCCTGAAGATGTCTCTGTGACGGAGACGACATATTGAAAGTATTAAATTATTTTTAATCTTTTCTCAGTGCTGATAATATTCCATTAAACCTCCAACATGAATTCTTCACAGCACTTAAGCCTCAACACACGAATTGGGATATGTTTCAAAACTCAATGTTTGGGTGCCACATGAACTGACTGAGACCAATATGACTGCTCGCATATCCATCTGTGATTCGCTGCGATGTTGCCAAGAAAACGACTGAAGCGGATGATTAAGGGAGATGAAAAATGGGCCGTGTACGATAACGTGGTATGTAAAAGATCATGGGGTGCAATAGCGAATCACCGCAAACAACCTCGAAAGCAGGATAGCACCCAAAGAAGATCATGTTCTCTGTGTGGTGGGATTATAAAGGTGTTGTCCACTACGAGGTGTTACCGACAGGCAGAACAATTGATTAAACTGTCTATTGCTCACATTTAATGCAACAGGCCCATGCAATTAACACAAAATGTCCTGAATTGGCAAATTGGAAAGCAGTTGTCTTTCACCATGACAACACCAGACCCCCCACAAATTGTTAACAACCAGAAGTAAATTGTTACGTCTTGGCTGGGATGTTTTGCTGCATCCTCCATATTCACCGGACCTGGCACCTTCCGACTGCCACTTATTCCGATCGTTAGAGAATTCTCTGAACTGGAAAACATTTGTTAATGAGGAGGCAGTCAAAAGATACCTGGATCAGTTTTTTGCCAGCAAACCTCAGGAGTTTTATGAACACGGTATAATGAAGTTGGTGGACAGATGGCAAGAGGTCATTGATAAAGAGGATTAATATAAACTGACTAGTATGTATTATATATATTAAATAAAATGTGTTTCATTCCACTCTGAAAAACCGAGTGAACTTATTTACCAACCCAATATTTTACTGGTTCTATAGGATCTCTATTCAGAATGCAGCTGAAATTTTCTACATTCCTGTCTATTTTCATAGTTTTGGTCTTTTTATAATTTTTTTTTATTTATTTTCATTTTATTTATTACATGGCACCTCCAGGGAGTCCAAAGACTATTGTCCAATCCTCACCTTCTCATGGTGCACCCTGTTGGGTATCTGCCTGGATACTGAACGAGCGAGGATGGGCTGGCAATTTGGGATTTGGCCGATCAAATAATTGTATTCTTATTGGCTTAAACCAATATACAAAATGATGATACGACAAGACAAAATTTCATGCTGGCTGGGGCGTCGCCCAGTTAAACAAGGCCCCCGTTGTTTTCGCCAAGGAACCAGGGCAAACAGCGAAAAGTCAGCTACTGGAACAAATCTGAAAGCACACCCACAACTCAACATCACCAGAGTTAAAGATCGATACTATCAAGATAAGAAGCCTGAATGGCAAAGAAATGGAGCTAGCTGAGGAATTAGATAAGTACCAGATCGACATAATAGGGGTGACTGAAACAAAAAAGACAAAAACTGGTGAGATCTTTCTGAGCAATAAATACAAAATGTTATATTCAGGCAATGATAATCAAGGAAAAGAAGGAGTAGTCATAGTATTCAACACAAAATACGATGATAATCTTCTTGAATGGCAGGCAGTTTCAAGTAGGGTGATGTGGGCAAATATCAGAATGGGGAAATTGGACAATGAGACTTATTTGAGCCTATAGTCCTACAGAAGATTCTGCTAAAGTAGAAGAGGAGGAATTTTTTGATGCTTTAGAGAAAGCATCTGACAATGAAAAAGGAAAAGTTGGTTCTTGTTGGGGATCTAAATAGCAGAGTAGGAAATGATTGTCAGACACAAAAATATTTTGGAAAAATTTGCAGGAAAGAGCAAAGCTAATAATAATGGCAAATATCTGTTGGATTTCTGCTCAGGACATGGACTGGTTATTACTAACACCATGTTCCAACATAAAAATGTGCACAAATTCACATGGAGAGAAGAGGCTAGGAATAAGAAAAGTCTCATTGACTATGTTATTTTTGATAGTGATGATTTCTCCCTGGTGCAGGACACCAGAGTGTACAGAAGATTTGAAATTGGAAGTGACCACTATTTTGTCTTGAGCAGGATAAAATTGAATTTCATATTGAAAAGAAGAACATGTAAGAAAGTTTTAAAGTGAATAAAAGTTGAGCAGCTCTCAGATGTGAGCTGTAGACTAAAATACACAAAGATTATTGAAGAAAAAAATGAAAGAGTTTGAGAACAGGAACCAAACCTTGAAGATTCAGTGGAAAGCTTTGAAGAAAACCCTGATTGACTCAGCCAGAGAAACACGTGGTGAGGTTGTCTGTAAGCATAGAAAAATCAGAACACCATGGTGGATACAGGAAGTTAAAGAGGCAGTGAAGGAAAAGAAGAAAGGATATCAAAAGTTCCTGGCAAATAAGTCAGCTTGTGCTCTTAGAGAATACAGAGACAAATGTAAGAAAGCTAAACACTGTGTAAAACTAGCTAAACAAAAGTCATGGGAGGACTTTGGCAATCACATAGAAAATAAATATCAAGAAGGGAGCAAAATATTCTGGAGGTTGTTAAAGAAGCTTAGGAATGGAGGAAAGAGTGCTGTAAAAGGAGTTAGATATGATAAAGGTGACATGAAAATGGGAGAAAAAAATATCCTTGAAGTATGGAGTAATTACTTCGAAAAATTGCTAAAGGAAACAAGCAGTGATAGCACAGTGGTAAAAAACACTCAACTGGCATGCAGTCAGGAATACAGATCCATACATGAAGTAGAAAAAGCCTTTCCACATATCAAAGGCTTGAAATGTGGAAAGGCAGCAGGAGTAGATGATATTCGACAAGAAATGCTGAAGTATGGTGGTATAAAAGTCTTACAGTGGCTGCACTGTATAGTTCAGAAAGCCTGGGCAGAGGGACGAATTCCTGATGATTGGATTAGAGCTCTAATAGTGCCCATATATAAAATGGGAAATAAAACTGAATGTGAGAATTACAGAGGTATTTCCCTACTGGGTGTTCCTGCAAGATTTATGCAAGCATACCTGAGAAACGGTTGGGAAGAACTGTGGAAGAAAGGCTTGGTGAAGAACAAGCTGGATTCAGGCCAAATAGAGGCTGTCAAGATCAGATCTTCACTTTACGACAAATAGTTGAGAAAGCATGGGAATTTAACAAAGATCGGTATTTAAGTTTTGTTAATCTTGAAAAGGCATATGACAAGGTGCTAAGAGAGAGAAGCTATTCAATATGCTACACTTATATGGTGTTAATAGACCATTATATCAAGCAATACTTATTCTTTATTTGAGTTGTAAGTCTGCAGTTGAATTGAATTGCAGAATTGAAGGAAGTACAGGAAGATGGTTTAATGTTAAATCTGGTGTGAGACAAGGATGTACATTAACCCCCCCCCCTGTTATTTATTATATGTATGGATCACATTATGAAGGAAAGTGGTATTAAAAATGATATCAGAATTGGGGATGTTAATGTCAGCTCTTTGCTTTATGCGGACGATGTTATACTTCTAAATAAATCTGCTACAAGTTGAAAAAGAATCATTGAAAATGTCGATTGTATTCTTATTGGCTTAAACCAATATACAAAATGATGGTACAACAAGACAAAATTTCATGCTGGCTGGGGCGTTGCCCGGTTAAACAAGGCCCCATGTTGTTTTCACTCATGAAAGGAGAACCTGTGGAACAAGTAAAACACTTCAGCTACTTAGGCACGATTTTTAGTGAAGATGGTAAATTAAATATGGAAATAGACAACAGAATCAACAAAGCTGGTATGGTAGGAAGACGACTGAATAAATTTATATGGAATAAGAGAGAAATTAGTCGGACCACTATAGCTGTATACAAGACAGTGTTCAAACCAGTTTTATCTTACGATCTGAGAGGTGTTTCAGAAGTAAAACACTTGACCAAAGACTAGAGACCGCAGATATGAGAGTCCTGAGAAAGATTAGAGGCGTGAACAGATGGCATCAATGGCAATATCATATTAAAAACGAGGATATTAGGAAAGAACTTGACATTGTCAGCATCCAGGAATGCGTTAGCAGAGCTAATCTCTGATGGTATGGTCACTTAAAGAAAATGTGCAAGGAAAAATTAGCAAAACAAGTGTTCTCTGCCAGGTTGGCAGGAAAACCACCCAGAGAAAGACCAAAATATAGGTGGATTGATACGGTACAAAGTGCCTTAGATGATAGAAATGTAAGATCTGATAATGTTGGAGTCTTGACAAGTAACAGACTGATTTGGAGGAAAATTGTAGATAGGAAGTTAGTAATGATGTAAATTTTTCATGTAGTACTATCGTATCCTATACACCTATTGAGGGTACTCATCATGAATTTGATGATGAAATACTGCTCTTCTCAATGTAATATCCATTTTTATTCTGCTTGGTAATAAGTAATAATTACTTCTTGTTTCAAATCCTGTGTATACGCCTGTATCCTGAACTTGCTTTATGATATTATCTACGATGGCATAGTCAATGAGTCAATTATTTCTTGTGTTTTCTCTCCATTCAAACTTGTGCACATCTTTATGTTCGCAACATGGAATTAGTAATGACTAGTCCATGTTCCGAGCAGAAGTCCAGCAAATACCTACCATTATTAGCTTTGCCCTTTTTTCCAAATTTTCTCAAAATATTTCTATATGCCTTGTGAGATTAATTTCATACTCTGCTGTTCAGGTCTCCAACAAAGGGCACTCTTTCTATTTTCTTTATGTCAGCCGCTTATTCTAATTCCCTCAAAACAATTCCTTCACTTCTTCTTTAGAACCTTTGGTGGATCCATAGGCAGAAATAAGTTTCATTGTCCATTTCTCCATTTGAAGTTGTCCATATAACTATTAAAACTTCTTTCGAATCAAGAAATTTGCCTTCATGGTCAGTGTTGAATGCAATCGCTACTCCTTCCTTTCTGGATTATTATTGCCTGAAAATAGCATCCTATACTTATTTAATAATATCTCACTTGATTTTGTCTTCTTTGTTTCAGTAATGCCAATTATGTCCACATAGTACTTTTCCAATTCTTCTGCAAGTTTGATTTCCTTTCCATTAAAACTGTTTATATTAATAGTTCCTGTCTTCAGTTCTTCTGATGTTGGGTTTATTCTTTGTTTTCTAGATGTTGAGCTTGAGTCTGTTCCAGTAGCTGACTAGTCACTACATGTCCTGGTTCCTTGATGAAAACAGTGAAGACTTGTTTAACTAGGCAACCCAGTTGGCATGAAATCTCATCATGTTGTACCATCATATGCATTTGTGGTTTTAATTGGCCAATAAAAAGTACAATTTGGTTGGTTATTTGGCTAAGTCCCAAATTGCCAGCCCATCCTCATTCATTCAGTATCCAGTAGATACCTACTAACAGGGGTGCACCACATGAAGGTGAGCATTGGATATTAAGTCAGAAGCCCCATTCAGTTCTCCACATTCCTGAAAGCCAATGTGGAGGTCTTGTCCTGGTTATTTGGCTTTGACCCTTAAGCAACAACCATTAGGAAAATGATACACTACAAAACAATAAATAAAAAAAATACCAAAAATGCATACCTGAGGATCATATCAAATAATATAATAAATCATTTCTGATATTTAGAGAGAACAGAATCTCATAAAATTTTGGGAGATAGAGGCAGTCATTCCCATTCTAAAAATGTATGTTAAAGGCCTTCAGACTTCTCTATGAAGAGTACAATTCATATTAGAATTGTACTCTTCTGTTTACTAACAAAAATTCAGAAATAATTCAGACTCCCTCTGGTAATGTGTTTCTTAGACTACTCTAAAGCTTTTGACTGTGTTGAGGATGTGAAACTGTGGGAAGTCATGAAAAGAATGGGTTTTCCTCAATGTGTTTACTAACAGAAGAGTTGGAAATCAAAAATGGATGGAAAGAATACTGTGAGGAACTGTACAGCAGAGTGGATAAAGAAAATGTGGATCCCTCTCACCAGAAATATTTTGATTTGGAACCTCCTCCACTTAGGCATGAAGTTGAAAGAGCAGTTAAGCAGCTCAACAGCAATAAGGCCCCAGGTGCAGATGAAATCCCAGCAGAGTTAATTAAGGACACAGGGGATGGAGGGATAAGAGTGTTTCATAAATTGATTACAAGGATATGGGAGACAGGATCATGGCCTAGAGAC
Source organism: Typopeltis vanoorti (assembly GCF_054136105.1). Classification (NCBI taxonomy): domain Eukaryota; kingdom Metazoa; phylum Arthropoda; class Arachnida; order Uropygi; family Thelyphonidae; genus Typopeltis; species Typopeltis vanoorti. The sequence continues at coordinate 58,822,011 of NC_143549.1, read as the reverse complement.
TGGAAGAAGTCAGTTTTCACACCACTACACAAGAAAGATGATATGAAGGCATGCAAGAATTATAGAACTATTAGTTTGATATCTCATGCATGCAAGCAAAATTTTATTAAAGATCATGCTAAATAGGATTGAGGCCAAAGTTGAGGCAGAGATGCCCGAGGAACAAGCAGGTTTTAGGAAAGGTAGGGGCACCAGAGATCAGATCCTTTGCCTTAGACAGAGCATAGAAAAATATAATGAATTCAGACTCCCTCTGGTAATGCGTTTCTTAGACTACTCTAAAGCTTTTCATTGTGTTGAGCATGTGAAACTGTGGGAAGTAATGAAAAGAATGGGTTTTCCTCAACACACTATCAGGTTGATAGCAAACTTGTATAAGGAGCAAGCAGCCACAGTAAGAATAGGTGTTGGATTGACTGACTGGCTTCAAGTTGGAAAAGGAGTTACAAGGATGACAGAGGACATCATGCGTGAAGCATTGGATGAGCTCAGGATAGGAATTACAATAGGAGGTAGATTGATTAGTAATCTGAGGTATGCTGATGATACAGTGCTCCTTTGTAATGACATGGAAGAACTCGGACTAATTCTTGACAAAGTTAACAAGATCAGTAATAATAGAGGACTTCAACTCAATTCTAGCAAGACAAATATCATGGTTCTCAAAGGAAAAACAAACAGAGAAGCTTTTGAGAAACAAATGTATCTTAATGGAGAAAAAATTGAGGAAGTCAGCAAGTTTGAGTACCTGGGATCCATTATTAACGTGAAGAATTGCTGTTCAGAAGATGTCAGAAAAAGGTTAGGAATGGCTAAAACAACAGTCAGAGACCTGTCTAAAATCTGGAAGGATGGATCTATCTCCATGGGAACAAAGTTGAGGATTTTAGATGCAGCTGTTTTTTCAACAGCGACTTATGGATGCAAGACTTGGAACCTAACTAAGTCAGATGTGGTGCTACAGAAGGCCATTGAGGATATCATATACTGAAATGCGTACAAATGAATGGGTGCTAGAAAAGATCAGTAGAACTTTAAGGCTCCTTAAGGATGTTGATAGAAGAAAGTTAAGATATTTTGGACACTTAGAAAGGATGGAAGGGGGACTTTTCAGAAAAGTAATAGAAGGTAAAGTTCCTGGAAAAAGAGGCAGGGGTAGACCAACAATGAGATGGATGGATGGATGGTGCGTGTGTGTGTGTGTGTGGAGTGACTGATCTTCAGAGAGTTGAGGCCGCCAGAAAAGCAAACAACAGGGCTATATGGCGAGGCACAGTGTGGCACATCACCGAGCATCGGAGTGACCATACGACATCTGTAGATGGCCTGTGAACATATAGATAGAATCCCCCCCCACAGAACACTGTTTGTCCAAAGTGTATTGGATTACTTTCAGGGAATCTGGTTAACACCAGCCACAGACAGAGGTGAAAATTTGTCTTTTGTAGTTGATAAAAGATGGGAAATTTTGTTGATAGGAAAATATATGGGTATCAGGTGTGAAACTTTGAGATTCTGTCTATATATATGAAATATATGGCATTAGAACCTTGCATTCTGTTGCAGTATCCTTGTGTGGGAGTCTAGAGTTATAGCAAATTAATTTTATACAGACTTCTCATATAATTTCTGCTGAGAAAGTCCAACTTTTGATGATACACTGAATCAATTAAAGAGATATTATAGTCTAAACCAGTGTTTCTCAAAATGTGGTACGCATATCCCAGGGGGTATGTGGCAATTTTTGGATATGCATCATTAACGCATAGAATCATCATTAAGAAAAAATAATTAATTTAAACATATATATTTCTTAATAAATTATATATATTGAGGGGTTAAAAAAAAACGTCGTTTAACAGAGTAAATCCTAATACAAATATATATATACATATATATTTGTATTAGGATTTACTCTGTTAAACGACATGTTATTTGATTTAATTTAAATGACTAACACACAGAGAATAATAAAGAATAAGGTTTAATGGGGACACTACTAGTTTCATTGGTAAACCAACTTCTTCAGGTCTCAAAGTATAAAGAATTACACACAATAATCCGACAGAAACATTACATAATAACAACAACAGATCGACTAGAAACTGTAGTACAGTTTAAATTGGAGTCCATGCTACAGTTCCAGCTGTATGTTTATGCATGCGTGTGATATCACGAGAACGCCAGCACTGGACAGCAGAGCTGTGCAAATCAGGTAAACTGTAGCTAAGGCTGCTATTCATGTGGGTTGAATCAAGGGTAATTTCTTTAGACTCGAGAATATGTCTTTCAAGTTCATCATAACATTTGTGAATATTAGAAGTTTGAGACCAGTCTATTTGATGTTGGCGGCCTTGATCACATTATATAGAGAACAAGACTTGGCTGGTGAGAGTGCTGGCTTGGATTCTGTTATAGGAAATGTCTCTTTTGTGCTCTTCAACCTGGAGAAGGATAGATTTATCAGTCTGTCCGTAGTAAGGTTTTTTTGACATTTACATAATTATGACATTGCACAGAGACATTTACAGGCTGTGTAATATATTTCTAAACAAATAGCACAATTAGAGACAACTGGGATAAAAACAGTACTAATTAATGAATCACATGTCCCATCCCACAGAAACTGTTGTATAGACTCAAGCAAAACCATATGTTGCCAGCAACATATGGTTTTGTTTGACAACACCCTGTCGGAACGTATTGAAAGCTAAGAAATATATAGTGAACGTGTTTCAGAAATTATGTAATTTGGTTGAAGAGAATTAGCATTTCAACTCAATTATTGAAATGAGAGCCAACTCAGTCAGCGACTTGCTTTTGTCTTTGGGCCATGCGATCTTTTGTTAATACCCGCACCAATTATATGCATGTCTTTCTTCATAGCTGCTCTATCTCTACTGGCCTACAATTGCTGTCCATTTCATGTTCCACTTTCACTTGTCATTAGTCATTTGTGAAGGATTGTTCATTACATATCTCAAGTCTTGTAAATTACTGGTAATTTTTACTTGAAATAATGGGAAAGATGACGTTATTTGGGTAGATGACTTTGACGATGCACACAAAGAAACTGCTCTCAAGGCCGGAAGTAGTGATGGCGAATGAGAGCTTCTTGGTAAGTCATACCTATTTTCAGTTTTTTTCTGAAAACTTTAGTTTCCGAAAATCCCCGCATATATTAATTCTTAAGAATTCTTAATTCTTGAGATCCTTGGTTAAAGATTGGATTTATAAAACGCACAAAACAGAGCAATATAGCAAATACAAGTAGCTGTAAGCAACAAGAAAACGTTGATATTGTGTCCCTCTCATTCATTATAAATTATTTCAATTAAGTAAAAATTTATAGTATCTTTATAAATTTTGTTCTATTAAAAATAAATCAGTATTTTTATTTACATGTACATCTAAATTTAAATAAAATATTTGAATTTAGATGTACATGTTAATTCACATATTCATTGTAAAATTTACAATGAAATATACTTTATTTATTTATTTATTATTATTTTATTCACATAATTGATACACAGTCAAAACAAGATATCATATAAACAAAAATACAGAACAATTCAGATTCTACCCAAGAATCTAAGAATAGTCCATCAGGTAGCGTCGTAAAATATGGACTATTCCAAGTAATGCTGTTTTTTGTAGGTCATATAGGGTCACTTCGTTGATGTTTAATTGCTGTAAATAGTTGGATAGCTTCTTTGAAGTTGCACCAAGTGCACTGATAACAATTGGGATGACTTTGTTGTGTTTAAGCCACAGCCGGCCAACTTCGATTGCCAGATCTCAATATTTAGTAAATTTTTCCAGTTCTTTGTTGTTAATGTTGTTATCACTGGGTACTGCGATATCAATAATCCAAATCTGTCGATGTTCGAGAATTGCGATGTCAGGTCTATTGTGTTCCAAATGCCGATCAGTTTGTATTCGAAAGTCCCAGAGAATGTTTGCTGTTTTGTTTTCCAGTACACTCTCTATGTTATGCTGCCACCAGTTATCAGAAGTAGGAAAGCCATATTTTTTGCATACATGCCAATGAATTATTTTGGCCACTTGATCATGGCGGTATTTATAGTCAGTTTGAGCTATTTTGCTGAAGGCACTGATTAGATGTTCTACAGTCTCATCTTTCTGATCGCATAATCTGCATTTGCTGTTATTATTGATGTTCAAAATTTTTGCTTTCATCACATTAGTTTGTAATGCCTGTTCTTGAGCTGCTAGAATAAATCCTTGTTTCTTTTTTAATGTATCTGTATTGTAGCTATTGCCACGTCTTGTTCACGTCAATTTTGTCCTCAGTATCTTGGAGAAATTGTCCATGCAAGGATTATTTTTCCAGTGCACATATTGGTTATTTTATTGATCCTTTTTGTAATCACATTTGTTTCCTGTTACTTTTAGAAGTCCCTCTTTTGTAATTGCTTGAAGCATTGGCTCAGAGCTATTGTTGATGTAACGTCTTAAATTAATTTCTTCTTCTTCTTCCACAGTCTGTCTCACTTGCAGCAGACCCCATCCACCTATTCTCCACAGTAGGTACAACCGGTCAACATCACTTCGTGGATGTAATGCATGATGCATAGTCATTAGTTTTCTAGGTTTGGGGTCCAGTTTGTCCACTCTATTATGCCAGCTGTGTATTGGATAACTGGTATAGCTCAAGAATTCATTGCTCTAATTGTGTTTAATCCATTTAGTTTTGTTTTCAGAATATTTTAACTCATTTGATGTATTCTGGTGCTGCCTGTTGTTTGACTTTCGAGTGAAGAATATCACTGGCTTCTAATATTCTTCTATTATTATTATTGTTATTAAAGGGGGTACTTGGAAATAATGAAAGTTTAAGAAGGAGTACACCGATATCTGAAGTTTGCGGTCTAAACCATCCAATGTTGGACTTCTGTTATCAGTGATACTGATATCTTTCAATTATGAACACTGCATTGAAAACTACTACTACTACAAAAAACAACAACAAAAAAAAAGTATATTTTTATGCATTTTTCTCATTTAACCTCTCCTGACAAAGAAAGTTACAAATATACAAATAATTCCAAATGGATTAAGAAATGCACTTCTTAATATACAGAAACTTGTCTGTTCAAGTTGTCTACTCTTACTGGATATGGGATTAATTTTCTTCAAAGTACAGTCAACTTTCTCACTATAGCAAACTTACTCACTATAACAAACTGACAAAAATGTCCCAACCAAAGCACTCGGATATAATGGTATTCAAAAAGAAATTCCCTTACTATAGCAAACTATCTGTACAAGTTTGCTATAGTAAGAATCAACTGTAGAAATCCCTGCATGTAATATTTAATCCTTATCTTCATCACTCAGAAATAGCACATTTTGGATGATTGTCAACATAAAATCATTGCTTTTAAATGCTTTCTTTAGGTGGGAGGAAAAGTTACAGAATTATGCCTGAGTCAGTAAAGAAGGTAATCGGAAGATATTGTTTGGCCAAAAAGACGACCTACATGCAAAGAAATACCATCAAAGTTTCTATTTGCAAAACATCTGCTTTAAAATATAATGATAAACAATATGATATACAATGATAAACTTTGAAGTACATAAATAATGTACTTCAAAACATTGCAGTCAGGCCTGGCTGGTGGCGTGTGCAAAGTGTGCATATACACAGGCACCGTAGAAGAAAAGGTGCCTAAAAGATGTCAAAAAATATGAGATAAGAGTTTAAACGAACAACGAGTGGTACATATAATTATCAATGAACGTCGTCTTCCATTCAAGTCCCTTCAGATCTTCCTGGAAACGAACAAATAAATTCTAAAATTGTATCCTGGACCTGATTATATCACCGTAACTTTTTATTAAAATTTACGAAAATATACCTAAAATAGTTCTTTATTTTTTGATGTATCATAAATCAATTTATGATTAATTGTGGAGTTCTGTGTAAAAAAAAAAAAAATGTATAAGTAGGACTAATCCGTAGGTAACATTATACTGTAAAGCGGTTTTCATTTGTTTTTCACTTCCTGTTTGTTTTATTCACACTTTATTAAAAAAAAAAAACTTTTTTGGAAAGGCATCAAATATTAATCGCACACACAAGAAAAATACTAGGCGCCAGCGCTGATTGCAGTATATTATTTCCAATTGATTCATTCTGACAAATGTTTGTCCATCTTTAAAAACTACAGAACCATTAAAAAATCATGTTTAATACAAAACTATGAATTTCTTGGACATAATCCAGCTACAATGTACAAAGCCATTTTACAATATCTTTAACTGGCTCATGGTGGTTCTAATGCATACATTCAATTTCAATTCATCCTTGAACCTGAGAGCATATTAAATCTAAACTACAACCATCTATAAAACTAATTTGTTTCAGGTCTTATGGGCTATAAAAGCTTCAGTTATCAAGATGATAACATTATTTTATAAATAAATAAGAATTGATTTTCAGAATTCTTTGATACTTAAAATCCAAATTCAAGAAAAGGAGAAATGCAATAAATGGTCTTCTAAATCTAAACGTATTCACACCAATTTTAACATAGCAAAAGTTTCAATGAAGTTGTACGAATAAGAAGGCACATTACCAGATCTTGGCAAAATATGCAACAGACTAAAGAGTGGATAATAACTAGAAAAACATTTCTGTGAGACTATTTGAATGTGAGAACTCACTGAAACGGTCATCTAAAAAGAGACTTTTCAAATCATCTTTTGAGTCTGTCTGATATACTCTAGAATTACCATACTAATTGCAAGACAAAGAATTGGACCTAACACTGAGTGATGAACAAATTCTTCCTTATCGCTAGAAGTAAAACTAGTACTCCACTTAGCTAAGAAGAAATATTAATAAATATACACTAAATAGTCAACCAATTAATTACAACAGGAGGCTATGAATCATGGTGTATACAAGAAGTTAAAGAAGCAGTCCTGGAAAATATGAAGGCATACCAAAAGCTACTAGCAAATAATTTGGCAGATGCCCTAAAAGAATAAAGAGAAAAATTTAAGAGAGCTAAGTTATGTGTAAAAGAATCTAAACAAAAGTCATGGGAAGACTTTAGTAAGAAAATATAAAATAAATATCAGGAAGGTAGCAAAATGTTTTCTGGAGGCAATTGAAGAAGCTTAAAAATAGAGGAAAGAGTACAGTAAAAGGAATCAAAGATGATAAAGGAGACATGAAAACCAAAGATAAGGATATCCTAGATGTCTTGAGCAATTAATTTGAAAAACTGTTAGAAAAAAAACAGCAGTGACAGAACCTCACTAGAAAACTTTCAAGAGGAATGCAAAGAGGAGTACATATCAATTCAAGTTTCAAGTTTCTGAAAAAAGCCTTCAGAAACTTCAAATGTGGAAAGGCAGCTGGAGTAGATGAAATTCAACCATAAATGCTTAAGTATGGAGGTATAAAAGTTCTGCAGTAGCTACACTGCATAATTCAGGGGACCTGGTCAAAAGATCGAATTCCCATTGAGAGTAATAGAGCTCTCATAGTACCTATCTATAAAAAAGGAAATAAAACTGAATGTGAGAATTACAGAGGAATTTCTCCGGGTAAGATTTATGCAAGCATACTTGAAAAGAGGTTGAGGAAGATTGTGGAAGAGAAACTTGGAGAAGAACAAGCTAGTTTCAGGCCAAATAGAGGCCGTCAAGATCAGATTTTCGTTTTAAGACAAATAGTTGAGAAATCGTGGAAATATGACAAGGATCTGTATTTCGGTTTTGTAGATCTGGAAAAGGCATATGATAAGGTGCCCAGAGAAAAGCTTTTCGAGACACTACAAATATATATGGTGAAAGGTGCATTATATAGAGTAACATATATATATATAGTCTATATTTAAGTTGTCGGTCTGTAGTCAGAATTGAACGAAATACAGGGGTTTGAAATAAAATCAGATTATCTCCACTCTTATTCATCATCTATATGAATCACATCATGAAAGAAAGAGGCATCAAGTCCGATATTAGAATTGGGAGATGTCAAACTTAGCTCCTTGCTTGATGTTGGTGATGTACTCCTAAACACATCTAGTGCAAGTGTCCAGGATTCACTAACTAAATTGAATAACAGCTGTAACAAATTTGGCATGGAAAATAAAAAAAGAAAAAGATCAAAACTATGAAAATAGGTAGGAATATAGAAAAGTTTAGCTGCTTTCTGAATGGAGATCCTATAGAACAAATAAAGTTTCAGCTATTCAGGCACAGTTTTTAATGAAGATGGCTGGTTAAAGCAGGAAATAGACAACAGAATAAGAAAGCTGATGGTGGGTGATCAGCTGAATAAATTTACATGGAATAAGAGAGAAATTAACCAAATAAAAAATAAAGCACTTGATCAAAGACTAGACCAGAGACCACAGATATGAGGGTTCTGAGAAAAATTACCAATGGCATCAATGGCAAGAGTGACCAATGGCATCAATGGCAGAATCATAATAAAATGAAGATATCAGAAAGGAACTTTACATTATTATCATTGAAGAATGTATCAGCAGGGCTAATCTGAGGTGGTATGGCCACTTCAAGTGAATGGATAAAGAAAGGTTAGCAAAACAGGTTTTGATGCCAAGATGCAGGAAAGAGACCCAGAGGAAGACCAAGGTCTAGGTGGATCGATTCAGTCAGAACTGCTTCAGAAGAACAAAATGTTAGATATAACAATATTAAAGTGCTTACAAGTAATAGACTAATTTGGAGGAAAATTGTTGATAGGAGATTAACCTCCCTACAGGCTAGGACGTCTATAGGCATCCAACTAAATCTGGATATGTTTCAGCCCACCTGTTTAAAGAACCTGGATAAGAAGTGTAATTTGACTGTCATGTCCATTAGAAGGTGTGATAAACCCTCACACTGAAGAGAACGCTTAATCGGATTATCTCCCGTTCGTAGCTGCCTCTCAGTTGCCTATAACAAGAAAACGGACTTTCTTGTTCCATGTGGTTAACTGGATTTTAGTTATATATGATAGACTAAAAATAGAGAAATTATTTATATTTTTGTTTTCTCTTTTTATTGTACAATACAATTTTAATTTCTGGACAAAATAAAGGTCTTGCATAATTTCTTCACTTAAATATTGCCTTACCTTGGAGAACGAACCAATTTAATTTTTTTTTTGCACTAATTTTTTTCTAATAGCTTACTAGACAAAAGATTTTTCTTTGTTCTCGAAGAAATTAATTCACGATAATTATTTGAAATATTCTTTTAATAAAAGAAAAGAAAACCGGCTGCCCACGTTCCAGATTATATTATTTTTATTTTTGTACAAAACCATCGAAATCGAATAATACTTCACACATTTCCTTTAGGACACGCTTGAGCAACTTTGCTTTATAGAGAATAACATGAAATTCTTTAATCATATTACTAAATTTTTTCTTCATGTTGTATAGTAATCTGTACTTTCACTTTCTTCGTTTCCTTGTATAATTGGTCATTACAAAATGAAATTAACAGTTATGATTTAAATTTATATTTTCTGCATAATTCGGATATTTTTTCTCCAATTTTTAAAGTAAGTGATACATTTGCTTATTTTTATCATTCAAGATATGTATATCAAATGTGAAATTTCATTTCCATATTTTTACAATAGAATTGCATTTTATTTCGCCTCTGGTAGTTTAACCCCCCCCCCGTTGCATTACTATCACACACCCGTAAACTGTTATAAAACATAGGTACAGTTTTTATTTAATTCGTTATTTTTCTCTAGTAATTGTTCCACATAACTTTAATTTTTCGATACTGAAACTATGTGGCGATTATTATAAATTAGCAAATTATAAATCAGACAATATACATATTTCCTGATTATTAAAAATCAGGAAATTATGTGATATTCGGATATAGGTGAAATTAATATTTAAAATCACTGTCATCCTTCAAATGCAATATCAGAATAAAGAAAGTGGAAAACCCGAAGTTTCGAAATACATTTCGAAAGCCCGCTCTCAAAATGGGTTGGTCTACAGACTGGATTCTGAACACGCCAATGTTTCGTGATGTTATGACTGAAAAACAATTCAGTCTCATCATGAAGTATTTGCATTTTCAGAATAATGAGGAATATGATCAGGCAACATATTCTTGCCCAGTCCTCAACAAAATTTATGATTTTCTGATGAAAATCCATCAGAAATGTAGATCACTCTACATTCCTGAGAGAGACTTGAGTATCGATGAAAGCCTTATGCCATTCAAAGGTAGACTGAAATGTAAGCAGTATATTCCCAAAAAGAAAGCGAAGTATGCTTTGCGAATCGGAAAGTGAATATCTTTGGGATTTCAAACCTTATACAGGAAAGCAAACTGTAATCGAGCATGATAAATATTCGGATCTCCCCTTGTCGATGTGTGCAGTAATGCAGTTACTAGACTCTTTACTGGGGAAAGGTTACTGCATTATAATGGATAATTACTATATGTGTCCTGAACTTGATGATTTGCTTTTACAGCATCGTACAGATAGTTATGGTACTGTAAATGCAAAAAGGCGAGATATGCCTCCAGATCTGGCTTCAGGAAAGCTATCGAAGGGGGAAATCCGAACTTATCAGCGAGGGAAAGTCTTTGCACTATGTTGGAAAGACAAAAAAGATGTTTTTCTGCTGTCTTCCCTGCACAATCCATCAACGGAATCCGTGGAGAAGCATGGTTTGAAGAAAGAAAAACCCATTGCTGTGTGTGCATACAACGACACTATGGGTGGAGTCGACAGGTGCGATCAGCAGCTATCATTCTACTCTGTAATGAGGAAACAGCATAAAAATATTACAAAAGTGTTTGGACATGTATTGGATTTTGTTATTTGGAACAGTTTCCTCCTGTACAAGAAAAAATGTTTGTCTACCATAACATATCTAGAATACAGAATAGAAATTGCGAAAGCATTGCTGCATGCACACGCACCTTCTTCAGCAAGCAGAAAAACAGGAAATCCTGCCAGACATCTGAGGTTGAACGCTGCTAATTCCAACCATTATCCCGAAAATCTACCACCAACGGCTAATAAAAAAAAACCTGCACACAAATATTATGTATGTAATAAAAAAAATATCGGAAAGGAAAACAAAAATCTGGTGCCCTGAGTGTAAAACTGCTTTGTGTGTTTAGCCTTGCTTCAAGGTGTTCCACGCTGTTCAAGAATTTTAAATTCTGAACAGTATGAAATAAAAAAATGTTTGTTTTCAAGACCATCAAAACAGTCCTTTTCAGGACTACAAATATTGATAGAAGGATACCCGAATGCACCGTTTCTTTATCATCCTGAAGGCTAATTTTTAAGTTCTTTTTATGACACAGAGAAACTGGAAAGAGTATTCCAGGTAAAGTAATTCATCAAAACAATAAAAAATAATGAAATAAAATCTACCCTATATATATATAAAATGATAAGCCTTTTTATGTCATGTTTATCGAAACATTTTGAAACTCAGGGGCTACCCTGAGTGTCGAGTCTTCAAAATTCGAGTCGCCAGAATTCAGGGGCGGAACTCCCTTTCGAGTTATCACAATTGAAGGAGAACTGGCCTACCATACCGGAACACGGGGGGTTGGGCATAGCCTCCCTAGTTAATAAATGAAATATATAAATAATAACGGGAACATTTTCACCTTGCCAACACTCAACATTGATGTGATATGGATTCCAAATTTCTTGTTTCGGAGATATATATATATATATATATATATATATATATATATATATTACAAAGTTTTGTAATAAAAATTTCTGCCACAACGAAGTTTGGCAGAATCAACAATATTATTACTACCTTATTTCTGTTTCTCGTGTGGGAGAAAAACGGTAAAATATCACTCTTATAATTATATGAGATGTTATAATGGCAAAAATAGTAAGAAAAAGTCATTTGCACTTTTTCTTCAAAACACAAAGAAAGAACATTGTAAATTCAGCCAGTGGAAAAGAAAATACTACATATTTTTCTCCTGTTATCTGATTTTTTTTCTTGTAGTACAAAGAAGAAATCACTGCATATAACATGAAGTCTACAGGAGGGAAAAAAATCTGGAAATTGGTTACATTATAACGAATAGAGAAATCCTGTCAGAAAAAATTTCACCTAAGATTCTAATCTCAGCAGATATAACATTTTCTTCTAGATTACATATCTAAAGTAACTGAACCTTTGCTACTATTTTAGACTAAAATGAATGGGTATGTTCCCCAAGTGATTTACGTTTGTAACAGCTGTCTTGCGAACGATTTATGAAATAAATTATCTGAAATATCCGCAGATTGATCAGGTCTATATCCCCCACCCCCAAAAAAAAGAAGATTATGAAGCGCATATGCACCTTTTCTTTGAAAATAATTCAAATCCTCTTTTTCAAGATAATTGTATGATTTAATTTCTAATTTTTGATAATATAAGTGAAACTGATCATTATAAATTAAGCAATTATTTTGGCATAAATAATGTATAAGCATGTAAACGAAATATCAGTATTTCTGTTAGGATATAGGTAATCAACAATCGAAAAGGAAACAAGACATTCTTGACATATTCTGCACTACAGCCTGAGGCACTTTAGTGTTCTCCCCTTTCTTCTCAATAGCACTGAGAGTAATAAGCCTTCAACTTTTCCTCCAGCTAAGAGGATATTACCAAGTATTTACAAGACGTAGATTATTTCAGAAATAGCTTCCAGCAGCAGCAGAAGTAATATTTAGATTTTTTTAAAGAAAAACAAAGACAAATAATACTACTGAACTTTCTTTTGTGTGGTATGCATATAAACAATTTTGCATAGTGAAAATATACCATATTATTTCTAAAATTTCACATAATTTCAGCAGACAGTAGAACAGCTGGTTTTAGATTGCAAATAAATAGAACAGATTTAGAAGCTTCACAATACAATCTGATTGCCGTATATCTATTGTCAAAATGGTAAAATGAAGTAATTGATTTTGAATGCTGTCTAGAAAAGCTTTCAAACCTGTAAAGAAGTTTAGAGTAGTTATGCAATTGAGTTCCAGGAGAGAATAAGGAGGGGGGGGGGGGCATTAGAAAATCTTCAAAATGAGCAAAAATGTTGAATCATCCTGTATATGATATTTTTCACATTATATTTTCAACATATCTATGAGGTTATGCACTAGTTATTATCGTAATATGCATAATACAAATAAATAAATAAATGACGAAGGCGAAGAATCACTGCTAAAATATCACTGGATATAAATTTTTGATACCAAAAAGACACGATCGGAAACCGAGTAATGCAATTTAGCATTTTAACATTTTTTTTTTATTTTGTCTTTATGAATAACAAAAAATTGTATCTAAATCTGAAATGTGATGATCCATATAATGCTATTTGGCTAGAAACAAAAGAAAAAGGACATATTTATTTCAATAAATATTATTTAAAATTATAAATATTTGACATAATATTTTCAAAGCAAACATTTAAAAATTCGAAAAAAAAATTATTCAATTATTATAAGTAAAGTGAAAGAACAATCAGTACAACTCTTCCGGTGCACTGATTTGTAGAATAAAATACACCAAATTTACTATCACTAAATAGATTCATTGCAAAAGCTGATCAGTGGTCATTTCAGGATTGATTTTTTTTGCATATGTGAAATTCGTTTCAAATTTTTGGGAAGAGATACGATAAATCATTTTAGAGGCAAGATAGGTCAAATAACTTAGGACAGTAAATGAAATTCTAAGCAACACAATAGACGTAAAGACAGGGGGAGGGGACACAAAGGTCACTCAGCAACAGTTAATCCACTAATCGCGGAGGAAGGTAATGGCATGATAAAAGGTAGAATGCCGACAAAGTTTTGATCCATGAAAAAAGCTAGAGAGTGTTAAATATTTCATCCACACTGGCCAGTTGGGAGGTTAATAATAATGTGAACTTAATCATGTAGTACTCATAGTCTGAACACACCCCTTGGGAGTACATATCATGAAATTGATGATGATGAGTTATGAACAAAGATTGATTAGACAGTGTGAGACATGGAAGAAAGTGTTTCATGGAGTAGTACAGACATAATACTCATGATGTAAAAACAAGATGAAAGTTGGTACGAAAACAAAACTAACATGAGCAAATAAATTTCATGTATACTTTACTTGCTAGTGCATGAGGTTACAATATCTTAAATAGTTTTGCTAACTGTAATTAGTACCTTGCCACTTTTATCTCTAACTGATGGCTGGCGGAGTCATCAGATATATAATGAATTATACAATGCTAATAAAACTGAAGATCTACCTTATTTATAGATAATGAGATTTTTTTCCTATTATCACTGGACTGTACTTTTAATGTTATGACTGCTGCATTATCTGGCTTCTTATAGGAAGAGATATAACAATCTGAAATAAAAATAAATAACAGCATGAGTTTTGCTCCACAATTGCAAAGTTTATTAAATATGACAGTAAAAGGAATAAAAACGGCAAATAAAACCATTATACAAACTACGTGTGAATTGTATAATTTAAACTCATGTTGTTATAACACAGTAATTAAGATTTGGAGGATAGTAGTAGATAGAGAGTTCAAGTTTAGAGGGCACATTGCTAAATTAGTCAGCGTAACTAACAGGATTACTTGGTTATTGAAGAACACACCAACACATAGAGATAAGGGAATTATCATTCCTCTTTATAAAGCCTTGATATGACCACATCTGGATTACTATGCTCAGGTCTGGTCACTTGGGGATGAGGAAATGATGGAGCAGATCTGGGGGTAAGTGACCAAGATGATGAGTGGTTTGTGGAATGCTCTCTCTATGAGGAATAGATTGAGTTTGTGGATAGCAAAAGTGGTTGATAGGTGAAGAAGAGGCGATATTATAGAAACATTTAAGTTATTAAAGGATTATGCAGGGGAAACGTTTCAACACTTGGACAGAACTAACAAAACAAGAGGTTATTCCTGGAAGTTGGGTAAGACTGGTTAGCAAGGGTGTGAGGATAGATTTTTCACTTGGAGAGTGGTGAATAAATGGAATGGGTTACCTGAGTCAACTGTAAATGCTTTGTCTGTTAATGGTTTCAAGGAGAGACACAATAGATATTGTGTTGATAGTTTGGGTGTCCCATGATGAGTCTTAAGACTCCACATAGGTGCCCATGTAACAATAATAATAATATAATAATCCATGTTCTTGTGACCTTTCATACATAGGACAGACATTTAGAAAATTCTGATGCTACTCCTCTAAGTAAATATTATTTTTATGGCTATTTAGCCTATTTTTGTTTAGGAGAACCCCTTTTTATAATGTCATTGGCTTTTTACTCAAAATTTTAGGGCATTACTAATGTTTTATGTAGACAGATATATGAAGAATATATAGGAGGAATAATTCGAACATATTTTTGTAGCTGGCTGTCTTCTTATTCAGCGGCATCCCATAGGAAAGATATGTTATACGCTGTTATTGTTAACAGAGCTAGTTTAAGATCATAGGTGCACTTTTGAGTAATCATATTAAAGAAAATGATAATAAAATTACGTAAATGCTATTATAATAATGTAAATCAGCATAAGTAAATCTTCTGCTTCGATACTAGTCTTTACCTTTTCCTCCAATACTAGTATTTTATGACACCAAGAAATTTTAAATTTTATATTTAGTCTTTTTTACTGAAAAAAAATATAGATGGATGCTCCCAAAGTGAAATACATAATTAATTACTTCTCTTGTGAACCGTTCAAAAGTAAACTGTAATCAGAAATATCATGTTGTTAACAACTGACTCAAATGGCTAACAATCTCAACTATGCAGACGATATAATATTAATAGATTCATCTTTAGCCAAGGCACAACAACACTTTGACAAACTATGCCAAGCTGTAAAAAATTTGGATTGACAGTTAAATGAAATAAAACTAAAATACTCATAAATATAGTACAAGGTTCCATCATTACAGAATACAACCAGCCTTTAGAAAAAAGTAGACTTCCAATACTCAGGCTCAAATATAAATAATAGTGTAAATAACATATTAAGAAAATATAAACTCTCAATCAATACATCGAAATCGCTCCTCATTACCTTGGGAACAAAAATTAAGTTTTACAAAGCAACTTCTCAGGCTATCTTCTTATATCATGGAGAAACATGCGACGGTTCCACCCAAAAAAGCAATAAAAACCATTAATAGCGTTAATACAACCTGCTGAAGACTGTTACTTGGTTACTCTTGGAAGGATCATATTTGTAATTCCAGTATTTTAGAAGAGGCAAACCAAAAAAACCTTGATTGAAACCAACGCAGAGGTCAACTTGATTGGCTTGGACATCAACTAAGACCTTCTCCTTCTCCATAATTTGACATCTTATTTTTATATGCCCCCTCAGATGAAGGAAAAGGTAAAGAATAGTGCAGCCACAGATGACAATTTAGCTAATGCTGATTTACATCATTATTATAGAATTTACGTAATTTTATTATCATTTTCTTTAATATAATTACTCAAAAGTGAACCTATGATTTTAAACTAGCTCTGTTAATGATAACAGTGTACAACATATCTTTCCTATGTAGGAAAAGTGGAGTTATTTTCAAAATACTTTTGTATTCAGTAACTGAAACACCTCATCTTCTGAATTAGTTCAGATAAAATATGCATAAACCATATATATCACATCTGGATGGGTGTCTAAGTGCGCAGAACAACAGTGAATGGTTTGCATAATAAATATTCTTGGTGCCCTTTCTCCCTAAACCACCATATTCCACCTTTGTAAATATTAATATTCCATTAATAGAACCTGTAGTATCAAAATAAGAAAGAATATTTATACCTTTTTAAGACAAAAAAGAAAGTAGGAAACTCACTGATCAATAAAATATTACTTTCACTGTATAAGAATAAAAATATTATGAAAATCTAATTAAAATCTAAATAAATAATACATAGATCTTTCCCTCTTTTACCTTTATGGTGTCGAGGGTTTCTATTCCGTATAACTGCAACCGTTATACGAGGATAAGGTGGTTGGCCCTATGCCTCCCAGTGTATCCTATGTCTTAGAAGCATTATGTTCTCAAGGCCAGTTTGCCTGATTGTGGGAGGAAAAACCCCAGATAAACTGGGGAGAAAAACCCTGCAGTCCTCACCCAAGACTGGCTAACTTGGCTATGTTTGAGAAAGATCCTAAGCTCCTCACATCAGCAACGGGAATCAAACCCACGACACTCCTTTCCCAGGCATATGGTTGCGAAGCAACCAGCAACTCAGCTAACCGCACAGACTAATACATAGATACATATATAATAATATTATTATTATATATAATAATATTATTATATTAAAAATAGATAATAATAGATACATAATAAAATTATATTTTGGAAATTTATGTTGCACTGCATTTACTTTCCATATATCAACATCAATGCAATATCATTTCAATTTTCTTGCGAATAACATTTTCAGCAAACTTTTTCTGCGATCAGTAGTTTGCACGATGAATTATTCTGTGATGATTTTTAATAACAGATCTTATTTAATTTCTGCTATAAAAACAAACGTGATACATCATATTAGTCTGCCCACTATATCTAGCAGTGCCAAGAAGGGTCATGTTGAAGGAGAGAAAGGAATAAGCTGATGTATGAATTCTTCACCTAAAATCATGTGCTTATATGTAAAATTTTTCAACTGTTATACAAGCAAAATAGTTACCACTTTAAAAACTAGAATGTTCATAAAAGAAAAGCTAATTTTACAACATGTAATAATAAACACTCATGCCACGAAATGCAATGATTACCCTATTATCAGAATGGATTTGTGCCAAGCACAGAAGTGTCAATAATAAATTTAGTTTAATCCTTTATCCAAGTGTAAGCAAACAAAGTTTACACCTAAAGTATCTTCAGAACTGAGGCAACTCGCAGTAAAGGTGGTCCAAGCTCTCATCACTCCTTGTCTCAGTATCTCCCATAAAGCAAAGCACATCTCCATGCGGACATGTATAATGCTGTGCATTAAGGGAAGAGCCACTACACAGACTGGTTTATCTTTCTTGAAGTCTCATCAGTGGGAGCCAGACCCAGAAGTGGTGACACTAAGGCAGAAGCAATGGAGAGGTCATATTTACTTATACGAGTTGTCAAAAGGTGTACCACCTTATTATTAAATTACTCTGCATTTAGAGAAAGATGTTGGAAGGTTATTTTCCACTTGGTTGGACTATAATAAATTTAGTTTAATCCTTTATCCAAGTGTAAGCAAACAAAATTTGCGCCTGAAGTATCTTCAGGACTGAGGCAACTCGTAGTAAAGGAGGTCCAAGCTCTCATCACTCCTTGTCTGAGTATCTCCCATAATGCAAAGCACATCACTTTGCAGACATGTATAATGCTGTTCATTAAGGGAAGGGCCACTACCCAGACTGGTTTCGACCTTTATTGACGTCTCGTCAGTGGGAGCCAGACCCAGAAGTGGTGATACTAAGGAAGAAGCAATGGAGAGGTCATATTTACTTATACGAGTTGCCAAAAGGTGTACCACCTTATTATTAAATTACTCTGCATTTAGAGAAAGATGTTGGAAGTTTATTTTCCACTTGGTTGGACTATAATAAATTTAGTTTAATCCTTTATCCAAGTGTAAGCAAACAAAATTTGCGCCTGAAGTATCTTCAGGACTGAGGCAACTCGAAGTAAAGGAGGTCCAAGCTCTCATCACTCCTTGTCTGAGTATCTCCCATAATGCAAAACACATCACTTTGCAGACATGTATAATGCTGTTCATTAAGGGAAGGGCCACTACCCAGACTGGTTTCGACCTTTATTGACGTCTCGTCAGTGGGAGCCAGACCCAGAAGTGGTGATACTAAGGAAGAAGCAATGGAGAGGTCATATTTACTTATACGAGTTGCCAAAAGGTCATCATCATCATCAAATTCCTGCCATGTACCCTCAAGGGGTGTACAGGATATGACAGTACTACATGAAAAAATTACATCATTACTAACTTCCTATCTACAATTTTCCTCCAAATCAGTCTGGCACTTGTCAAGACTCCAACATTATCAGATCTTATATTTCTATCGTCTAAGGCACTTTGTACCGTATCAATCCACCTATATCTTGGTCTTCCTCTGGGTCGTTTTCCTGCCAACCTGGCAGAGAACACTTGTTTTGCTAATCTTTCCTCTCCCATTCTATTTAAGTGACCATACCATCTGAGATTAGCTCTGCTAACGCATTCCTGGATGCTGACAATGTCAAGTTCTTTCCTAATATCCTCATTTTTAATATGATATTGCCATTGATGCCATCTGTTCATGCCTCTAATCTTTCTCAGGACTCTCATATCTGCGGTCTCTAGTCTTTGGTCAAGTGTTTTACTTCTGACCCAGCTCTCAGATCCATAAGTTAAAATTGGTTTGAACACAATCTTGTATACAGCTAATTTAGTGTTCCGACTAATTTCTTTCTTATTCCATATGAATTTATTCAATTGACTTCCCACGATACCAGCTTTGCTGATTCTGTTGTCTATTTCTATATTTAGTTTACCATCTTCAGTAAAAATTGTGCCTAAGTAGCTGAAATGTTTTACTTGTTCCACAGGTTCTCCATTCACAACACAGTTGACATTTTCAATGATTCTGCCTATTTTCATTGTCTTTGTCTTTTTATTGCTGACCTTCATACCATATCTATTACAACAGCTATTCAATTTAGTCAGAGAATCTTGCAGACTTGTAGCGGATTTATTTAGAAGTATAACATCATCCGCATAAAGCAAAGAGCTGACATTAACATCTCCAATTTTGATATCAGGTTTAATACCACATTCCTTCATAATGTGATCCATATAGATAATGAATAACAGAGGGGATAATGTACATCCTTGTCTCACACCAGATTTAACATTAAACCATCTTCCCATACTTCCTTCAATTCTAACTGCTGACTCACAACTCAAATAAAGACTAAGTATTGCTTGATATAATGCCCCATTGACACCATATAACTGCAGCGTATTGAATAGCTTCTCTCTTGGCACCTTGTCATATGCCTTTTCCAAATCGACAAAACTTAAATACAGATCTTTGTTATATTCCCATGCTTTCTCGACTATTTGTCGTAAAGTGAATATCTGATCCTGACAGCCTCTATTTGGCCTGAATCCAGCTTGTTCTTCACCAAGCTTTTCTTCCACAATTCTTCTCAACCGTTTCTCAAGTATACTTGCATAGATCTTGCCAGGAACACTCAGTAGGGAAATACCTCTGTAATTCTCACATTCAGTTTTATTTCCCTTTTTATATATGGGTACTATGAGAGCTCTACTCCAATCATCGGGAATTTGTCCCTCTGTCCAGGCTTTCTGAACTATGCAGTGCAGCCACTGTAAGACTCTTATACCACCATACTTCAGCATTTCTGGTCGAATATCATCTACCCCTGCTGCCTTTCCACATTTCAAGCCTTTGATGGCTTTTTCTACTTCAAGTATGGATATGTATTCCTGACTGCATGCCTGGTGAGTGTTTTTTATCACTGTGCTGTCATCACCGCTTGTTTCATTTAGCAGTTTTTCAAAGTAA
Organism: Typopeltis vanoorti; assembly: GCF_054136105.1. NCBI lineage: Eukaryota > Metazoa > Arthropoda > Arachnida > Uropygi > Thelyphonidae > Typopeltis > Typopeltis vanoorti. Next base: position 58,801,383 of record NC_143549.1, on the reverse strand, counting down.
TTACTCCATACTTCAAGGATATCTTTTTCTCCTGTTTTCATTTCACCTTTATCATCTCTAATTCCTTTTACAGCACTCTTTCCTCCATTCCTAAGCTTCTTCAACAACCTCCAGAATATTTTGCCACCTTCTTGATATTTATTTTCTATATTCTTGCCAAAGTCCTCCCATGACTTTTGTTTAGCTAGTTTTACACACTGTTTAGCTTTCTTACATTTGTCTCTGTATTCTGTAAGAGTAAAAGCTGACTTATTTGCCAGGAACTTTTGATATGCTTTCTTCTTTTCCTTCACTGCCTCTTTAACTTCCTGTGTCCACCAGGAGGTTCTGATTTTTTTATCCTTGCACACAACCTCACCACATGCCTCTCTGGCAGAATCAATCAATGTTTCCTTCAGAGTTTGCCACTGAATCTCCAAGGTTTGATTCCTGTTCTCAAACTCTTTCATTTTCTTTTCAATAATATTTCTGTATTTTAGTCTACAGTTCACATCTGAGAGCTGCTCAACTTTTATTCGCTTTAAGACTTTCTTACATGTTATTCTTTTCAATATGAAATTCAATTTTATCCTGCTCAAGACTAAATAGTGATCACTTCCAATTTCAAATCCTCTGTACACTCTGGTGTCCTGCACCAGGGAGAAAACATCACTATCAACAATAACATAGTCAATGAGACTTTTCTTATTCCTAGCCTCTTCTCTCCATGTGAATTTGTGCACATTTTTATGTTGGAACATGGTGTTAGTAATAACCAGTCCATGTCCTGAGCAGAAATCCAACAGATATTTGCCATTATTATTAGCTTTGCTCTTTTCTCCAAATTTTCCCAAAATATTTTTGTATGTCTCACAATCATTTCCTACTCTACTATTTAGATCCCCAACAAGGACCAACTTTTCCTTTTTCATTGTGTCAGTTGCTTTTTCTAAAGCCTCAAAAAATTCCTCCACTTCTACCTTAGTAGAACCTTCTGTGGGACCATAGGCACAAATAAGTCTCATTGTCCAGTTCCCCATTCTCATATTTGCCCACATTACTCTACTTGAGACTGACTGCCATTCAAGAAGATTAGCCTCGTATTTTGTGTTGAATACTATGGCTACTCCTTCTTTTCCTTGATTGTCATTGCCTGAATATAACATTTTGTATTTATTGCTCAGAAAGATCTCACCAGTTTTGGTCTTTTTTGTTTCAGTCACCCCTATTATGTCGATCTGGTACTTATCTAATTCCTCAGCTAGCTCCATTTCTTTGCCATTCAGGCTTCTTACGTTGATAGTACCGATCTTTAACTCTGGTGATGTTGAGTTGGGGTTTGTTTTCAGATTTGTTCCAGTAGCTGACTTTTCGCTGTTCGCCCTGGTTCCCTGGCGAAAACAACGGGGGCCTTGTTTAACCGGGCGACGCCCCAGCCGGCATGAAATTTTGTCATGTTGTACCATCATTTTTTATTTTGGTTTAACCAATAAGAATACAATTTGGTCGGCTAAATCCCAAATTGCCAGCCCATCCTCGTTCGTTCAGTATCAAAGTAGATACCCAACAGGGTGCACCACGAGAAGGTGAGGATTGGACATTAGGTCAGCAGCCCTGGTCGGTTCTCCGCATTCCTTTAAAGGCTATGTGGAGGTCTCCTCTCAGTTATACAGCTTTGACCCTTAAGCACCCCGTTGCCAAAAGGTGTACCACCTTATTATTAAATTACTCTGCATTTAGAGAAAGATGTTGGAAGTTTATTTTCAACTTGGTTAGACTATAATAAATTTAGTTTAATCCTTTATCCAAGTGTAATTATAGTGTAATTATAGTCTACCCAAGTGCAAAAAATACATACAAGATAAAATGGTGTATCACAATATCATTAAATATTCTGGATCAGAGACAGTTTTAGAAAGCTTTATCACTGGATTACGAAGTATTTATTTACTTGACGAGTAATTATATTCTTGTTTTAATCCTTTACTCAGGCATAAGCAAGCAAAGTTTGAGTGAAAGGTGAAGCTGGCCTGATAAGTAACCCTTTAGGTCTCCATGCAGTCAAAAGACTCATCGTGGGAAGTCCTTCCTAGGAAACACAAAGTCTATCATACCACTCCTTGAACTCACTGATTGTTATGGCTTTCACCACTCTATCAGGCAATGCATTCCAAGGTTCTATCACCCTCTACGCAAAGAAACCACTCCTCACCCTCTTGCTCATAGCTTCCTTTCATAACTTCCAAGGGGATGGCCCCCTTGTCATAGTTCCTTCCCGCTGCTCCACAAGTGAAAGAACTCCCCCAGTGTTCACCCTGTAACTGCCTTTCAACAGTTTTAAAGTCTCAATTATATCACCTCTCCTTCTTCTATCCACCAAACTCTGCAGTCCACATTCCCTCAGTCGATCCTCATAATTAACACTGTACAGTCCTGAAACCATCTTTCTTATCTGCCTCTGCACCCTTTCTACAGTTAATTTATCCCCTTCAAATCCTGGGGACCAAATTTGAGAACAATAGTCTAAGCGTGGTCTGGTCAGGGTGGTCTTATACAACGGAATGATAACTCTTCTATCTCTGCAGGCCAGTATCCTTCTCAGCATTGCCGCAATCCTCTGGGTACCTGCACCACCTTTGCAATATTCCCCCTTAATTTCAGTTTTCTATCAATCATCACCCTCAGATCTCTTGTCTCCCCTACTTCCTCGAGTACAGCTCATCCAATTGAGCATGCAGCCTCCCAGCGATGTATCCCAAACTTCAAGACTTTGAACCTTGAATTATCCTCAAATAATATAGAATATCCTCATAATATTAATTATGAGGATCTGTTTAATGCAGCAAAATTATTTGCTGCATTAAACAGACTCCCCCATTTCATTTGCCCACCTGTCTAGTTTATTTAAATCCTCTTGCAAGGCTGCCACATCTGCACTATTACTAATAACCCTTCCCAGCTTCACATCATCTGCAAACAACTGAATATCCTTTGCAATCCATTGACAATATCATTGACATAAAGGTTAAACAATACAGGTCCCAGTACTGAGCCCTGTGGAACCCACTTGTAACTTTCTGCTTCCTTGATATTGCCCCAGCATACACAACCCTCTGATACCTATCAGACAGCCAATCCTGAATCCAGTTGACTAACCCGACATCTAAACCCATGTGCTGCAACTTAGGTATCAGCTTATCATGTGTGGTACCCTATCAAATGGATTTGCAAAATCCAAAAAATTGCAGTATATGCCTTTCCCTCATCAACTGCTCTGGTCACTTCATTATAAAAGGCAATCGTATTACTAAAGCAAGAGTGCCCCTTAACAAATCCATGTTGATTCTCACAGATAACATTACCCTCATCTGCCCAACATTGTATATGGTTCCTCACTAATTTCTCCAAGACCTTAACAACTACTGATGACACACAAACTGGCCTATAATTAGACGCTTCCAGTCTGCTACTGCCCTTATGTAATTGCACTATCTTACCTTCCTTCCATTCCTTGGGTACCTTTCCTGTAGCTAGACTTTCATTGAAAAGCCAGGAGGAGTTATTATTATTAATTTAGCACATTCTCTCAAAACCTGTGGTGAAATACCATCCAGTCCCACAGCTTTACTGACATCAAGTGTACTCAGTATTTGGAATGCACTCTCCTCTTGCACTTAAAACCTGCCCAACCCCCCTCTAGTATTAAAACCTTCTTCTCCAGGATGAAATACACCAATAAAGTGCTCATTGAACAACTCCACTATGTCCTCTGCATCAGTCACTCTATTCTCCATTCAATTACCTCATTATGGGATAATGAGGTAATTGAATGTGACATCAACAGCTTTTATATTATATGTAGACTAGTTATAACAAAAATAGTTCATGTGCTATGTTTGAGTAAAGGATTAAAACAAGAATAAAATTCCTTGTCAGGTATAACTTAACATACAGTCTTAATCATTATGACCAGTTAGGAAAAAAAAAGTTGTGGGTTGAATATGTGCCATCCATATTGAAATTTTTAGGGCATCATTATTATTGAGAATAGTGTGGCTGATTAAAATTTCACAGCCTTCTTTAAATCTGTGTTTATACCAGGTTTTGATATAAGGAACAGGTGCCTTTCCAATTAACTGTGCATGTCCAGAGCATGATCGGAGACACCTGGCCTCCCATAATAATCAAATCTGATATGTCATTTGCATTCCTTTTTCCAGAGAAGAATTGTGCATTCTGTTTCACCTGTATATGGCAAGTTACAGGTGCAATGGACATGGTATATCACCTTGAGGAGTTGAATAAATTCTATAATTTTGTGGGGAGAAGGTGTAAAGGTGGCATTAGGAATGCCTATAATATTGTCCCCATAGTATTGACCATATATAGCATTTTGTCAACCTTATCCTCATTTTTATGCTCAAATCTCTAATCAGGACATTTTTCATTGTGTTGAATTTCTTTCTAGCTATTTCAATTCTTCTTTGTATTTCTCTTGTGCTTCTTCCATCTTCTGTTATTAAGGTGCCGAGATGTATAAATTTGTATAATTACTGAATAGGTATGTCATCTATTTTGATATCAATTTTAGGAGTTGTCTTTTTTTTCCCCCTGGTTATTGTCATGGTCTGTTTTCTTGGGATTAAAAAGCAAACCATATTCCTCACTCATAACTCTTACTTTGACTAGATTTTCTAGATTTTTTTTAATTTTCTGCCCATAGAACTGCATTATCAGCATATCTTAGACTGCTTATGTTCCTTTCTTCTATTGATACTCCTTTTATGTTTTTGCCTTCCTTGCATATTTCTTCAGTATATAAATTAAAGAGTACTTTAATTTATATACTGGGGATAGTATACATCCTTGTCGTACACCTCTTTGAATTGTAAATTCTTTAAACATCTCATTGTCAACTCTTATTGCTGCTGTTTGTTCCCAGTAGTACAGATTTGTTAACAGCCTTATATATCTTGTACATCCATTCTGATTTTAATGAGGCTTGATCAGTTTCATATCGCTAAATGAATCAAAAGCTTTGGTGTAATCTACAAAGCATAAATGCCTATTTTTTCCAGATCTCTTTCTATTATTGTTCTTAGATTGAAAATACCATCTCTTGTTCCATTTTTTCTTTGATTTTCACCTATTTCCCAATTGAATTTTCTTTTATTTCTTTGCAGAATAATTTTTATCAGTATATTAGCAACATGATTCATGATGCTAATTGTTCTATACTTTGAGCATTCTGTAGCACTGTGCTTTTTTGGAATGGGTATTATGATAGCATCTCAGGTCTTTTGGGAGATAGCCTGTGTTGTAAATTTGGTTGCATACCACTGTCAAAGCATTTATGCCTATATCATTGAGAGCTTTTAACATTTCCACTGTGATTTCACCGCTTCCTGCTGTTTTCTTCTCCTTTAATCCCTTTATTGCATTATACACTTTACTAGCAAGAATATCAGGACTATCTAGGTTATTCATGTTAGGTTTTTCTTCTCTATATTCATAGTATAATTGCTCTGTGTGTTTTTGCCATCTTCCTACTATTTCCTCCTTATTAATGATAGGTTTACCATTTTGTGATTTTAAGATATTACTCCCCATGCTTTTCCTTTTCTAATGTTAGTAGATTTATCTTGTTGTGCAAGTCTCTTTCTTTGTGTACATTAGCCAATTCTATCTCTCTGCATTTATATGTATACTAGGCTTACTTCATTTCCTGCATTTTTTTTTATGAGTTTGTGTACTCTCTTATAATCTGCTTTGTTCTTCAGTTTTCTTCCATCATATTGAGTATTTCTTAAGTCATCCACAGTTTCCTTTCAGTTCCGTTTATCTTAGGCAATAATTTTTTTGATGTTTCTTGGATGTTTGTTCTGAATGCATTTCCCAGTTCTGTTAAGCTATTTCCTTTGTTATACTTATATTCTCTCTATGTTCACTGGGCATCTACAGATGCCGTATGGTCACTCTGATGCTCGATGATGTTCCACATCAGGCCTGGCAATGTAGTTCAGTTGTTTGCTTTTCTGGCAGCCTCAACTCTCTGAAGATCAGTCACTCCACACACGCCATCCATCCATCTCATTGATGGTCTACCCCTGCCTCTTTTTCCAGGAACTTTACCTTCTATTACTGTTCTGAGAAGTCCTCCTTCCATCCTTTCTATGTGTCCAAAATATTTTAACTTTCTTCTGTCAATATCCTTAAGGAGCCTTAAAGGTCTACTAATCTTTTCTAACACCCATTCATTTGTACACCTTTCAGTATATGATATCCTCAACAGACTTCTGTAACACCACATCTCAAAAGCAGATATCTGTTTCTTATCTGACTTCTTTAGGTTCCAAGTCTCGCATCCATAAGTCGCAGTTGGAAAAACAACGGCATCTAAAATCCTCAACTTTGTTCCCATGGAGATAGATCCATCCTTCCAGATTTTAGAGAGGTCTATGACTGTTGTTTTAGCCATTCCTAACCATTTTCTGACATCTTCTGAACAGTAATTCTTCACATTAATAATGGATCCCAGGTACTCAAACTTGCTGACTTCCTCAATTTTTTCTCCATTAAGATACATTTGTTTCTCAAGAGCTTCTCTGTTTGTTTCCTTTGAGAACCATAATCTTTGTCTTGCTAGAATTGAGTTGAAGTCCTCTGTTATTACTGATCTTGTTAACTTTGTCAAGAATTAGTCCAAGTTCTTCCATGTCATTACAAAGGAGTACTGTATCATCAGCATACCTCAGATTACTGATCAATCTACCTCCTATTGTAATTCCTATCCTGAGTTCATCCAATGCTTCACACATGATGTCCTCTGCATATATACTAAACAAGTGAGGAGAAAGTAAACATCCTTGTCTAACTCCTTTTCCAACTTGAAGCCAGTCAGTCGATCCAACACCTATTCTTACTGTGGCTTCTTGCTCCTTACACAAGTTGGCTATCAACCTGATAGTGTGTTGAGGAAAAACCCATTCTTTTCATTACTTCCCACAGTTTCACATGCTCAACACAATCAAAAGCTTTAGAGTAGTCTAAGAAACCCATTACCAGAGGGAGTCTGAATTCATTATATTTTTCAATGCTCTGTCTAAGGCAAAGGATCTGATCTCTGGTGCCCCTACTTTTCCTACTTGCTTGTTCCTCGGGCATCTCTGCCTCAACTTTGGCCTCAATCCTATTTAGCATGATCTTTAATAAAATTTTGCTTGCATGAGATATCAAACTAATAGTTCTATAATTCTTGCATGTCTTCTTGTCACCTTTCTCATGTAGTGGTATGAAAACTGACTTCTTCCAGTCTCTAGGCCATGATCCTGTCTCCCATATCCTTGTAATCAATCTATGAAACACTCTTATCCCTCCATCCCCTGTGGCTTTAATTAACTCTGCTGGGATTTCATCTGTACCTGGGGCCTTATTGCTGTTGAGCTGCTTAACTGCTCTTTCAACTTCATGCTTAAGTGGAGGGGGTTCCAAATCAAAATTTTCTTGGTGGGAGGACTCCACATTTTCTTTATCCACTCTGCTGTACAGTTCTTCACGGTATTCTTTCCATCTGTTTTTGATTTCCTACTCTTCTGTTAGTAATGCCCCATTCCTATCTTTGATGATATTCAGTTTAGGCTTAAACTTGTGCTTTAAGTCACAAACTAAATAAAGCATCCTTTTATAATTGTGCCTCCTCATCTGGAACTCTATTTCTTCACATTTATTAGTATAGAACTTTTCTTTGTCCTGCTTGATGGCTCTTCTGACTTCTCTATGTAATCTCTTGTATTCTTCAGTCCCTGTGTCTCTTTGTTTTTCCAAACCGCCTTCTTTTGATTAGTTCCCATGTTGAATCTGATATCCATGGGTCTCTTGGTCTTCTTATTTGGCCAAGATACTTCTTTGCTGTATACTGTATTATCACCTTGACTCCTTCCCAAAGCATTTTTAGTGAGTTCTCCTCATTGGTCTCCAAAATTTCATCCAACTCAGTTGATGTTTCTTCATGAATCCACCAGGAATTACTTTAACATTCAATCTAGTGGGATGTGCCTGACCTGGAAATTTTTGGAGTCTTAGTCTTACTTTGGCTCTTACTAGCTGATGGTCTGTGCCACAATCTGCTCCAGGACAAGTATGCACATCAGAGATGCTTGTCTTGCACCACTGGAGAACCAGGATGTAATCAATCTGGTGCCTTGACCTATCAATGTTAGATGTCCAAGTATAGGTCCGTCGTGGATGTTTCTGGAAGCAGGTATTGGTAATAACTAATCTGTTAGCACAGGCAAATTCCAACAGTCTTTCACCATGGGTGTTACATTCACCCAGACCAAACATGCCACACTTCGGCCTGACTCTCATACTCTTTCCCACTTTTGCATTTAAGTCTCCTAAGATGTACAGTATGTCTCTCCTTGGTAGGCAGTCCAAAACAGTTTGTAAGTTTTCATAGAATTCTTCACTCTCTTCTTCAGGTCTATCTGTGTGGGATGCATAAACTACCACAATTGATACATTGGTAGGCTGAGCCTTAAGTCTAATGGAGAATATCCTATCATTAATGGGGTTATAACCAAGAAGGCTTCTTGCCTGAGTTGTCTTCAGTATCACAGCTACCCTATGATGTTTTGAGTCACCACCTGAGTAAATAACTAGCTTACCATCCTGTCTTTTGAAGTGCCCTTCTTCATTCCATCTGGTCTCTGTAATTCCCAAGATGTCAATTTTATACCTATCAATCTCTTTACAGACAATCTCAAGAGTATCTATCTGTAAACCCCGGACATTCCATGTACCTATTAAAATTCCTTTCTAAGATTAATCTTATACATTCTGTGTTGCTCATTCACAGTATCACTGACTTTTAATGGAGACTATAATATACTTCTCGAACAGGACTCTCTGCCTAAGCTCTGAACACGGCTCTGATTATTCTGCACGACAGCCGATGCAGCATGAGATGCGTTATTAGGCACAATCATAGTAGCATTTTGAAGTGAAGTCACTGCAAGAAGAAAGTGGTAGGGTTGCAGAGGCCTTTTCCACATAAGATGAAATAGCAAAACAGGAAAGATTCACCCCTAGCAAGAAGAAAAGAAAGAAGGAAAGAAAAAAGGGGAGGGACCAGTCTACAGCTAATATAACAGATGTATATTACATGAAGTAAGGCATGGTCCAGCATCAGGTACCTCAGGTTTGCCATGCCCGTACTCACTAAAGTGAGCCCTTGAGGACACACTTATATTACCAAGTATATTATTCAATTACCCTGGGGTACTCCTGCATTGGTGGGGAAATCTGAGGAGTATAAACTATCCACCATGACATGTAATGAATGACCACAGAGAAAATTGGCAATCCTGTTGCAGAGTGAGAAAGGCAGACAAGAGGATGGCAGTTTGTTAAGTAGGCCCCTATGCCTTCTGACGTGTAAGTATCTGTAGAGTAGTGATGGTGAAGATTTTAGAAAAGTTGGTAAGAACATGCATATAGAAAGTTTTTTAACTTGGGTATAATATGTTAATGATACAAGTAATTTATTAAACTTGGTTGTAATCATTTTTTTTTTCCCAAGTAAGGTCTCATCAGTGGGAGCCAGGCCCAAACAATGCCAAGGTTTAAGTAATGCAGTCAATAAGTCTATAAGCTCTACATTACTTAAACCTTGGCATTGTTTGAGCCTGGCTCCCAGTGATGAGACCTCAATAAAGGTCGAAATCGGTCTGGTAGTAGCCCTTTGCCTTTAATGCATAGCATCATACATCTCCGCAAGGGGATGTGCTTTGCATTAGAGGGAAATACTGAGGAAACTGATGAGCTTAATCCACCTTTACACCGAGTTGCCTTGGACTTGCAGTATGTGCAGGTGCAAATTTGACTTAATTGTCTGTTTGCTTACTTGGGAAAAAAAGGATTAAAACCAAGTTTAATAAATTACTTGGTATCTTTAACATGCATATAGAAATGGGTTGAGGGAACAAACTGTGTGGGGGGGGGGGTGGGGGGGGGGGGGGGTGGGGGGGGGGGGGGGTGGGGGGGGGGGGGGGTGGGGGGGGGGGGGGGTGGGGGGGGGGGGGGGTGGGGGGGGGGGGGGGTGGGGGGGGGGGGGGGTGGGGGGGGGGGGGGGTGGGGGGGGGGGGGGGTGGGGGGGGGGGGGGGTGGGGGGGGGGGGGGGTGGGGGGGGGGGGGGGTGGGGGGGGGGGGGGGTGGGGGGGGGGGGGGGTGGGGGGGGGGGGGGGTGGGGGGGGGGGGGGGTGGGGGGGGGGGGGGGTGGGGGGGGGGGGGGGTGGGGGGGGGGGGGGGTGGGGGGGGGGGGGGGTGGGGGGGGGGGGGGGTGGGGGGGGGGGGGGGTGGGGGGGGGGGGGGGTGGGGGGGGGGGGGGGTGGGGGGGGGGGGGGGTGGGGGGGGGGGGGGGTGGGGGGGGGGGGGGGTGGGGGGGGGGGGGGGTGGGGGGGGGGGGGGGTGGGGGGGGGGGGGGGTGGGGGGGGCTAAAATTTGGGGCAGTCTCATGCAACCAAATTTGTTGAGGTTTGGATTGTTTCTTAGGGCTGAGACTGATTCCATGAAAAGCCTTTTGTATTTGAATTTACCACAGTGTGTTCTCGTGGATTTCTTCCCACCGTATTCTATGGCGGGTATTCAGCGCATGGTCTGCAAGACTAGAGTTGCTGTATTGGTGAAACCGGATGTAGTCCGTGTGTTCTGAAATTCTGATATTAGCTGTCCTGCCTGTTTGGCCAAAGTAGGACAGCTTACAGCTGCAAGGGACCTGGTATACACCAGGTAGGTCTGGAGGGGGAAGGGGAGGTTGGTCTTTAGTAGAGCAGATAAGGGATGCCAATTTTTTATATGGTCTGTAACAAGGAGTTAAGTCATGTTTTTTTAGGATTTTTGTAATTTTTTCCGAGGTGCCTCAGATATAGGGTATGGTGATGGATTTAGAGTAATCCTTGTTGTGAGGGGGACTGTGGATTATTAGTCTCAATATTTTTTGGATTTTTTTTTTGGGGGGGGGGGGGGGGGGGGGTAGCCATTGGCTGAGAAAGTGTTGAGAATGTGGTTTATTCTGTGGTTAGGGCATTCATTTGAACAGATAAGTTTAGCCCAGTTGTGTAGTGTCTTAATGACTCCATATTGTTGTCTGTGTGTGTGTGTGGGGGGGGGGGGATTGTTGGTGAATGTATCTGCCTGTATTGGTGGTTTTCTATAGACTGAGAAAACCAAGGTTCCATCAGGCAGGCAGGTGACTAGTGTGTCTAAGAAAGGAAGGCAGTTGTTTTTTTTCTTCTTCCAGGGTGAATTTGATTCTGGGATATAATAAATTTAGTTTAATCCTTTATCCAAGTGTGCGCCTGAAAGTATCTTCAGGAATGGGATAAGGTGGTATAACACCGGGCAACTCGTTGCAAAGGTGGAGCAAGCTAAACATCACTCCTATCTCAGTATCTCCCATAATGCAAAACACATCTCCTTGCGGATATGTATAATGTTATGCATTAAGGGAAGGGCCACAACCCAGACTAGTTTCGACCTTTATTGAGGTCTCTTCAGTGGGAGCCAGGCCCAAGTGGAGATACCAGGCAGAAGCATTAGCAAACGTCATCTTTACCTATAGGAGTTTGCCAAAGGTGTGCCACCTTTTTTTATTAAATTACTCTGGATTTAGAGAAAGATGTTGAAAGTTTATTTTTCACTTGGGTAGACTATAATAAATTCAGTTTAATCCTTCATCCAAGTGTGAGCAAAACAAAGTTTTCGCCTGAAAGTATCTTCAGGGACTGGGGTAAGGTAGTACAACACTGGGAAACTCATTGCAAAGGTGGAGCAAGCTGGCATCACTCCTATCTCAGTATCTCTCATAATGCAAAAACACATCTCCTTGTGGACCTTACTCCAGTCCTGAAGATACTTTCAGACACAAAACTTGCTTGCTCACACTTGGATAAAGGATTAAACTAAATTTATTATAGTCTAACCAAGTGAAAAATAAACTTTCAACATCTTTCTCGAAATCCAGAGTGATTTAATAAAAAAAGGTGGCACACCATTTGGCAACTCCTATAGGTAGAGATGACCTTGCTAATGCTTCTGCCTGGTATCTCCACTTGGGCCTGGCTCCCACTGACGAGACCTCAATAAAGGTTGAAACTAGTCTGGGTTGTGGCCCTTCCCTTAATGCATAGCATTATACATATCCGCAAGGAGATGTGTTTTGCATTATGGGAGATACTGAGATAAGAGTGATGTTAGCTTGCTCCAACTTTGCAACGAGTTGCCCGGTGTTGTAGCACCTTACCCCAGTCCTAAAGATACTTTCAGGAGCAAACTTTGTTTGCTCACAGTTGGATAAAGGATTAAACTAAAGTTATTATAGTCTAACCAAATAAAAAATAAACTTTCAAAAACTTTCAACTTGATTTTGGGGTGTTGGTTGTTTAAATGTGTTAGGAAGGAGAGTAGCGCATCGGAGTCATGTGGCCAAATAGCGAACACATCATCAACATAGTGAAACCATATGGTTGGTTTTTGCGGGGAAGAGTTTAAGGCTTTCTCTTCAAAAGTCTCTATGTAGAAGTTGGCCAAGGGTGGGAAGAGTAGAGAACCCATGGGTGTGTCCTCTCTTTTTGTTTGTAGAATTTTCCTTGCCAAACAAAATAGCCTGAGTTCATTGTGAACTGAAATAGGGTTGTGATATCGGGAGAAAATTTAGCTTGGATTAGCTCTAAGGATTCTTTGAGTGGGACATTTGTGAATAAGGAGGAGACATCAAAACTGACCATTACGTCAGTGTGTTTGAGTGTAAGGTTTTCTATAGTGGCTTTGAAGTGGGCTGAGTTTTTTTATGTGTGAAGGTGTGTTGCCAGTATAGTGTGTGAGAGCTTTGGCGAAATGTTTAGCTAGTTTGTATGTGGGAGAATCAATGCCATCCACTATGGGACATAATGGCACATTTTCCTTATGTACGTTTGGGAGTCCATAAATATGGGGGGGGGGGGTTATGGAATTAAATGGTTTTAATTTGTTAGTGACTTCTACAGGCCAAGAAGTGACCTTCTTAAGGAGCCTGTGTGGAGTTTTCTAATTTGTGAGTTGGTGGATTGTACTCAATAGGGAAGTAAGTAGCCTGATCTAACAATAGAGTTCAGCTTACCTGTGTAATCCTTTCAGTTAAGCAATACTGTGGCGTTCCCTTTATCCACTTTGGTGATTATTATTTCCTTGTTTTTCTTTAATTCTAGTAGAGATTTAATTTCTTTACTGGGCATGTTAGTTTTTGGTGGTTTTTGCTTTGGTCAGAACACAAGCCACATCCAGTCTAATATTGTTGCCGACGTGGTTTGGAAGGTGTCGTATCCCGCGTTCAATTTGTATCATAATATCTTCAGCAGGTATTCTTCTGGGCGCAATGGTGAAGTTGTGGCCATGTAAGAAAGCGTCGAGTGCTTCAGGTTTCACACTAACTGATGAAAGGTTGACTACTGTTTCGGTAGGAAGTTGTGGTTTCGAGTTTGAGTTCTTTTTTAAATTTTCAAATTTTTTGATGTGTCGACCTCGTACTTTTTTAAATTCTTTCTCCGCAGCAGTGCACGAGATGTCGTATAAAATAGACCAAATTTTGTGGCTTAAGGTGCTTGAATGGTCATCTTCGAGTGCCTGGATAGCTAAGTTAGCATCATTCAGGAAATGGCGAGTCATAGCGATTTGTTCCCTGAGCAAAGCATGGCTGGTGCAGTTATAAATACGAAGAGCCTTTTGCAAAAATAAATGGTGCTTAAATTCGACACAGTTTGGGATTACCTGACTATCCTGGCAGCGTTTTAGGAAGGCGAGACGATTCAGTTGTCTTGATAGCTTTAACTTCATTTTACCGTAATGGCAGGCCTTATGTGTGATGGCATCTCCGTGGAAATATTGGAAGTGTATTAAAATTTATTTTAATGTATATCCTAGTATACGTTGTAATTTTCTTAGGCTATTTAGTAAAAATGCATAACCAACGTCTAAGCCTTTCACAAAACTAAATTTTGTACCCACAGACATTCAATCTATCATCATAGGAAGAATCCTCCCCAACAAGAAACCTAGGTGATCAAATCTATGCTGAGTAGTCTCCCTTTAAGCAACTTATCTTTACTTGTTAATGTGATTTTCAACATCTATGTAATTCTTTGGGTTGTTTTACCAACTTTTGTGATATGCCCTCTGAACGTCAATTCTATCTACCATTATCCCCTCAGTCCCCAGCTCATCAATTTCCTGCAATCCAGTACCATCAATGTGATACACATTATGCAATTTTTTAAGCTCAAACTGCATAACCTTACATTTAAGGAAGGAAGAAATTACTTCTTTATCGTTACATTTAAGAATAAAGAAGTCATTTTGCCTCTACAAAGCCTCAATATTCAGTTTGATAATATTATGAAAACTACTACTATATTAAGAGTAATTACTTTAATTTCCCGACATTTCAACCTTCATATTATTATTAAATGGGTATCTCCATGAAGTCATACTACTCAATACAAGAGATACACACTAATTTTTGTACATACAATATTTATCAAACCTCTCCTTAAACTCCTTCACTGTTAAATTAACAATCACAACCATCGTCCTTTGGTTGGGAGGATGATTTCAAATAAAGCACCCAAATGGGAGGATCCTCCCAAATTAATTTAACTCTCCAGTTTTGCATCTTCAGCAAACAACTGAAACCCCCTTCCAAATCTTTTCCTATTATCATTAATATACAAATTAAAGAGTAGTGGCCCTAGTACAGCACCCTGATGTACTCCACTAGTTAACTTCATTTTCCTAGATTCCACTCCACCATATACTACTGAATGGTGTCTGTCAGCCATCCCTATCCATGCTACTGGCTCCATATCCATTCTCATATGTTCCAACTTTTGTAAAAGTTTTCCATGTATAATTCTATCAAATGCCTTTGTATCATGGTGTAGACATTTCTTTATGTAATTCTGCTGTCACTCTATTACAAAATGTGAGTAAATTAGTAAGGCAGGACTTGCCTTTTACAAAGCTATTCTGTACACTATAGAATATCATATTTCTATCACACCCACTGCTGGATTTTACATTTAAGCAACGTTTCCAATACTTTAATCATCACTCCTGAAATGTCAACTGGTCTGTAATTTGGCACTTCTGTCCTGGAGCAGCCTTTATGTAATGGAGCTATCTTATCCTCTTTCCCCCCCTTGGAATCTTGCCAGAGTTGAGTCTTAGACTGAACAATTTAATCAGTGGTATTGCCAATTCTCTTGCACATTCATATAGCACGAGACAACAGAGCATCCAGTCCCACTGCTGTATTCATATCAATATTTTTCAATATGCTGAGCACCTCCTGTTCATTTACCTCAATTCTGACATTAGCAACTCAACTTTTATATATATATATATTTATTTATTCTGTCACCTTTCTACTTTCACCATTGATTAAAGTCATTCTTTCTCTTATCTGCTACATTATGGATTTACTTTGGCCTGTGTACCTAATTTTTTCTCATAATCAGATTTGACATTTCTTAGTCTCCCTTCTTGTTACACTTTGTACTACTATTAGGAGATCATCTGGAGTGTATACAAACCTCACTCACACACACACACACACACACACACACACACACACACACACACACACACACACACACACACACACACACACACACACACACACACACACACACACACAGAGAGAGAGAGAGAGAGAGAGAGAGAGAGAGAGAGAGAGAGAGAGAGAGAGAGAAGCTACATTACAATTCAAACAGTATGCCACAATAACACTAACAAGGCTGACCTCTAGTGAAAAAAAAATTACATGGAAGCTATATCCTATTTTTACATTGCCAGAGAACAAATTCATATTATCTTTAAATACAGCAGCAGTTGTGTCCTAATCAACAATTTAATATAAGTGTTTGCTATATTAAGGCTAAGCTCCTGAAATACTATAGTCCTAATTATAGTTTATAATGACCTCTTAGAACAAAAGATTATGTGGGTAGAATACATGCAATCCATATTATTAAGATTTTTAGACCATCACTATTGATGAGATTAGGGTGGTTGATTAAAATTTCACAGTCCTTAAATTTTCACTCATAGCAAGTTTTGGTGTGATGTAATGGAAATGTGCCTTTCCAGTCAATGTGTAGAGCATTCAGGAAATCATCAGAAAGGCCACATTTATCATAGTTATTAAATTTAATGTGCCGTTGATGTTTCTTTTACTAGATAGAAATCGTGCATCCAGTTTTACCTATATAAGGCAGGTTATAGAGACTGAATATGGTGTATCCTAAGGTGGGACCAGAGGAGGAAGATTATTTGGAGGAGTTGAATCATCATCATCATCAATTTCCTGATATGTAACCCCAAGTGTGTTCAGATTATGACAGCACTACATGATTAAGTTTACATTATTATTAATCTCCTACAACAATTTTCCACCAAATTAATCTACTACTTGTGAGCTCTCCAATATTGTGATATCTAACATTTCATGCTTCTAAGGCACTTCTGACTGAATCAATCCACCTAGACTTTGGTCTTTCTCTGGGTCTCTTTCCTGCCATCTAGCATCAAACATCTGTTTTTTTACTAACCTTTCTTCACCCATTCTACACTGCATAATTCAGACAGCCTGGTCAGAGGGTTGAATACCAGATGATTGGAGTAGAGCGCTCATAGTAACCATCTATAAAAAAGGGTATAAAGCTGAATGTGCAAATTACAGAGGAATTTCTCTACTGATTGTTACTGGTAAGAATTATGCAAGCATTCTTGAGAAATGGCTAAGAAAAATTGTGCAGGAGAAGCTTGGAGAAGAACAAGTTAGTTTCAGGCCAAACATTGTCAGGATTGGATTTTCAATTTAAGACAAATAATTGAGAAATCATGGGAATATAACAAGGATCTCTATTTAAGTTTTGTAGAACTGGAAAAGCATATGACAAGGTGCCAAGAGGAAAGCTGTTCAAAACACTCTAGTTATATGGTGTAAATGGAACATTATATCAAGTAATACATGCTCTCTATTTGAGTTGGTAAATCAGCAGCTAGAACTGAAGGTGGTACAGGAAGATGGTTTCATGTTAAAGTCAGGTGTGCAAGGGTCTACGTTAACTCCACTATTATTCATCATCTATATGAAGAACAGCAGTATTAAACCTTATATCAAAATTGGAGATGTTAATCTCCGCTCTTTATTTTATGCAGATGGTGTTATATTCCTATATAAATCCAGGACAAGTTTGCAGGATTCCTTGAACAAACTGAATAACTGCTATAATAAATTTGGTATGAAAATCAACATTAAAAAGACAAAGCAATGAAAATAGAAAGAAACATCAAAACATCATTGCAGCCTGAATAGAGAACCCATAAAACAAGAAAAACATTTCAACTATTTTAGGCACAATTTTTAGTGAAGATGACAAATTAAATTTGGAAACAGATAGCAAAATTAGCGCTGGTGTGATAGGAAGTCAACCGAATAAATTATATGGAAGAGGAGAGAAATTAGTCAAAACACTAAACTAGCTGTATACAAGACAATGTTCAAACCAATTTTAACTTATGGATCTGAGAGCTGAGTTAGAAATACAACTGTTTATCAAAGACTGGAGACTGCAGATATGAGAGTCCTGAGAAAGTTTAGTGGACTGAACAGATAGCATCAATGGCAGTATCATATTAAAAAGGAAGATATTAGGAAAGAACTTGACACTGTTAGCAGAGCTAATCTCAGGTGATACAGCTACTTAAACAAAATGGGTAAGGAAAGATTAGCTAAACAAGTGTTCTTTGGCAGGATGGCTGAAAAAATACCCAGAGGAAGACACCAAGATGTTGGTGGAATGACATAGCAAAAAGTGCCTTAGAAGATAATACTGAAATGTTGACAGATAACAGGCTAATCTAGAGGAAAATTGTTGATAGGAAGTTAGTAATGATGTAGTACTATCATAAGATCCTGTACACCCCCCTGGGGGAATATGTAAGGAATTTGATGATTATGATTTTTTATTTTATTTATTTTTAATTTTTATTTTATTTATTTATTTTCTATTTTTATTTATTTATTATTATTTTTTTCACCATAGGTTAGGCTAACAGAAATTATTAACAAAGCAGTTACATTTAGCTTACTTTTATATAGTGTCATGTAGCTTGTGTCTTGTGCATATGTATGTTTTCTTGATGATAATCTCAATATAAAGAAAAAAAAAAATATATATATATATATATATTAGAGCAATTATGTTCTTTATATTTTAATTATATGGAACATAATTACTTTAATATATGTGTGTGTGTGTGTGTGTGTGTGTGTGTGTCTCTCCACAAAAGCTACACAATCAATCCTAGCAAGACAAAGATTATGGTTTTTCAAAGGAAATACAAACAGGGATGTTCTTAAGAAACATTAAGTGTACCTTAATGAAGAAATAACTGAGGAAGTCAGCATCCGAGTACCTGAAATTCATTATTAATGTGAAGAACTGCTGTTCAGAAAACATCAAAAGAATATTTGGAATGACTAAAACAACAGTCAGAGACTTGCCCTAAAATCTAGAAGGATGGTTCTATCTCCACAAGAACAAAGTTGAGGATTCTGGATGTAGCTGTTTTTCCAACAATGACTTATGGATATGAGATTTGGAACCTAAAGAAGTCTGATAGGAAAAGGACAGCTGCTTTATGAGCTGTGATGTTATAGAAGATTGTTGAGGATATCATATACTGAAAGGCAGTCAAATGAATGGGTACTAAAAAAGATTGGCAGAACTTTAAGGCTCCTTTAAAGATAATGACAGAAGAAAGCTGAAATACTTTGGGCACATTGAAAGGATAGGAGGACTTCTCAAAACAGTAATAGAAAATAAAGTTCCTGGAAAAGAAGAAGAGGTACCCTCAGTGAGACAGACAGATGGTTGGTGCATCCAGATGCACTGTCTGTCTATCTCACTGGTGTGGCAGATCATCGAGGAATGGAGTGACCATATGACATCTGATGATGATGTCCAATGAGTAGATAGATGGATCTGTTCTATGTCAATGTATATCTCTGACTGTCAAAAAACTAAAGTTTTAAAGAAATCAGAAGTATGAAAGCTCTCAAAGGTTAAAGCAGCAAAGAAATATAGCATGAGGAACTGGTTATTCTATTAGCAATTGGACTTAGTTTTTAGGTAGACTCTAAATGCATCCTGTTTATATAACAAAATAAACCCTGAACCTCTTTCTACTAGCAAAAGCTATACTTCTCTATCATGTCTTTCAGAAAATGAAAGACATGATATTTTCACAGAATTCTTAGCATACTCTTTTGATCTGAAAGCCTTCTATGGCCAAGATTAGCACATTTGTTCTCCAACTAATGTGCTGAGAGTTCAAATCCCATAGGTGTAATGCTTTGTGTATGTTTATAGGTGATAGATGAATATCATCACCCAGTCTGAGACAAATACTCTACTTATTAGAGGCCTGAGGTGGTCTTGAAACAATTCTGTCTTTTGTCTCTAGGGAAGGGTTTTTTCCAGATTATCTAATCCTCAAGCCACCTACACGACTAAAACTAATGTACAATTGTGCACAAGGAATTACAGAGGTCAATGTCTAGCAAAAAGAAGATGACCTCAAGTTCTAAGGATGCTATTTTAGATGTTTGTAAGGCTGATCACCTCAAGGGCTCACTTTAGTGAGTACGGCATGGTAAACCCAAGGTACCTGATGCCGGACCATGCCTTACTTCATCTGTTATATTATCTGTAGACTGGTCCCGCATTTTTTTTCTTTCCTTCTTTCTTTTCTTCTTTCTCCTTCCCTCCAATGCTATTAGAGTATTTGAGAGCTAGGGGTGAATCTTTCCTATTATGCTATTTCATCTCATCTTATGCGGAAAGGGCCTCTGCAACCATACCACTTTCTTCCTGCAGTGACTTCACTCCAAAATGCTAATATGGTTGTGCCTTATAACACATCTCATGCTGCATCAGCTCTTGTGCAGAATAATCAGAGCAGTGTCCAGAGCTTAGGCAGAGGGTTCTGGGTTCTGTTCAAGAAGCATATTACAGTCTCAATCAAAAGTCAGTGATACTGTGAATGAGCGACACAGAAGGTATAAGATTAATCTTAGAAGGGAATTTCACATAGGCACATGGTAAGCTAGTTATTAACTCAGGTGGTGACTCAAAACATCATGGGGGTAGCTGTGATACTGAAGACAGCTCAGGCAAGAAGCCTTCTTGGTTATAACCCCATTAATGATAGGACACTTTCTATTAGACTTAAGGCTCAGCCTACCAATGTATCAATTGTGGTGGTTTATGCGCACCACACAGATAGGCCTGAAGAAGAGAGTGAGGAAGTTTATGGAAACTTACAAACTGTTTTGGACTGCATACCAAGGAGAGACATACTTTACATTTCAGGGGACTTAAATGCAAAAGTGGGAAAGAGTATGAGAGTCAGGCCGGAGTGTGGCACTGGGTGAACGTAACACCCATGGTGAAAGATTGTTGGATTGTTGGGATCATGGCCTATACTTGGACATCTAACATTCACAGGTCAAGGCACCAGATTGATTACATCTTGGCTCTCCAGCGGTGCAAGACAAGCATCTCTGATGTGCATACTTGTCCTGGAGCAGATTGTGGCACAGACCATAAGCTAGTAAGAGCCAAAGTAAGACTAAGACTCCAAAAACTTCCAGGTGAGGCACATCCCACTAGATTGAATGTTAAAGTAATTCCTGGTGGATTCATGAAGAAACATCAACTGAGTTGGATGATTTTTTGGAGACCAATGAGGAGAGCTCACTAAAAATGCTTTGGGAAGGACTCAAGGTGATAATACAGTATACAGCAAAGAAGTATCTTGGCCAAATAAGAAGACCAAGAGACCCATGGATATCAGATTCAACATGGGAACTAATCAAAAGAAGGCAGTTTGTCAAAACAAAGAGACACAGGGATTGAAGAATACAAGAGATTACATAGAGAAGTCAGAAGAGCCATCAAGCAGGACAAAGAAAAGTTCTATACTAATAAATGTGAAGAAATAGAGTTCCAGATGAGGAGGCACAATTATAAAAGGATGCTTTATTTAGTTTGTGACTTAAAGCACAAGTTTAAGCCTAAACTGAATATCATCAAAGATAGGAATGGAGCATTACTAACAGAAGAGTAGGAAATCAAAAACAGATGGAAAGAATACCGTGAGGAACTGTACAGCAGAGTGGATAAAGAAAATGTGGAGTCCTCCCACCAAGAAAATTTTGATTTGGAACCCCTTCCACTTAAGCATGAAGTTGAAAGAGCAGTTAAGCAGCTCAACAGCAATAAGGCCCCAGGTACAGATGAAATCCCAGCAGAGTTAATTAAAGCCACAGGGGATGGAGGGATAAGAGTGTTTCATAGATTGATTACAAGGATATGGGAGACAGGATCATGGCCTAGAGACCGGAAGAAGTCAGTTTTCATACCACTACATAAGAAAGGTGACATGAAGGCGTGCAAGAATTATAGAACTATTAGTTTGATATCTCATGGAAGCAAAATTTTATTAAAGATCATGCTAAATAGGATTGAGGCCAAAGTTGAGGCAGAGATGCCCGAGGAACAAGCAAGAAGGAAAGGTAAGGGCACCAGAGATCAGATCCTTTGCCTAAGACAGATCACAGAAAAATATAAAGAATTCAGACTCCCTCTGGAAATGTGTTTCTTAGACTACTCTAAAGCTTTTGACTGTGTTGAGTATGTGAAATTGTCAGAAGTAATGAAAAGAATGGGTTTTCCCCAACAAACTATCAGGTTGATAGACAACTTGTATAGGGAGCAAGAAGCTATGGCAAAAACAGGTGTTGGATTGACTGACAGGGTTCAAGTTGGAAAAGGAGTTACGCATGGATGTTTACTTTCTCCTCATTTGTTTAGTATATATGTGGAGGACATCATGCGTGAAGCATTGGATGAGCTCAGGACAGGTGGTAGATTGATCAGTAATCTGAGGTATGCTGATAATACAGTACTCCTTTGCAATGACATGGAAGAACTAGGACTACATACATGAAGCATTGGATGAGCTCTGGACAGGAGGTAGACTGATCAGTAATCTGAGGTATGCTGATGATACAGTATTCCTTTGTAATGACATGAAAGAACTAGGACTAATTCTTGACAAAATTAACAAGATCAGTAATAACAGAGGACTTCAACTCAATCCTAGCAAGACAAAGATTATGGTTCTCAAAGGAAACAAACAGAGCTCTTGAGAAACAAGTATACCTTAATGGAGAAAGAATTGAGGAAGTCAGCAAGAAGTCAGTGAGTACTTGGGATCCATTATTAATGTGAAGAATTGCTGTTCAGAAGATGTCAGAAAAAGGTTAGGAATGGCTAAAACAAGTCAGAGACCTGTATAAAATCTGGAAGGATGGATCTATTTTCATGGGAACAAAGTTGAGGATATTGGATGCAGTTGTTTTTCCAACAGTGATTTATGGATGTGAGACTTGGAACCTAAAGAAGTCAGATAAGAAACAGATATCTGCTTTTGAGATGTGGTGTTACAGAAGACTGTAGAGGATATCATATACTGAAAGGAATACAAATGAATGGGTGTTACAAAAGATCAGTAGAACTTAAGACTCCTTAAGGAAATTGACAGAAGAAAGTTATATTTTGGACACATAGAAAGGAAGTAAGGGGGACTTTTCAGAACAGTAATAGAAGGTAAAGTTCCTGGAAAAAGAGGAAGGGGTAGACCATCAATGAGATGGATGGATGGATGGATGGTGTGCATGTGGCGTGACTGATCTTCAGAGAGTTGAGGCCATCAGAAAAGCAAACAACAGGACTACATGGAGAGACCTGGTGTGGCACATCACCGAGCATCGCAGTGATCATATGGCATCTGTAGATGCGCAGTGAACATAGAGAGAGAGAGAGAGAGAGAGTAAGGCTGATTGTGCACAAGGAATTATAGAGTCAATGTCTAGCAATATAAAGGACAATAGCAAATGTAAATAAAAATTGACAAATGGTAACTGTTGGTGCATCTCTTTTTTCTCGTCCACCAGTACTCGAGGTTATGGTGTTTAGAAACAACATTAAATGCTATGTTTGTTTAATGTATGCCTAAGGCTTTCAGAAAAACATGTGGTATGAAGTTAAAGAGGATTTATATATATGTGGGAAATGTAAACTAATTGAAGAAATGATATGTGAAAACATAAGCCAGAATGTGCATGTAAATGAATGATTCTCTGATAAGTGAAGAACAGAAGTGCAGTAATGAGATTTTAGGGAGATTTATGGTGCTCTGGAGCTCACCACAGATGGCACAGAGTGAGGTTGGGGTGTTGGATAAGAGAATGGAAAGGATGAAATTGGTAGAGATGGATAGACAGAGAATGGGTAAGGTTAAGAAAATAATAATAGGGGATTCAATGATTCAAGAATAAAAACTGAAGATGTCTTTAAAGAATGCTGGCCAGAGCTGTAAAGAGAGATGATAGTGCAGATGAAATTATTTTAATGATGGGACAAATGATTTGGGAAACAGTGTAAATCATGTTGCAAGTGATTTAAGGGAGATTGCTAGATTTAAGAGTAAGAGAGTTAGGATTGTCAGCACGCTGCCCAGATATGATAGTCCAGAAATGAGAAGGAGGGCATTGATGATGAATGAAATGTTAGCTAGAATGTGTAAGAAAAGAGGGGTGGGATATGTGGATATATGAGAGGAGTTTTATGGGAGAAAATAATTATATGCCAAAGATGGTCTACATTTGAATAAGTACAGGAGTAAGCTTTTACAGAAATTACTGTTTAATAAACGTTTTAGACCAGAGAAACGAGAGTTATTAGAAGGGGGATGGGTGCAAGGATGGTTGTCAGAAATAATGACAGGAAAGTAGAGTTAGCTGTAAATAGTAGTAAGGTCAATAATAACTGTGATATGGGGAATTATTGTACTCAGAATTTTAAAGGTATTCAGAGTGGGCTAATTCGCACACCATGTGATTATGGGGGAAAAGGAGTATTGCAGTTTATGTATACTAATGTCCGAAGTATTCGGAATAAGTGTGATGAATTTTTGTCATTATTTAGTTCTACTTGCCCAAAAATTATAGGAATTAGTGAGACTTGGTTAACTAAGAATGATTTAGTCATAGGGATTGAATGTAAGGGATATAGTATCTTCAGAGAGGACAGAATGGGGGGGGGGTTACTAATGATAGAAGAAGTGTTAAAGCTAAAAATGGTATAAGTGCCTCAGGTGACAGGCATGTAGAAGGTAGTTCATTTGAGGCTGTTTGGTGTGAGATAGAAATCAACAGGATGAAATAGGTTGCTGCTATAATCCAAGGGGTATAAGGGAGAATGTAGATGGTTTGCAATGGCAAATTAGTAAGATGAGTGGAGGATGTGTAATTATTATGGACAATTTTAACTATGGGGACATAGATTGGGAGAAGAAATGGTCTCAAGGAACAAAGGAATTGGAGATTATATAATTGTTAACAGATAACTACCTGAGACAGCATGTAATGGAAAGGACAAGAGATTTGAGAGTGTGTTAGATCTGATCATAGCATTGGAGAACATATCAGTAAGTAATTTAGATACACTGTCTCCACTTGAGGAAAATGATCATGTCAACTTGACTTTGGAGATTATATTATGTGTGCTGAATATTCTGTTAAGAAGGGTTATATGTGGAATTACAAGGCTGGTGATTATGACAAGCTGAGAAATCAGCTTTCAGAAGTGCTATGGCATGAGAATTTAAAGGGGAGAGATGTTGATCATGCATGGGAGAATTCAAGAGAATTAGCACCTCCTCTAACTTGGCTGTTTAATTTAAGCCTCAGTTCTGGCTTATCAAGGAGTATTTAATAAAAGCTGTATCTGACTGTATTCCCAGAGTCAGGAGGAGGAATCAGGTAGGAGTAAGATGGATGAATAATATTATTAAGCGAGAGTTGCAGATAAAGAGAAAGTTGTGGTAAAAGTATAAAGAAAAGGTGATGAGCATTCCAATGAGCAATACAAGATATAGACAAGAAGGGTAACCTGCATGGTAAGGAAGGCCAAAGTTAATTATGAGAGGAAGCCAGCTGATGATTCCAAAAAAAATCCTAAGGAGTTCTTTCGCTATGTGAAAAGTAAAAGGAGGAATAACTTTGGAAGGATGACTTTAAAAAGTGTTGATGGTAAGGAAATTACAGAAGCCAATCAAATAGTTGAGTTGCTTAGTGATCATTTTGCAAAAGTGTACCATCTTGGTTGTGATATTGCAGTGCCGAATGTGTCATTGACTGATGAGAGTCTAGTGATAGAAGAATTTGAGGTGCTTAATATATTACAGAACCTTAATGCTAACACTGCCATGGGTTAGATGGCATATCAGCCCATGTTTTAAGGGAATGGCAAGAATTAGCACCTCCTCTAACTTGGCTGTTTAATTTAAGCCTCATTCTGGTAAATTCCCAATTGAGTGGAAAGAGGGGAAAATTATTCCACTACATAATGGGGAGGCTCCAGGACTGAGGTAGCAAATTATAGACCACAGTATATTGGGAGTGGTGGTTAAGGTTCTGGAGAAATTGATAAAAATTAGAATTCAGGACTGGGTGGACAGCAATATGGTTTTGTGAAGGGTGAATCTTGGCTTAGCAATTTGCTCACTTTCTATAATGAAGTAACAATGGAGTTGGATAAAGGAAATCCTTTTTCAGTGATCCTGCTGGACATCAAAGGCATTTGACAAGATCCCACATGGAACTCTGTTGCATAAATTGGAGCAATGGGTATGGATCCAAGGCTAGTGATTTGGATTAGAGGGTGGCTAGTAAATAGATATCAAAGAGTGGTTTATGGGAATGGAGTCCAGTAGAAGGCAGGTGACTGGTGGTGTGCCTCAGGGCCATTGCTTGGTCCTCTATTATTTAATTTGTACATCAATGATATTGGGAATACTTTGAGAGGAGATATCCACTTATTTGCTAATGATGCAAAACTTGGAAGAGCAACAGTTAATTCAGATGATGTGGATATCTTGCAGGATGACTTAAATAGGCTGATGGTTTGGGCTAAACTAAATTGCTGCCAATTTAATGTGGCCAAGTGTAAGGTGATGCACTTCGGAAGGATGAGATCCCATGCTGTTTACTATATTAATGGAACTGAACTGCAAGAAGTTGATGAGGCTAGGGACTTGGGAGTTATTGTGGACAGAGAACTTAAGTTTCAAGAGCATATTGCAAAGGTTGCCAAAACTTCACATCAGATTACATGGTTATTGAAGAACACACTGACAAGCAGGGATAAGGAAGTGATTGTCCCACTTTATAAGGCATTCATAAGACCTCATTTGAACTATTGTGCACAGATCTGGTCACCTGGATTTCTTGGTGATGTGGAAATGGTGGAGAGGATTCAGAAGAGGTTACGAAAATTGTTTCAGGCCTGTGGGATGTCTCCTACAAGGATAGATTGAAGGTCTGTGGGCTTCAAAAACTAGTTGATAGATGTAGAAGAGGAGATATGATAGAGGCATATAAATTATTAAAAGGGTTTTATAGGATTGATACTGACAACTTTTTTAAGACCAGTGCAGGAAGGGAGAGAACGAGGGGTCATACCTGGAGACTGTGTAAGAGTGTGGTTAAAAAGGGTGTTAGGACTAGATTTTTTGCTTGGAGGGTTGTAAATGGGTGGAATGTGTTGCAGAGGTGGTTGTGAATGCTTCATCTGTGAATGAGTTTAAGGGGAAGTATGACAAGTATTGTGTGAATAACGGTTAGTATGTCAATGTTAGGTCTCCCGCGATGAGTCTTTTGACTCCATGGAGGCACCTTATATATAATAATAATGGGTTAATCACCTTTCTAAAATTAACAGAGTTAATTTTAGATAGTGCGTGGTGGAGCGTGAGCTACGGTATTCGAAGGTAGAAGGAGTTGATATGAGCTGGACTGGCTAGAACCGGATTTCGGCAGGAAGAATGAAGGTATTTTGTTGGAAAATGAAAGTAAACAGGGGAGAAGCATTCAGGACAGCATGGAGTGAAGTAAAGGGTGGCAGTAATGGGAATTTGGAAATGCCGTAAATAAATTAAGAAGGGACTGGGAAATTAATAGGCAATTAGGAATATTTCTACGGGATTCTAAAATTACGTTGAATTCCAATTGTCTTGAGAAAGAATAGTGCAAAGCTGAAATTAATTCGTAGAAGAAAATAAGGAATAAGTAGATTAACTGAAACGAGTGCGTCAAGACTTGTGAATCTCTATGTTTAATATTTCAGTTATTATAGTGAAGATTTCTTTTGAATAGTGTTGCTTCGGAGTGATAGTTAACTACAGTTTTAAGTGTGCCTATAGTGAACCCAATATGTAAAAGATATAACCCGGTAAGAGCAGTCCATTTTTTTTATATTTCAGTGTGAAGATATAAGAGTTAGCTCCACCTGATATATCTTAACATTAACTGTGGCGTTCTACTAAAGATAGCCGAAGTATTTAGCTTTAAAGTGTTTCCCCCTTGAAGTGATAACTGCCGCATAATTAAATTAAGTGTTAGTTGACTAAGACAGAATTAGAAAATTCTACTTTAAGAATAATTACTGTGAGATTCTGTAACATTGAACTGTGTGAACCATTTTTAATTATTTGGAAGAATGTAAAATTGATAGCTGGATGTCTGATGCCTAATGTTTTATGTCTGTTATGAGTATTTGAACTAAGTTGATTTCCATTATCTTGTTTTCAAAGTTATACTTTATGTACATGTTATGTAACCCTGCATTAAATGTTTTGTTTTATTGATTCCAATTTGGTGTTTGCCTGATTCTCTTTCATTGCACTGCTCATAAAGTTTATCGGACCTTGTGGAAGCCTTAAATGATAATATTAACCTCAGCCTGTAGAAAAGTGAGATTGCTGATGTTAGTTGATGATTGATTCCACTATATTATATAGACTAATCTGAATATAGGGTGGTGCAGGATAATATAAATTTCTCTATATTTGGATTAGTAATCAACCAACGATTAATTAAGATAATAAAAAACATAACTTAAATAAGAACTACGTTCTAACAAGATGGCGGATTCAGAGCCAGGATGTACGACACAACAATACTATGATAACTTTCAATAACATTTTTTATGGTTCCTACAGGTTTATTATAGTAGGATTTGATGAATCAAAATATTCAATGAATATGAATGGTTTTAAAATTATGGTGTGTAAAAGAATGAATTTATATATCCTAGTGGAACTGCCACAAACTATGTTGTGCAAAGTAGTGCTGAAATGTTATTTGGAATTGCAGTCAAATCAATTTTGGCTATGCTTGTCGCTGTGTGTTTTTCTAGTCAGTCAGCCTGTTTTTATAAGATGAAAAAAATCCGAGTTTTGGATTTTCATCATGGTAACTCTGTAAGAGGTGGCCTTCAATTGAAAAGTTTTATAAAGGTTCTTTGCATCCTGGACAGAATTCAAACTCAGGTGTTTCTATCCAAAGGGCATCATCATCAATAATGACTGGGCTACAGACTCCATTAGTAGCTCTCACACAATGAATTTTTGATTAAATTTGAATCCCATCAGCTTATTGTTAATAACAAGTAGAATTTTATATCCATTATTTTCAAAACATGCTGCTATTATACAATGCACCAAACATCAAGGCTGTATCAAATGAAATCTCACCTCTGAATTGCAACATTTATATCACAGTCGAATATATAAGATGTCCAATGCTTATGGATCATGAGCACCAGTGTTTTCTAACCAATGCTTACAACAGTTAACACACAACAAAAGACCTATTACCTCAAAAAAAAAAAAAAAAGAATATATTGTAAATAGAGTAAAGTCTGTCTTTATAATGTGTTTTCAACAATATGTGTTTTCAGCCTCTACTTCTGGCACCTAAAGGATAACAATACAAAGCAATTCACTACAAAACCAAAAACTTTTCTGTAGCACAAACAGCAAGTCATATGGGGGTAAAAAAAAAAGTTAATCATAAAAATAATAAAGCTATATATCTACAGCATGACACCAACAAAAATAAAAATCATCATAATAAAAGACATCAGGTAACTAAATAAATATCTATCAAACTTCAATTTAAAACAAAATGGGGAACAGTCCTGACTATTAATAAAACTGTGCTAGTTCAAAATGATCAATTCAATAAGAATTCCTGGTTTATTATCAAGATGATGTATGTAAAAACATGCATAAAAATAAATAAAAATACAAATCAAGTGTATATCAACCTAAAATATCTACAGCTGTTATCTTCAGTGAATGAGGGCTATCTTCAGGTTTCACTAATGCATGATTGCAGTAGAGACGAACTTGTGATTCCGAGGCATTACATCTCTTACCAATATCCTCCAAAATTGTTGAAAATTTCTGATACTGAAAGAGTCAGAAGAGATACACCCATCAAAGAATGTTTCTATGCAAAACAATATTCAAATGACAGAAAACATTCATATTAAAAAGAGGGGGGAGAGAGAGAGTAAAAATCTGGTTACAGTACTGTAAGAAAATTTAACATGTAGGTATATGTTTATAATACAATTGGAACAATTAATAACTCTCTCTCTCTCTTACTATACACATTTGCCCTTATCAATTAGTTAAACTGTAAAATGCATCTTCAACTTTGAGGCATGCATATTTCTAGAACATCTTCCAATTACAAAATACTATACTCATAACTGGCTAAATACATAAACACTTTAGAGGGAAATTCTATTCCAATTAATGCAAATTGTTTTTAAATTTTTGAAAATTTTAATTTTATCTTAATATCATACCAATTAAGTGGCACCGTAACAACATAGTTCTAACTGTATTAATGCACTATATAGTTACAGTAATTTATAGTAGGGATTCACATCATTTAAAAAAAAAAACTCTTCTTAGTAAATGGTGGGTGGATTAAGGTTTAAATTAACCTAGAAACTCTGCTTAAGAAATTGAATGCAGTATTCTTCAAGCTAGTTTAGTCTCCAGTAAGCATTATTATTATTATTATATGGGTATCCCCATGGAGTCAAAAGACTCATGAAAGACCCACATTAACCTATAGACAACAAAACCTATCATACTTCTCCTTAAACTTCATTTCAAGGCACTTACGACGGTGGTCTGAAAAGTTCTTAGCCTCGACCATAGATAGCAACACTATCTGCAAGATTTTTTTTTTTCCAAGTTGGTACATCTGCCATAAGCATGCATGTGAAATTGCAAGTCATTCTATCAAGTAGTTTATTTTATACAGCTGTCTGAAGCAAAACAGTTGTCTGTATCCCTTGAAATGGATAAAATTGAGTATTGTGGTTACAAAATTCTTTGTAAAAGAAGGTTTAATGCCAAAAGAAATTCATTCGAAGTTCATAAAAGTTTATGGGCAATCTTCTCCTTCGTTTTTGACAAGTAAGAAATGGGCTGTCAAGTTTAAACGTGGCCGTACCAGTCTTGAAGATGATCCATGTGATGATGATTTTCCAAAAAGTGTAACAACACCAAAAATCATTGATCAAGTGCACAATATGATACTGGATGACCGGCGAGTCAGTGCGTGAAATTGCTGAGCCTATAGGCATTTCAAAAGAACGTGTAGGATATATTTTGAATGAAGAATTGCAAATGAAAAAAATTTGCACAAGATGGGTGCCATGCTTGCTCACAGCATATCAAAAATGCACTTGCATGAAAATCTCAGAATAGTGCTTGGAACATTTTAGCAAGAATAAAACTGATTTTGTGCATCGAATTATTACTTTATGGATATTATTTATTATTTATGGATGAGAATTGGATTCACCACTACACAGCAGTCAAAACGGTGGACAGAAAGACAGTTGTTCGGCGCCAAAGAAGACAAAGTCGGTTCCATCAGCAGGAAAGGTCATGGAATCGGTGTTTTGGAATGTTAAAGGCATTTTGTTTATTAATTATCTTGAAAAGGGTAAAACAATAACTGGGGAGTATTATTCCGATCTTTTAACCAGATTAGACGAAAAAAATTCGTGAGAAAAGACCCGGTTTGCAGAAGAAAAAAATCATCTTTCATCAGGACAATGCACCTGCCCACAAATGTGTTTTGGCAATGGGAGAATTAAGGGATCTGCATTATGAATTGTTGGAACATCCACCCTATTCCCAAGATTTGGCTCCCTCTGACTTCTATCTCTTCCCAAAACTAAAAGTCTTCCTTGCTGGTCAGCATTTTTCTTCAAATCAAAAGGTGATTGCAGCTTTCGAGGGGAATTTTGCAGATCTTACTGAGAACCACTAAAGGGATGGGATAATGGTGCTGGAGCATTGCTGGAATAAATGTATTAGTCTTAAGGGAGATTATGTTGAAAAATTAAAATAATTTTGAAATTATAAATTCGTTTTTTCATTGTTAGGCCAAGAACTTTTCAGACCACCCTCATACAACTAATTCTGGCAATCCATTTCCCTCATGCACCACTCTCCAAGTAAAAAATCTACACACAACCACTTTTATGGAGGAGACCTCTACTTCTCTTTCTCTATCCATTTTTCACATATTGAAAAATTTCCTTTGCATCAATCTTATGAAAACTGTTTATAAGTTTCTATTACCCCCCCCCCCCCTCTTTGATATGTAGCAACTAAACTTTGCAACCCACACACTCTCAACCTATCCATATAGGGAGTATTCCACAGACCACCTGTCACCAGCTTGGTCATTCATCTCTGCATCACTTCCTGATCACCAAGAAGCCCTGCTGGCCAAACTGTGCACAGTAGTGAAAATGTTCTTCAGGTGATGTGACTGAATCATAGCCTTATAAAAGAGAGATAATAAACACTATCCTCTAACCTTATGAAGACAATAATAACTATTTTTAAATTGTGCATCTTTCAACACCCAAGTAATTCTCTGAACTGTTTTACCAATTTTTCAATGTGTCCTCTGAACTTCGACTGTCTGTCCACCATTTTCCCACAAAGGTGTTTTGGCAATGGAAAAATTAAGGGATCTGAATTATGAATTGTTAGAACATCCACCCTATTCCCCAGATCTGGCTCCCTCCGACCTCTATCTCTTCCCAAAACTAAAACTCTTCCACACTGGTCAGAATTATACATAGGAAACTATTACAATAGTTTCCCATGTATAATTCTGTAAAATGCCTTTGTGAATAGACATTTCTCTTATGTAATTTTGAGGTCACTCTATTATAAAATGTGAGTAAATTACTAAGGCAGGACCTACCTTTTACAAAGCCATTCTGTCTCCACTATAGAGTATCATATTTCTATCCACTCACTGTTGGATTTTACTTTAAGCAACTTTCCCAATACTTTAATCACCACTCCTGAAATGTCAACTGGTCTGTAATTTGCTACTTCTGTCCTGGATTAGCCTTTATGTAATGGAACTATCTTACCTTCTTTTCACACCCTTGGAAACTTGCCAGAGCCGAGTCTTAGATTGCACAATTCCATCAGTGGCATTGCCAATTCTCTTGCACTCATTCCACACCAGTCCTTTATGTTATCTATCCATTCTCTATACGGTCTACCTCTGTTTACACCATTCATAATACCAAACATGAACCTTTATTTTCCAGTCCTCACTCATTCTGCAGATGTGTCCAAATAAATGCAGCTTCCATTTTATAATCTTCTGCATTAGATTCTCCTTTGGTTGTATCTTCTGATAGAGCTCTTCATTTGTGATTTTCTGTCACAAATGAAGAGCTCTATCAGAAGATACACTGCATCACTTTCGTGTTAATAGCCCAGATGTGCTTTCAAAATACATATACCTTTGAGCCCTTTGAAAACATGTAAAGAGGGCACAGCGGGTAAAATTCTTAGCATTCTAGTAGTTTTAAACTGCTCAGAAGGCGAGGCTGGGTGAGCTCTGAGACAATAGCACCTACAGGCTGTGATTGGTTATTGTGCAACCAATCCAACTGAACATTATCATTTGTAATGAGTTGTTTTTGTTTTCTGAGTTTCATATGTTTTGCATACATGAAGTGTGAACTGATGTGGTAGGCAAGTTTTTATATATAATATAGACAAGTTTTTAATATATAATTTTACATAAACTTATAACTTTTTTTATCCATATTTACAATGGGAAACAGTCTTGATGATCTTCTGAATGTCCTGTTTTTTTCCAAAACTTTTGTGGATTGTATAGCTGTACTCAAAGGAGGTAAGCCTCGTCTTCCTCTTCCAAATTTATTGAGCAAGCACAAAGATGCAAAAACTGTGTATATGAGACACTTTTCTATTTCACAATACAGTACAGTATAATGTTAACTGGATGTGAAGTGTGGTCAAGACTTTTCTGTTAGCCTTGTTTATTATTCTCTAAAGAGAAAGACGTTTGGAATAAACATGGATATTCTGACCTTAACCATTTAACATCAACAGTGTAAAAACATGAGTGCTCCCAATCACATGTTCAATCATTTTTAAACTCAAGATGTTTGGATATCAAAGAATTGACATTCTCATTGACAAACAAAGAAAATTTGAAGCTACCCATCATAATGAACAGTTAAAGAAAAATAGAGACTTTTTAAAAGATTAGTTGATGCTGTAGGCTATTTGGCTAAGCAAGGGCTTCCTTTGAGAAGTCATGATGAGTCTGAGGATTCAACTAATGTGCTCTGTGAGTATGATCCTCTTTTAGACAGTCGTTTAAAGGATTCGATTTTCTGGTTTTCTTTTTTCCTAATGGCTTGTATTTCAAGTCCACAGTACAAAATTATATTATTAGCACTATATCTGATGTGGTAAAAGATGCTATAAAAAAAAAATTGCTGCTGCTGTATTTGTGTACATTCAAAGAATGAAAATAGAAAGCTTACCAAAACAAGCCTTAAAGTACAAGCCATTAGGAAAAAAGAAAACCAGGACGTCCTCTTAAAAGATTCAATGATGACTTCTAAGGCCGGAACAGGCCAAGCTAGGCCTAAATCCTTGATATGCATGATGATGTATTTTTGATCATTATCAAAAATACATCAAAAATATATCAAAAATACATTATCAAAAATGAAACATCTGATGCCATGCCAAAATCACAGCTATCAGCTGTTTTCCACTTTGTCCGTCATGAGCCAATACACAAAAGGTTCATTAGATTTACATATGTAAGTGATGATAGAATGTCTAGTGGTCTTTTTAAGCATGATGTAAACAAAGTTGAGGAATTTAATATCGCAGACAATTTAGTCAGCCAAACTTATGATGGTGCCTGTGTAATGAGCGACTATATTAATGGCTTACATAAGAAAATTATCAAGGCATATCCTTCAGCAACATTTACACATTGTTATGCATACATTTTGAATTTAATTCTGAAGCAAAGTTTCTTCAAGATCAAGGAATGTAGATTGTTTTTCCAAACTATCAGTGCACTGGAGACATATTTTTCTAAATCATCAAAAATCAAATGCTTTGCAAGATTTTGTTGCTAAAAATTACCCTCTGTTGCACCAACCAGATGGAACTTTACTTCCTGTTTAACAAGCACAGTAAAACATCACAGAAATCAACTCATTGAATTTTTCGAAGTGGAGAATTCTGGGAAATCGGACTTGGATGCTGTAATCAGAGCTTGTGTTTTTTTGCATTTCTTGCAAGATTTTCAATTTTGTTGCTAGAAAGTTTTACTGTTTTATTAGGCTATACTGATGTCTTGAATAATATACTGCAAACTTTATCCTATATATATTGCACTGTTGTAAAAAAAAGTGCATGACACTATGAAGCAGCTTAGGAATGACAGGGAACATGGATTTGATAATATTTGGGTTTCTGTATCAAAGGAGAAGCATGCAGTTGATGAGTCGAGACCTAAGAGATGAAAAGAACTGGAAGAGACAGAGAAGAGTATGTGCCTGGAGATGGAAGAAAGATACTCTTCATTTTTGAAACTTGAATTTTTCCAACTCCTTTGTAGTGAAAGATGTGGTCAGTATGCAAAGACATTTCCTGATGATATTTTAGAAAACTTAAAGGATTTCTATGGCCCCGTTTTTGATTACATTCTTGAAAAATGAATTGAAAGTACTATTTTTTTCTTCTGAAGAATTTGCAGAAAACTAGTACATCATCTATTAAAATTCATGCAAGAAAATCAACTTCATGTTGCATTCAGGTAATTCATAAGTTAGCAGAACTTGTCATGTCGATTCCGAGCTCTATTAGTACAGTCAAGTGTTCTTTTTAGGCTATGAAGAGAGTACATACGTGTTATAGGAACAAACACAGGAAAGGCTGTACAGCCTAAGCTTAATTGCTATTGAAAAGACATTGATGATGGAACTGAAGGGAAAAAACCTTCATTTTATGATGATGTGCTAACACAATTCCTAAAGAAACACAGAAGATGGGAACTTTAAATTAAAGATACCAAGAAATTATATACTTGGTTTAATCCTTTATCCAAGTGTAAGCAAAAAACGTTTGTGTCTAAGGTATTTTCAGGACTGGGGCAACTCGTATATAGAAGCTAAAGACTTCCCATCACTTGCCTTACTATCCCATAATGCAAAGCACATATCCCTATGGGTATGCATAATGATATGCATTATGGGAAGAGTCACTATCCAGACTGGTTTCGACCTTTATTGAGGTCTCTTCAGTGGGAGATGTTCAGTGGGTCTCTTCACTGGAGGTTCACCTCCAGTTCTGAAAATACTTCAGGCACAAACTTTGTTTGCTTACACTTGGATAAAGGATTAAACCAAGTATAGACTTTCTTGGTATCTTTAATTTATAGTATAACCAAGTGAAAAATCTTCCAACAAGATTGGAACTTGTGTATAAATAAAGTAAGTAAAACTATTTATTTCACACTTTCTTTGAGTCTGGAAAAATGATAATTTCCAAAGTGATTACTCTTTCCAATTTCTGTGTAAATTATATATGGCTGTATTTAAAAACCATATCGAAATTCAAATTATCCATGTCTCACTCTAGTATTTGCCAATGATAATCTAAGCTCACCAAGAAGAGTAAACCCATCGTTTCTCAGAAAAACAGTGCGCATGAAGCACAGGTAATGTTCATTTGACCTTTATGCTTTCTATATCTAAAATTATATTAACATGTTGTCAAGTTTGCGCCTGGGTGTCTGTCATTCCTTTATTCCCTGGGAGGTACAACAGTCGCATTTTCACAAAGCTTATATGGCATGTTAGTCCAACTTCCGTGGTAGAATTTATTCCTAAAATTAACATTTGTTAAGTGTCTGGATAATATTAAATATCTCAAATACAATTCAAACTGATATCAAGTTATATATTCATTTTGCTTTTCATAAATTGAATGCTTTCTGTATCCAATGGCTGTATTACAAACAGCTGTTACACATATCTTCTGGAAATAAAAATTTGAAAGCAAATGTTATGACAAATGTGTTTAG
Source organism: Typopeltis vanoorti (assembly GCF_054136105.1). Taxonomy (NCBI): domain Eukaryota; kingdom Metazoa; phylum Arthropoda; class Arachnida; order Uropygi; family Thelyphonidae; genus Typopeltis; species Typopeltis vanoorti. The sequence continues at coordinate 58,764,902 of NC_143549.1, read as the reverse complement.
TGTTACAATAAATTTGTTCTGTTCGGATGCATACAGCATAGCCTGCAGAAGCAGAGTATTTTTCTATTAAGTGTGTCGTTCAAGCTGTCTTACACGATTTTGTTCCTAAATATAGGACACATACATTAAATATCTGTTCACTGTATTTAATGATAAACAAAGCTGTTTTTCTTGCTTGTGCAGTATAGCATCTGCTGTTGAGGTTGGAAAGTTTTTAATGGTATAGGGACATTTTTATTTTAGTCTCTGAAACAACAGCCAAAAATTTATCTATTCCTGGATAAAAAGTAATACTTCTGTGTATTATAAGAAGTTGTTGATCTATAACAAAATACCAGCATATGTGAGATTGATGAGACAGAAGAGCCACTGCCACTAAAAAAAAAACAAAAAACTAATGAATGTAGGATTCCCGAAAGTGTGGATAATTCCGATAACGATCGGATATTATGTATCCTATTATTGCATAAAATGTATACTGAGTCTCAGTAAACAAAAGGAAATTTCAGAAAACAGAGTGAAATATACATAAGCCAGAGAAATACACAAAACACGCACAACAAATTTTATGAAATGATTTGCTGCTCCATCAAACCACATGTATTCCTGCCACGTCTAAATGAATCACCAGATCAACATTATTAGTTCATTGGATTAGCTTCTCCCTATAGTTTTTAACTGAACTACTAAATGTATTAGTGGTTGTTTATTATTGGTTTGCTATTTATACTTAGCAAACAAATCTCTTTTCCTCTCCTCATACTTTTAATTATGCCATCATAAATTCACTTATTCATGTCTAGACTTTATAGGATCATATGCTATTCACTTTACCCAGCAACTTATGGGATACGCATATCACAAATGTTAATTATTAATACCTCGTTTGCCATTAATAAAAGTATTTTTACTCACACTTATTCTTTCCTTTCATTTCCCATTCTCACAACTTATAAATGATGGTTCGCATATTTTCACCTCTGAGTAATTCAAATATACCAACCAAATGGAGCATTCTTCTTCATTGTTGTTTTCTAATAAATCCTAAAAGAAACAGATTATTCCCCCACTCTATGCAGATTTGGTTACAATTAATTAATTAATTTATTTATTTATTTATGCATATGGCTTTGTGAAACTGGCAAGTGAAATCTAACCAAAATCTCTAGAAACAAATGATGAAAATCTTAACATATAAAAGTTCATTATATAAAAGGCACGAACTGCTTTCCAAGTCTTCCTTTTTTAAAAAAAAGCAAAAATAATTTGTTATAATCAAGTCAGGGAAAATTATCATCCTACTGCACCAAATATGACAAGACTGCATGTTCTCTCAACACATCATAACACAAATGTAGCTGTATGCGAGGTTTTATTAGAGAGCAGTTGTGACTTGTGTGAAAATCTTGATCCATTAGAGAAAAACCATTTCACTTTGCATCATCATCTTCTAGCATGAGGGAGGAATTCTGCTGATACTTCGATGAGGACTATGAGAGCGACTTTGAGAATGTCTTCATGGTGAAACGGGACCTTGATCTTCTGTTTCCTCCATGACCGCTGCCGCCACCACCACACCAACTACAGGTCAATGTCCAGTCTGGAAAGCCAATCCACGGCCTCATCCGTCATCTTGTGGATGTCCTGTAGGCCACCACCATGAAATTGGCACCTTGGGCAGTCATACACAATATGAGTAATCGTCTGAGCCACGGGAGAAAATCACAATAAGGGTGATCTAACAGCCCCCATTTATGTAGTAGATAGCCACAGCTGCCCTGGTTAGTTCTGATCCTGTTGACTGATGACCAAATCTTCCTAGGAAGAGCAAAACTAGGCTGCAGAGCACAGGGATCTTCTACCAGGAAGCCATTTGTTGGGATATTGTTGGACCAGTATTCTCTCCACAAGTCAGGTGTTGATGGCAGGGCAACTGAAGAGAGTTCGTCCATGGACCAGAGAAGCTTTCTAGATTTTAGGCAAAGTCTAGGTGGATTTATGAGAGTCTGGTGCAGGGGCAAGAATGGCTTGCTCATTGCTTTATTAAATTCTTTAATCGGGGCTTGTCTTCTCCGTATGTTTGGTAGAGCAATGTTAGATAGGACAGGCAGCCAGGAGAGAGGGGTGCTTCTCACTGTCCCAATAATTGTACGCATTGTAGAGTTTAGCTGGGGGTCTATAATGTTAGTGTGTGCACTTCTTTCCCAGACAGGGGCACAATATTCCGCTGCAGAGAATGCAAGGGTTAGTGCAGACGACCTTAGGACTTCTGCACCACAACCCCTGGTTGTTCCAGCAAACCTTGAAATGATATTGTTTCTCATTTTAATTTTGTTGGACAGGTTGGTGATGTGCCTTTTATAGGTTAGGCTTCTGTCCAGGCTCACTCCAAGTTATTTCAGGTGAGGCTTGTGTTCTACCATTTTTCTGCAGAAAGAAAGATTGAGGTGTCGATTCACCTCTGCATTGTTAGGTGGAATACTGTGGACACAGTTTTTTGTTGGATTTGGCTTCAAGTACCACTGCTTGAAGTACTCTTCCAGGATGTTCAGGTCTGCATTCATGGTTGATTCCAGGTTGGCAAAGGAGGTAGACTGATGTATGATCGCTAGGTCATCAGCATACATATACTTGCTTGAGCTGGTATGTGGTAAGTCATACACGTAGATGTTAAAAAGTAAAGGGGATAACACAGAGCCCTGAGGGAGACCGCTGTGAAGGAATCTGGGCCTGCTCTTTTTTCTGGTCAATATGCACCCAGATCTTTCTGTTGGAGAGAATGGATTCAAAAAGCTGGAAAGTTTTTTTTGCACCTTACAATATTTCCTAGCTTTAGGCAGAGGCCTCTGATCCAGACTGTGTCATAAGCTCATGTTAGGTCAATTAAAGTGGCTCCAGATTTAAGTTTCTTCTGGAAGCCTGTTTCAATATGTGTTGTGAGGGCCACGACCTAGTCACAGCAACTTCTTCCTGGCCTGAAGCCAGCTTGTTCAATTGGGAGTGCTCTTTCAATGGGTGGTGAAATTCTTTTAAGGAGAATTCTTTCAAAGAGCTTAAAGGTGGAGCAAAGCAAGGAGATAGGTCATAGATTTTTCACATCATTTGAATCTTTCCCTGGTTTGGGCAGCAGGGTAATTATTTTGGCTTCCCCCAGTCATTATAATTTCTGAGAAAAGGCCAGTCAGCCATGTTTGGCCTTGTTGACCAAGATGCTTTAGAAACTCAGGGAGGATATCATCCATTAATTGCATTGGCCCAATTAAGATGAGCGCCGATGTGCTATGCAATCTCTAAACTTTTATACATCGATAAAAATGCAATCATACGGTCAAATTGACATGAATTTTGTAGCGCAGGTTGCAAAACCTACACGACAGCACACACCCAACCGAAATGGGCATGTGACTTTGTTAATAAATATATAAAAAGCAAACTTAGTTTTCGTGTATGTAGCACAGTGAAACATTAAATACATAGGCTTGGGGAAAGAACCTGTAAACTGTAAGGGAAATATATGTATATGTGTGTAGATCTAAAAATTAACAAAGCAGCTTTGACAATTTGTAACTTTGTTAATTGAAGTTCATATAACACATAATAATCATTATATTATAACACTTACTTTTGTCATTGGAATCCTAAACACAACTTCCTTCCAACATATCTTGACAGATATATTAGGTACTGACAATTCATCATCATCCTCATCCAAACAAAGACAATCATCGTCTGAATCATTCAAAGGATGAGAAATTTTCTTACAAAGCTCAGCATAATGCTTTTTCTTCATTTCTATACTTCTAGAGAAATATAAATTTCAAATTCATTGAAAATGTTGTATGCTACAAAAACTTAACTGATGCATTAGAGAAACATAAACAATAAAATTCAACCAGACTGCTCCCATAAAAACTTCAAAACTACTATTCAGGAGTGAAATAACTCACTCAAAATTATAAACTAATTGTTTTAACTTTCACATTAAGGTCATCTTCAGGCGTCGTCATCATCATCTAGGCCAAGTTTTGCAAGATAATTACAAATTATTCTTATTACAAAAATTTGAGCCTGACTCGAGTTATATATTGGTCTAACACTTTTAATGGACAGACATTCAATGAGACTCAGATCACCAAATTTGAAGCATTTAATCCAATTAATAAAAAACTTCTAGAGCATTTTGAAAGAAACAAAAAGATGTGTACCTCTGCTTTATAGATTACAAAGAGGCATTCGACAATGTCTAACATGAACAATTAATTGAAATCCTTTCAAAAATAGGCATGGATGGAAAAGACATTAGGCTATTAACTAATCTTTACTGGGAACAGACTGCATCTTTGAGAATAAATAGAGAGAGACCTCAGAAGAATTCCCAGTTCAGAAAGGTGTGAGACAAGGCTGTGTTTTTTCTCCGATTCTCTTTAACCTATACACAGAAGAAATATTTAATAAAATTAGTAACCTCAAAGGAATCACTGTAGGGGGCAGAAATATTAATAACCTAAGATATGCAGATGACACGGTTCTTCTAGCTGAAAACAAATGTGACCTCAAAACTCTTATAGATGAAACCTTCAAGTATAGCGAACAGTATGGCCTCAGTTTCAACTTTAAAAAGACAAAAATCATGATAATTTCAAGAGAAAAGAAAATATCAAAAATATGCATCGATATAAAAGGAAATAAATTAGAACAGGTGCAAAAATAAATATACCTCGGACACTTGATCACAGAGAATGGCAGGACAGAAGATGAAATTAGAAAAAGGATTGAAATCGCAAGGTCAACTTTCAACAGTATGAAAAATCTACTAACATCTAAAGAATTAAATATGAAAACAAGACTAAGAATTTCCAAATGCTACATATGGTCTACATTGTTATATGGAGTAGAGACATGTACACTCTCCAATCTGAGTGTGAAAAAACTGGAGTCCTTTGAAATGTGGATGCTGCGAAGAATTATGAGAATATCATGGAAAGAAAAAAAAGACAAACGAAGAGGTACTAGAGATAGCAGGCATCAACAGGAGCCTGATGAAAGAAATTAAAAAGAGAAAAGTCAGATATTTTGGACATATTCTGAGACATAACTGCCTACAAAGGACACTTCTCGAAGGAACTGTTGAGGGAAAGAGAGGAAGACAAAGACTGGAGTGGATGAAAAATATAGAAGACTGGATATGAGGAATGCAGCAGAGAGGCGACAGAATAGGACATGGTGGAGACACATGGTAGTCAATCTCCTGGAGGGAGAAGACACCTGACAGGACAGGAGGAGAGCATTTTGAAAACAGCAAAAAACTACCAATGTATTTTTCTTCTTCTAATGCATCCATAGAGGCTTCTGCAGGTCATTCATTTAACCAATTTTATCTAAGTCTGAAATATATTTATATAGTTATTTGTAACTATATACAAGTGTAGTTATGTACAAAAGATACAGTTTGCTTATAGTCTACTGTAAGTGGGCTGTATCTTTTGCAGACACCTTTACATAGAAAGAGGGTCTCCCACATTAAGAGAAGAAAGAAAATTGCCCTAGACACTGCTACACGTTACTTAATTCATTCAATTTTAACAATTTATACAACTACTCCTACTTCAAACGAGTAGAAAGGCTTATGTGTTGGCAGTATATGCCAGCTTAATTAATGGCACTTATTATTCACAAATCAGAATAATAAGAAAATAATATTTATTAACTTATTGGCATATTTTGCTGGCATTGTATCAAGCATCTTCAGAGCACAAGAACAGTAGTTTGTCACAGTGCATGAAACAGCAAAAATTTGGTATAACAGTGGGACTAGTTTAAAAAAATTGTAACAGACAACACAAGGAACTAAAGTCTTAATTGCCGCTATTTATTGTTGGATATGGAGAGAGAGAACAAGTATTAATTAGATCTTAAAATGACTGTCTCTCAGATTTTTGATAAACTAATACAACCATACTTGTTGAAGTTTGGAGTATGTTTATGTTTTAAAGCTGCTGCTGATTCCAAAAACAATCTCTCTGACTTATGACTTTTGTGTAGCACGTTTGGTGTCTTCCATTTGATCCTGTGTGAAGGGGTATCCAAGGCATGGTCTACTAATAAGTTAATAAATATTAATTGTTTTCTTATCATTTTGTGTTGTGAATCAATACCATTAAATAAACTGGCATAGTACTATTGTACTTCATATAAAAAGTGCCATTTCATAAAAATATATATAAAAAAAAACACGTTATATGTAAAAATGTGAGCTAAGTATTACTACTGAAAAAGGAGGCTAATTGCAATTTAGGAGCAGAACTAATTAATTTTGCCCTGTTATATAGGGTATAATAATTCCATAGTGTTTTTTTTTTTGGGGGGGGGGGGGGGGAATCAACTGTTAGTAAATCCCAGTGTGTGTGTGTGTGTGTGTGTGTGTTAAGTGTGTGGATTTTCTGTAAATGGAAAATGCCAGGGATCACTAGGCTGTTATTTTCCTTTTCTAAGAAGAACAGGATTTTGGGATGCTGGTTGTTTAGATGTTTCAAAAAAATGTTGAGAACGTTCAAGGCCATGTGGCCAAAATGGAAAACTTATCATTATCAAGGCAGAGCCCAACAGTGGGTCTATGTGGGATGAGTGTAAAGCTTTCTTCAAAGGTCTCCATGAAGTAGCTAGCTGAGGGAGGGGGGGGGGCAGAGGATTCACAGCTGTCTTATCTATCAGTTTATAGAATTTTTGTAATAATTAGTTCTGACACAAAGGAAATTTTTTTTTTTTTAACATATGATAAATAGAGAGAGAGAAAGAACTGGGGGGTCACCCCTAGAAGTTGTGTAAGAGTGCAGACTTATTTTTTTTTTTTTGCTTGGAGAATGGTAAATGAGTAAAATGGGTTGTCGGAATTAGTTGTGAGTGCCTTGACAGTGGATGAATTTAAGGAGAGGCATGATAGGTATTATATGCCAAAAAAGGTTAGTGTGGGTCTCCTATGATGAATCTTTTGACTCCATAGAGATACGCATATAATAATTGTCCTCTCCACTGAACTTGACCACATTCACAAAAACCTTCTTAAGACAATGGCTACAATCCTCACCATATCAAAAAAAAACCTCCCCCACAACAGACTACACTAAAACTATCACTATTCCATAAATCTGGGATATATCTAAGAAATTAAGTAAAAAAACCTTACAACCACTTAAAGATCATATAAAAAGAATTAGGACTATATCCATTTCCACCAATATACCCACTCATGACTTGACTATGCTTTGCACACCCACCACAGCACTGGAAGAAGGTAACTCTACTCCACAGACACAAATATATATATTGAGAGACTATTCTTTGAAGCTGCCTCACCCTTGAGAAACTATCCAAATCTCAACAAATTTGGTTGTATGAAACTGTCCCAAATTTGGGAAGATCTCATCCTCTGTACTTCAAGCCCAACAGCCAAGGACACCCACTTTAGCACACCAGGGGCATTATTTAGGACTTTATGCTAATTTTTGGTTGTGATGCTTCAGCCTCATTAATCAGCGTAGTGCCTGCATGTATGTATATTGCACTGTGTTCCCTGATAATGGCAATTTGACTGCCAAAATACTGGAAATATTAATTAAATTTATTGTAGTTAATATTACTCTATGTTGTAATTTTCTTAACAAAAATACAGTTACGAATAGCCAACATATAAGATTTACCTGCCAGATTTGGCTGTAGACCATTAGGCCTAACAAGGTCCTATCCTTGCTATCCTTCTCGTCCATCCTAGGATGGGTTGAGTCCCCTCCTAATGAGGGGTTACTGGTATATTAATGCAGCCAGTTCACCGCTCCTCTGCTGCATATGGTTACAGTGACCATATGTCCTTTATTTAAGAGGACAGTCCTTTATTTCACTGCTCTGTCCTTTAGATTTATTTTTTTTCTAAAATGGCCATTTTGTCCTTTATTTTGCACACCAATATTCAAAATAGTAATTTGAATATTGGTGTGCAGCACAGGGCCCATAGAAACATGAAACTGTCATTTTAACCATTTCCAGCACTCGCTAGCAGCACGGCATATATGGTTGCATCACTGATGTGTGTGTGTGTACATATTGTACCAGACTGTGTGTAGTAAAGAGCAGATATTATTCAAGACAAACAAGGAAAGAAAATATGCAATAATAAAAATAAAATAGAAAGATGGGTAGAATACTTCAAAGAGTTAATGAATACAGAAAAACTTGAAAAGAAATTCAAATACCAGAAAGAAAAGAAAAAATATCAAAATAGACACCAAAGAAATAATAAAAAAAAAGAAGTGAAATACTTATGCACTAAAAGAACATAAAAATGAGAAAGCAGCTGGTATATCAAATGAACTATTAACCTACCTACCGGACGAGGGAGGAAATAGTGAGACCAAATTGCACTTCTTATCCATGTTATTCAACGGGTGTTACAGAATCATATCCAGATTTAGCTGGACGTCTATAGATGTCATGGCCAGTTGGGATGTTAATAGTAGATATAGATTTAATGGTGAATATACTCTATCCATTTCTTAACCAAATATGAGTGCAGGAAGAATGGCCAGATGAATGAAATACTGGGTCACTGATTAAAAAAAAAAAAAAAAAAAAAAAAAAAAAAAAAAAAAAAAAAAAAGGAGGTTTAACTGATTGCAGTAATTGGAGAGGAATATCATTATTGAACATGACAAGTAAAATACTAACAAGAATAATATTAGAAAGAATTAAAAAAAAGAGAGACAAACCAAAAGCTAAAAGAAACAGGATTCAGAACCAACAGGTCATGTACAGATCAGATAGCAAGAATAATAATAGAATAGTCAATAGAATGGCAGTTAAATCTTTATATCAACTTTATTGATTTTGAAAAAGCTTTTGACAGCATTGACAGAGAAGCAATATGGAAATTAATGTTATATTATGGCATACCATATAAAATTATCAACATTGTTTAAAAAATTTATGAAAAATATAAATACAAATCATATGCAATGGAGAACTTTCAGAAAAGTTTGAAATTAAAACAGTAGTTAGACAAGGCTACATTCTTTCCCCAAGAATATTTCTTATTGTTGTAGATTGGGTTATGAGGTCTCAACTCCTTTCTTTGCTCTTAATATCTAAGGCCGAATGTCGTCCTCTAAGTGACCACAAATCAACATACTTAATGGCTCACGCAAAAAGTTAAGCAAGTTTGAGCTTGGTCAGTAGTTGGAAGGGTTTCAATCGTTCAATGCTGTTGGCACACTCTCCCTCAACGAGACTGGACTCCCTGGAGGTGTTATATAATAATTAAAAGTCTTAAAGGTGGTCCAGCAAGTTTGATGAATAAAAGTGCTAAATATGTTTTAGTCTTCAACGAAGCTCTTGTTGGGGTGATAATTAAATTCATCTGCGAAAATCCGTGTTTCTCATTTTTATGTTCTTTACAGCATCACTTGATGAAATGGGAATGTTATTCAAAGCGCGTACCAAACGCAACAGTTTTTCTGGGTATGTCTTATCGAGAATGTATTCATGGAATCCACAAATCATTTCTATTTCATTCAGTTGCAGTCTGATTGACAAATTTCTAATTTCCACCTCTCCGAATGCTAGCTGAGCATCAATATCTTCAGGCCAATGTTTTTGGTCAAGCACACGAGCCCAAAGTGCTAGCTCAACATCTTCGCTATCAAGAAACCTTTTTTCAACTGACTCTTTCAATTTGGTATAAAATGTTTTTGGGTCAATATGAGGATTATTTTTTGGAGCTTTTTCGTGAAGTAAAACTCCACAAAAGCGCAGATCGTGTACACCAGCTGCAGCACATCTATAATAGGGTCCAAAATTCTGTCTTCTTTCTTCAAAAACTTGTACAAGTGAATTATTTTTTTTTATTTGCCTTGTAAACATTCATGTTACTGTCTTGCAGGTCCAAACTTAATTCACAATTCTTGGAGAAGGTCACACATCAATCCTAGATCCAATAAAAAGTCTGTAGATATTATTTTTCTTCTTAAGTCATCATAAGTACATTTATCATTTTTATCTCTCCTAGGATCATGCATCGAATCTTCAAAATGATGCACTAGAGATTCAAAATTATTCCACACAGCCAAAACAGAAACTAAATGACATCCATCGAGTACTTAAAATTCTTCCAATTTTCAGCAGCTCAACCTCTAATGATTCTGCACATAAATGCAACTCTCTACTGTTTTTTGGTGAAGCATGGTATAGGACATAAAGTTTATCAATAAATTATTTGAATCTATTGATTCCTGAAATTTTCTTTATAGCATCACTTACTGATAATTCTCTGTGATTAGCACAATGCCAAACTATAATAGAAGGAAATTTTTCTGACAGCAATTTTTCACTCCACTTTTACATCCTAACATTACAGCAGTGCCATTTCATGCTAGAGAAACTAAATATTTTTTTAAAATAATCTTCTGTCATTCCATAATAATTAAGACATTGGAGTAAGGAATCAAAACACTTTTTGCCATTACATTTTCAAGTTCGATCAAGTCCAAAAATAAATTTAACGGTGAATTAATTCCAACATCTTCGATACAGCATCAAATATACACTATGAGAGTGGTTTTATTGCTTACTGTTGTTGATTCATCAATTATCAATGAAATTATATTTTTGGATTGAATGATTTCTTTAAACACATTTTTTCTCATTTCTTCACTTACATGATTCACAATATTAATACATGCATTTGTTGAATGAAGAATACGACCCATTTCAATTCCATTCAGTTCATGCAGATCAATTTCACTTTCAAAATTATGGTATGATCAGTTTTCCTTTGCTACTTTATATGCAGTTTGAAAATTTTTTGCAGTTATTTCTTTTTCACGAGATAATGATTTAAAAAAAAACCTTTTCAAGGGGCTTTTTTTCGGCTTCAGAAACAATTTTTAACACTGCTTTGTGTGCAGCAGATTCTCTGTGATAAAACATTTTTTTCGAATAATGTTGGAGGTTTAATAGATTCCTCTCCCATTCCCGGTCCTTCTCGTCAACAAGAATTTAAAAATGCCATCACCATACCCTACATCCGTGGCACATCCGAAAAAATAGCCAAGATTCTAAAAAAGTACAACCTACACACAGCATATAAACCCCACTGCAAACTTGCTACCCTTATCCGTTCTACAAAAGATCAGCTCCCTCCTCTCTCTCTGCCTAGAGTTTACAAAGTACCCTGTACCCTGTACCCTGTAAGCTGCCGTACTTTGGACAGACAGGTAGATCAGCATCCATCTGCCTAGAGGAACACAAGTCTTACATCTGTAAACACAACTATGGTCATTCAGGCTTGGCTGACCATGTCTTGGACACCACCCACAGAGTATCATGGAAGAAAACCACCATGCTCCATCACAGCAAATTCAAGAAAGAGAGGCTATTCTTAGAAGCAGCAGCTCTTAGAAATCAACCAAATCTAAATAAATACGGCTGCATTAAGCTTCCGAAAATTTGGGAAACACTCATCACCAGAGATCCTACTTTATATTCCAGGCCACCTACAACCGCCTTTAGAGGGTGCTCCACCTAGATAGGACTTTAGTGTCACCCACGTGGTTGGGCTTAATATTGTATGATATTTGTGTTATGTTACATGAGTTAGTTTTGTAATCCCTGTGGATGTGCTGGTGACTAGGACGAAATATAGGAAGTAATAAATTCTTTTTAATCCTTTCTGAGTGTTGTAAAAAATCCAGTAAACCTCCAACATTATGTCTTCACAGCACTTAAGCCTCTATACACGAATTTTTTTCGAAGTGAGCTCATCTGTAGCTTCCTATCTGTGCCAGCATATGTATTCTCATTGTTGGCCAATTCTTTGGAAATTTTCATTCCCATCTTTGTTTCAATTCCAAGAGTTCTAACTTTTCTGCAAGGCATACATACAGCCAAGTTTCTTTTTGCAAATTCTACATTCCTTCATTTTTTGAGCAAAAATCTTTTTTTTTTTTGTTCTAATGTCCAGCAATTCAGCCATTCATTTTCAGTTCAGCCTTGCTCTTCAAGATTAGCTTGAGATGATTCGAAAACATCAACTGGCACCATTATTATTCTGGGGTTTTTATTAATGGGACCAGTGATTGAGAAGTAATTGGAAACCTTTTTCATTTTCAAACTTGGGGTCAGACTTTTACACTAACCGTCCTGTTGCTTTTTTACCTCTCCTTTTAAAATGTCCATATAGCATGCTCATTAGCTGGTGGTGATAACTGCTTCAATTCTTCAGTCGGTTTCCCAACGCTATCTGAATCTAGTTTTTCTTCATATAACTCACTACAGTATCTTATCCATTGCTGTACAATTTTTTCTTTATTCATCAATATTTTGCCTTTTTCATCTGTAATTGCGGTCTGTTTCGGTTTGCCACTTTCTATTAATGGTTCTGATCACTTTGTATACCTCCCTTGTTTTATGCTCCCCATAGTACTGTTCTATATTGTTGCATTTGGCTTCTAACCATTTCATCTTATCCATTCTGACTGCTTTTTTCACCTCATTACACTTTCTTCTATATCTTTTATTTGTTCTGATGTATCCCTTCTTATATTCAACATTCTTTTCTCCTGTACTAACTTCAGTGTTTCTTGTGTAATCCATTTCTTCTTGATCTTCTCTTCTTCTGGTACTGTTTCTTCAAATGCATCTTCTATCGCCTTCATTACTCTTTTCACTCTTAAATTTGAGTTTTTTTTTCTTTCTCCACACTTTCAAGTCTCTCTTCTAACACTGTTCTGTACCTTCTTCCTATTTCTGCTTCACTTATTTGTGCTGTATCTCTTCTATTCTGATGTTGGGGTTTATATTTTTTTTTAATTTCATCTTGATGTTTGCAATGACTAAACTATGGTCCGAGTCTGTATCCGCTCCTTGAAAAGTTCGACATTGCTGTACTGATGTTATCCATCTTCTCTTAATCATATCAATCATGTTTTTGGTTTTCCCATCATTTGATTGCCAAAACTTACTCTTGAAAAATTGAAAAAACTGTAAAAAAAAATAGGTGCCGGAATGCCGTTCCGGTGCGTTACACCAGAAAAAAAGTACTGTCGCATATGATATATGTTTACTGGCACATATGCAACAACACATGAAGACAAAAACAATAAAACTCAATGAAGTCATGACTGTTGGATTAAGAATAAATAAAATGAAAACAAAAATAATGAAAAGAAATAATAAACAAAAGTAGACATAGTATTAGATGATCAAATTTTAGAAACAGGGGATAACTTTAATTACCTAGGATAATAAGAAATAAATGGAGGAAAAGAGAAAGATATAAAATCTAAGATACAGAGAGCACAGATAATTTTTATGATGTTAGGGAAATCAGAGCAAATAGGCTTAAAAAACAAAAGCAGATTATTTAATACAAATATCATATCAGTTCTACTCTATGCATTAGAAACATGGACAATAAGAAAAGCAATTAGGGAAAAAAACTGCAAAGCTTTGTAAATAAATGTTTAAGAAGAATACTACAAAAAATGCCAGAAAATATATATCCAATAAAGAGTTATGGCAAAAAACTAAAAAACCAATAATGTATGACATAAATCAAAGAAAATGAAGCGGGATAGAACATGTACAAAGTTAAACAAGCATTAGAGTGGAATCTTCAAGGAAAGAGAAATAGACCAAAGATGAGCTGAAGGAGAGGAGTAGAAGAAGACCTAAGGAAGACATGAAAGATCTAGACGCAGACGAAGAGAGAATCACAAAATAGTCAGGTGGAAATCCATGTTCGGGTGAAGGGGAATAAGTAAACAAAAGCAATAAAAAAGATAGACTATGAAAATAAACAGGAACATTGGAAGCATCACCAATTCTTAATGCAGAACCTATAGAATAAGTTTAGAAAGGAGTATATTTATATGGAATAAGAAAGAAATTAGTCAAAACAGTAAACTAATTGTATACAAGCCAGTGTTCAAACCAATTTTAACTTATGGATTAGAAATAAAATAGTGATCAAAGAATGGAGATTACATATACAAGAATGCTGAGAAAAATTATGGGCGTACTGATGCTATCTTACAGATAGCATCAATGGCAGAATAATTAAAAATGAGGGAATAGGAGAAAACTTGACATTGTTATCATTCAGGAATGTGCGACCAGAATAAATCTTAAGTAGTTTGGTTACCTCAACAGAATGGGAGAGGAAAGGTTATCAAAAGGTGTCTGCTGCCAGGATTGAAAGAAAAAGACTCACAGGAAGACCAAAATATCATCATCATCAAATTCCTGACATGTACCCTCAAGGGGTGTACAGAATATGATAGTACTACATGAAAAATTTACATCATTACTAACTTCCTATCTCCAATTTTCCTCCAGATCAGTCTATTACTTGTCAAGACTCCAATATTATCATTATCAGATCTTATATTTCTATTGTCTAAGGCACATTGTACCATATCAATCCACCTATATCTTGGTCTTCTTCTGGGTAGTTTTCCTGCCAACCTGGCAGAAAGCACCTGTTTTGCTAATCTTTACTCACCCATTCTATTTAAGTGACCATACCACCTGAGATTAGCTCTGCTAATGCATTCCTGGATGATTAAAGGATATTAGGAAAGGACTTCACAATGTCAAGTTCTTTCCTAATATCCTTGTTTTTAATATGATATTGCCATTGATGCCATCTGTTCACGACTCTAATCTTTCTCAGGACTCTCATATCTGCGGTCTCTAATCTTTGGTCAAGTGTTTTACTTCTGACCCAGCTCTCAGATCAATAAGTTAAAATGGGTTTGAACACCGTCTTGTATACAGCTAATTTAGTGTTCTGACTAATTTCTCTCTTATTCCATATGAATTTATGCAACTGACTTCCTACCATACCAGCTTTGTTGATTCTGTTGTCTATTTCCATATTAAATTTATCATCTTCACTAAAAATCATGCCTAAGTAGCTGAAATGTTTTACTTGTTCCACAGGTTTCCAATTCACAACTCAGTTGACATTTTCAACAATTCTACCTATTTTCATTGCCTTTGTTTTTTTAATGCTGCCTTCATACCATATCTATTACAACAGTTATTCAATTTAGTCAGGGAATCTTGCAAACGTGTAGTGGATTTATTCAGAAGTATAACATCGTCCGCATAAAGCAAAGAGCTGACATTAACATCTCCAATTCTGATATCATATTTAACACCACTTTCCTTCATAATGTGATCCATATAGATAATGAATAACAGAGGGAATAATGTACATCCTTGTCTCACACCAGATTTAACAATAAACCATCTTGCTGTACATCCTTCAATTCTAACTGCTGATTTACAACTCAAATACAGACTAAGTATTGCTTGATATAATCTGATACCACTGATACCATATAACTGCAGCGTATTGAATAGCTTCTCTCTTGGCACCTTGTCATATGCTTTTTCCAGATTGACAAAACTTAAATACAGATCTTTGTTATATTCCCATGCTTTCTCGACTATTTGTCGAAAAGTGAAGATCTGATCCTGATAGCCTCTATTTGGCCTGAATCCAGCTTGTTCTTCACCAAGCTTTTCTTCCACAATTCTTCTCAACTGTTTCTCAAGTATACTTGCATAGATCTTGCCAGGAACACTCAGTAGGGAAATACCTCTGTAATTCTCGCATTCAATTTTATTTCCCTTTTTATATATGGGCATTATGAGAGCTCTACTCCAATCAACTGGAATTTGTCCCTCTGTCCAGGCATTCTGAACTATGCAGTGCAGACTTTTTGTAAGACTTTTATACTACCATACTTCAGCATTTCTGGTCGAATATCATCTATTCCGGCTGCCTTTCCACATTTCAAGCCTTTGTGATGGCTTTTTCTACTTCAAGTATGGATATGTATTCCTGAATGTATACCTGTTGAGTCTCTTTTACCACTGTGCTATCACTGCTTTTTTCATTTAGCAATTTTTCAAAGTAATTACTCCATACTTCAAGGATATCTTTTTCTCCCATTTTCATGTCACCTTTATCATCTTTAACTCCTTTTACAGTACTCTTTCCTCCATTTCTAAGCTTCTTCAACAACCTCCAAAATATTTTGCCACCTTCTTGATATTTATTTTCTATGTTCTTGCCAAAGTCCTCCCATGGCTTTTGTTTAGCTAGTTTTACACACTGTTTAGCTTTCTTACATTTGTCTCTGTATTCTCTAAGAGCACAAGCTGACTTATTTGCCAGGAACTTTTGATAAGCTTTCTTCTTTTCCTTCAATGCCTCTTTAACTTCCTGTGTCCACCATGGAGTTCTCATTTTTCTATCCTTGCAGACAACTTCACCACATGCCTCTCTGGCTGAATCAATTAAGATTTTCTTCAAGGCTTGTCACTGAGTCTCTAAAGTTTGGTTCCTGTTCTCAAACTCTTTCATTTTTTCTTCAATAATCTTTGTGTATTTTAGTCTACAGTTCACATCTGAGAGCTGCTCAACTTTTATTCGCTTTAAAACTTTCTTACATGTCATTCTTTTCAATATGAAATTCAATTTTATCCTACTCAAGACTAAATAGTGATCCCTTCCAATTTCAAATCCTCTGTGCACTCTGGTATCCTGCACCAGGGAGAAAACATCACTATCAACAATAACATAGTGAATGAGACTTTTCTTATTTCTTGCCTCTTCTCTCCATGTGAATTTGTGCACATTTTTATGTTGGAACATGGTGTTAGTAATAACCAGTCCATGTCCTGAGCAGAAATTCAACAGGTATTTGTCATTATTATTAGCTTTGCAATTTTCTCCAAATTTTCCTAAAATATTTTTGTTTGTCTGACAATCATTTCCTACTCTGCTATTTAGTTCCCCCAACAATGACCAACTTTTCCTTTTTTATTGTGCGAGTTAATTTCTCTAAAGTATCAAAAAATTCCTCTACTTCTACCTTAGTAGAAGCTTCTGTGGGACCACAGGCACAAATAAGTCTGATTGTACAGTTTCCCATTCTCATATTTGCTCACATCACTCTACTGGAGACTGCCTGCCATTCAAGAAGATTAGCCTCGTATTTTGTGTTGAATACTATGGCTGCTCCTTCTTTTCCTTGATTTTCATTGCCTGAATATAACATTTTGTATTTATTGCTCAGAAAGATCTCACCAGTTTTTATCTTTTTTGTTTCAGTCACCCCTATTATGTCGATCTGGTACTTATCTAATTCCTCCGCTAGCTCCATTTCTTTGCCATTCAGGCTTCTTATGTTGATAGTACCGATCTTTAACTCTGGTGATGTTGAGTTGGGGTGGGTTTTCAGATTTGTTCCAGTAGCTGACTTTTCGCTATTCGCCCTAGTTTCCTGGCGAAAACAACGGGGGCCTTGTTTAACCGGGCGACGCCCCAGCCGGCATGGAATTTTGTCATGTTGTACCATCATTTTTTATTTTGGTTTAACCAATTAGAATACAATTTGGTCGGCTAAATCCCATATTGCTAGCCCATCCTCGTTTGTTCAGTATCCAGGCAGATACCCAACAGGGTGCACCATGAGAAGGTGAGGATTGGACATTAGGTCAGAGGCCCTGGTCAGTTCTCCGCATTCCTTTAAAGGCTATGTGGAGGTCTCCTCTCAGTTAATCAGCTTTGACCCTTAAACACCCCAGACCAAAATATAAAATCTGATAATATTGGAGTCCTGACAGAGGGCTGATTAATTTAGAGGAATGTTGATAGGAAGTTATTAATGATGTGGATATTTTATATAGTATTATCGTAATATATATTGTACCCTCCTTAACTAAGGGATTAGGAATATCAGGAATTTGAAGATGATCCTTCTTTATTGTGAAGTCAAATTATGATTATATTTCTCCAAACTGAATTTTAATCCTCACTTTCCTACCCACTCTCCTGGTCTTTTGAGATCAGAATGATCTTCAGAATGAAGAGACTTGGGATCATCTGGATCAATTACTACCCTACCTAATTTTATATCAGCAAAGAGAGAAACACTACTATTAATGTATAAACCTAAATCATTGATAAATATGTTGAATAAGAACGGTCTGAAAATAGTACCCTGGGGATGGAGAGGAACTCCACTCCTAATTTCTAGAAGTTTCTCCTATAAACACTACTTTTTGTTATCTCTTAAATACACTGGTGTCTAAATGCTAAGGACAAACTACATTTATATCTGTACATGAATAAATTTTCATGACTACAGCCAAATGTGGACATAAATTTATTGCCAGCATACTAATAATTTATATTACACAAAAAATGTGTGATAAATTTCATTCAAATTAAACTGCAATAAATTAAAGATACCAAGAAATTATATACAGGAATACTTTGTATATCGGTGTTTTGAACAACGTGAGTTTTGGTCTAATACGGTTTTTATTATTACACTTATCATTATTACACTAACATGGTCAACACTGAACGCGACTCCTGGGCGCCACAAATGATAATCAAGAGCCACGTTTATGCAGTAGTTAATCGAATGGCTCTCACGTAGACACATCCTTTCCCACGGCATTTTATTATTTACGTTAATATTAGTATTTAATATTTTTTTATTATTTAAGTATGAGTAAAAAGAGACAAAACAAAGAAGACACTTTTGGAGTAACAAAAAAATGCAAGTGGTTGACATTAGAGAAGAAACTTGAAATTATAAAATGTCATTTCATTTGCTAAAATAGCAAGTGAGAATTCGATGAATGAGTCATCTGTACGAACAATTATTCAGAGCAAAGAAAAGATTAAACAACATGGAATGAGCACCACTTCTTATATGTCAAAAGTGATCACGAGAAATCGATCTTCTACAATGGAAAATATGGAACGCCTTCTAATGATCTGGATTGAAGATTGTAATCAGAAAAAGATTCCTTTGAGTCAAATGATAATCCAGGCAAAAGCAACAAGTCTATATGACAAATAAAAGAAAATGAAATCGAAAATAAAGGAGGAACAACTAGTGAAACTTTTATAGCAAGTCGTGGGTGGTTCTACAATTTCAAAAAATGTATGGTACACCATAATGTAAGAATCCAAGGTGAAAGCGCAAGTGCTGACACTAAAACTGCAGAATTATTTTCCAATTAATTGAAGGAGCTCATTGAGAAGGAAGGCTACACAGATGATCAAATTTTTAATGTTGACAAGACTGGCTTGTTCTGGAAAAGACCATCGTGTATATTTCTAGCAGAGAAGGAAAAAAACACAAGCTGAGTATAAAGTGTCAAAAGACCGACTGACACTTTTACTAGGAGGTAATGCATCAGGTGATTTAAAATTGAAGCCACTGTTAGTGTACAGAGTGGAAAACCCAGGAGCTCTTAAGGGCTTTACAAAGAACACTTTACCTGTTCATTGGTGTTCAAATAAAAAAGCGTGGGTGACTCGTTCAATTTGAGTGGTTTAAAACTTTTTTTTGCCATTAAGTTAAAAGCTATTGTAAAAAGAACGATATTGATTTCAAAATTTTGCTTTTATTAGACAATGCGCCAGGCCATCCAACTCTATTGACTGACTTAGATTAAAATGTCAAGATTCATTTTTTCCCTCCAAACACAACATCAATTCTGCAGCCAATGGATCAAGGCGTTATCTCCACTTTCAAGGTTTACTATTTAAGACAAACTTTTGCTCAAGCTATTAAAGCTGCAGCAGAAGAAGATTTTTGGGCTTTGAGTGAATTCTGGAAGAAATTTAACATTAAAGATGGCATTCAAAATATATATGAATCTTGGCAAGAGGTGACTCGAAGCAACATGAGAGCAATATGGCATATCTTGCCGCATTGTTCAAAGGACTTTGTTGCCTTTGCAACACAGAGAGAGGAAATCTCAAAAGAAATTGTGCAGATGGGCAAAGATCTTGGTTTTACAAGTTAAGATTGTTTAACAATGTGAACGAATGTATTGATTCTCATTCAAATGATCTGGATGATGAAACCCTTTTGGAGTTGGAACAACAACAAGCCTATGAAGCAGAAGACGAAGATGACCCCACTAATGTCATGGTTGAAGAATTTTCCTTTGCTGACCTTTTAACTTTTGTGAGAAAAATCGACGAAGCTCCCGACTTTCTCATAAATGCCAACCCGAATTTGGAAAGAAGCATCAAAGTGAGACAAAGCCTCAAAAATGCCATCAAATGCTACAGAGATCTAGTACTTGAAGAGACAAAGAAGACAAGGATAGTTCTACGAACACTAAAAGACTACTTTAGTTAAAAGTAAATTATGCTAAAAAAGCAATATTATTTGTTTTGTTTTCTACAACTTTTATATCAGTTTAAAAGGATTTTATTTGTTATTTAGTTAATAAAAATAACAATTTTTTTTTCATTTTTAAACATTTTTATTACCCTAAATTTTTGTAATAAATTAAATTGAAAACCTTTATAAATAGACCTCGAACAACGTGGTTTTGCATAGTGCGAACGCTTCTTGAAACCAATTAATCGCACTATACAAGGTATTCCTGTACTTGGTTTAATCCTTTATCCAAGCGTAAGCAAACAAAGTTTGTGCATGAAGTATTTTCAGGATTGGGGCAACTCGTGGTAAAGGTGGTATGACTTCACATCACTTGCCTTAGTATTCCATAATACAAAGCACATCTCCTTGCTGACATGTATAATACTATGCATTATGGAAAGGGTCACTATCCAGACCAGTTTCAACCTTTATTCAGGTCTCTTCAGTGGGAGCCAGACCCAGAGGTGATACTAAGGTTAAAACCAAGCTGGGGTAGCGACCCTTCCCATAATGCATAACATTATTACAAACAAATATAAATAAATTAATAAATATATTTATATATCGAGAAAAATGGGAGGGGGGTGCTGCAGTTCCTATGCACGAGCTGCCCCTGATTACTGATAAAATGATCCCTACATTAAGGAATCCACAATCATGCCTAATATACAAGCTACTCAATAACCAGTTGCAGCCACTACCCTGACCATACATTCTTCACTATTGAATCTAAGCATAATACTTAGAAAATTAACTTGATTCCATATGAAAGGCTATTATATAAATTCAAAAGTATGTAAAATAGGTTTGTGGGAGGGATAGAGGAATGACTGAGAAGTAGCGCAGAGTGATACATGGAGGAATAAAACTACACAGACACAGGAATGCAATAACTCCATTTAATAACTTTTTTTAAATAAACTTAATTTATTAAATTAATTTAATAAATTAATCTGATTGCCTTATAACCTTAGTTACAAGGCAACCAGATGGGCCCCCCCTCATGTGTCTAGTCTATTGAAAGTCCATAGATACATACATACAGGTAGATGCCTACATGCCACTTTACATCACCATTCTGCCCAAAGATTTTGGGCTATTCAAAACTTTGGTCTCCAGGACAGAGAGAATTTTGTCCTCAGGATAGGTAATGCATCTGGAACAATAGGCTCTACTTACACTTTTGAACAGAATGGTCACAACGACAACAACAAAAAAAAAAATTGTACGGACACCCGAAAAATGTACTAGCCCAACTGCCTCAGATGAAGACCATTTCATCAGGTAGAAAAAAAGCGAAGATACTACACAGATCCCAGTTTAAATCACAGAAAATGTTCCTAGAAGTGGCTAACGTGATTTGTTTTGTCACACTGTCCTATCTGCCTGTCAGCAATAACCACAAAACATTACTGAAGAGAAAGCCACTGTTGCCTTTCTTGCAAGTGGCTGTCCTCGTTCTGAAAGCCATTGTAATTCTAGTCTCCATTGAGTGTGTATATTTTAATAATGCTAGCTTGAGCAAGTGAAACATCAGGCTGTAAATACTTAATTTAGTTATTTTATTCCTTGTGTATGTAGTTTATTCCAGAAATTTCAACATGAATAATTACAACTACAGAAATCTCAATATGAAAGTACAGTAGACGGTGCTTATTGTGATCACTTTGGGACAGTCGCTTTTCGATAACAATAACCAGCAGCTAACATTAAGCAAAGGATATAAAAAAATTGCATTGTTTATTTCAATTTATTGTTATGAACAACTTTTTAATAAGTAACAAAATAAAATTAATACAATTTAATATAAAATTTATTTTAAAACTTATCTAGTGTTGTCAGTCATGTCTTTGAATATAGTAGTTCATGAATAAATTGCTCATACTCATAATGCCTTTTGAAGTTTGTCGCTCTATTTGCAAACTGCAACGAAGTATTCATAGAGCTTCTTGCATCTGGGCATTGGTTGGAGGAGCTTCTAAAATTTGTTCCTCCATACTTGCATTAGGTTCACTTCTATTAGTTTAGTTCAAAGTTCTCATCGAAAGTAGCTTGACATATTTCCGACACTGTCACTGTAGCCACGACTTAAATGTTGTTATCAATATCCAACCAATTTTCAAATTCTTCTTTTGACATACCGTCTGGGGTTTTATCAAAACTTATTTGTAAGATATTCAAATTCTTCGGAAGAAAAAGTTTCAGAGTTTGTTTTAAAAAATACACCTTTTTGAAAGCAGTTTTCAATAGCTTTTTCTGCAACTTGCTTCCATGACATTGCCAGCAGATGCAATACATCAAGAAGGGAAATCTTTTTTTCCGGTTGCACTTGCATCAGATTGGTCTTATATAATAAAGTTCAGCTAAAATTCTTGCACGAACTTCCCTGCTACAATAAGCTTTAAAAGCTTTTTATCATGTGATGCCTTGGTCACATGATTGAATTAATAATGTAGTGTTCGAAGGCAAGAAAATTACTTTGATGTTCTTCAACAATAAATTGTTTGTGTGTGTGTGCAGTGATAGTTGTCTACTAACAAGACAACTTCACTAGTGAATCTATTGACCTTTTCTTTACTTTAATTTAAGATCCCACTTAACCAATTGTTCAAAATGGTATTAGTCATCCAAGCATTTGCACTAGAATAGTAGTCAACAGGCAAACTTTGACACCTTTAAAACACTGAGGATTTTTACTTTTTTCAATCACTAGGAGCTCTCAATTCTCACCTTTCATATTAGCACAAGTCACTTGCTCTTTTGAAGATTTAAATCCTTTACTATTTTCATTTTTAAACAAATAAGTATGCTCAGGCATTGCACGAAAATAGTCATGTTTCGTCAGAGAATATTCAGCAGTAATTTTTAGCCGCTTGGTCTTAATCCATGCATCAGCTGATAAAAATCAGCACTTTCTCTTCACCATGAATACGCTTGTACACAATATTCTCTCACTTTTTCCACCTGTTAAACCATCCATTAGTTGCGGTGAAATTTTCTTTGTCCCTTGTTTTTCAAGTTCTGCTTTTTGACTCATCAAAGGCCCATTATCAAAGCATTCTTTTCACAAACATTACTAAACAAAATTTTTAATGCTGATTCAACTTGATTATCCTTACCAGATCGAGCTCTCTTCCGATCCATGTTCTCATTAGTACATGAGATCAATGTTTGATCTGTTTTTTAAGATGTTACGTAAGAGTGATTGTGAAATTTAAAAATGTACAGTCGCACTACACTGACTCATGTTGGGCAACTTATCATAGCACTCCAAAATTCTTTGCTTTTCTTAAAAAGATAAATCTTTACGTTTTTTACTTGCTTCTGCCATAATACTAAGGGAGATTTTAATGATTACTTAAATTCAAATTCACTTACTGAAAGAGAGCATGAAAATCAACTAGAAAAATCAGCATTTGCCTGGAAGATACAAGATTTATGGAAGAATGAGATTAAAGGAAGATTAATAAAAAGTCAGATTTCGACAAATGTTCTTTGTCAAATTTTCTCCTGATTAACTCTTATTTCTTAGAATTCTGAGATGCAAAAGGCTAAACATTCAAGGATTTTGATAACAAGAACCAGAACTTTGATTACAATAGACAGATTATTTTTAATTCATTTTAAATGGAGTGTTTTGGGACCGATTGATTTTGATAACATTACATAGTTACAAAAATAATGTTACATCGCCGATTGATAATATTATCTGCGATCACAATAAGCGGA
Source organism: Typopeltis vanoorti (assembly GCF_054136105.1). Classification (NCBI taxonomy): domain Eukaryota; kingdom Metazoa; phylum Arthropoda; class Arachnida; order Uropygi; family Thelyphonidae; genus Typopeltis; species Typopeltis vanoorti. The sequence goes on along the minus strand of NC_143549.1, from coordinate 58,740,912 downwards.
TCCTCAAAATCTGCCACGACCAGTGACCTGAACTCAGATCTCCTAGCTATATCCCAGTGGAACAGGGACAACCTTGTAAATTTCAATGCCACCAAAACTCAGTCCTGCATGATCTCTTGCAAGAAAGAGCTCACATCTTTCCCTGTTACCTTCAATAATACTGGGATTTCCAAACACAATCAGATTTCTCTTCTTGGACTGACCTGCACCTCTGATCTTTCCCATATTTTTCCATATAAGACACTACTTCACACCTTATGTGAGCAATATTCTGCCCGGTCATGGAATATTGCTCCCATATTTTTTTTGTGGTGCACCAAAATCCTCTGTAAGGCTAGATTCTATCCAGAAAGGGGAGGGGGGACAATCCAGTAATGATCCCTCTCTCACATACCTTTAAATTCAGGGGATATTAAATGCCACATTGTTTCAAAACCAAATAAGAAACTCAAAGATCAGAATGTGGAAAAATATCCCCTTAATTTAAATAATGTTACATCGCCGAAATGAAGCCTATTGGTTCTTTATTTAAGTAATTTAATGGGTGCACCTGTTTGACAACTCATACAGCAGAGTATATAAGTTCTTTTTGCTATACCCTCAGTATTAATTTGGTCTACCTACTGACTGATGAGATCTCAATAAAGGTCGAAACCGGTCTGGGTAGTGACCTTCCACTATAATGTATAACATCACACATCTCCTAAGAGATGTGTGATGTTATACATTATAGTGGATGTTATACATTATTTAAATTATGGGAAATACTAAGAATAGGGATCAGAGCTTTACCCACCTTTGCTATGAGTTGCCCTAGTTTGTACTATGTGCTTTGGCTTACGCTAGTATCCACTGATATTTTTATAGTTTACTATATTCGGCATGAAACTCTCTGATTCCGATCTTTGAGTTTCTTATTCAGTTTAACATGGGATTTAACAATGTGGGATTTAATATCCCCTTAATTTAAATAATGTTACATCGCCGAAATGAAGCCTATTGGCTCTTTATTTAAGTAAAACATTTCAGCTACCTAGGCACAATTTTTAGTGAAGACGGTAAATTAAATATGGAAATAGACAACAGAATCAACAAAGCTAGTATGGTAGGAAGTCAACTGAATACATTTATATGGAATAAGAGAGAAATTAGTCAAAACACTAAATTAGCTGTATACAAGACAGTGTTCAAACCAATTTTAACTTATGGATCTGAGAGCTGGGTTCAAAATAAAACATTTGACTAAAGATTAGAGACCACAGATATGAGAGTCCTGAGAAAGATTAGGGGACAAGGAACAGATGGAATCAATGGCAGTATCATATTAAAAATGAGGATATTAAGAAAGAACTTGAGACTGTCAGCATCCAGGAATGCATTAGCAGAGTTAATCTCATCCGGTATGGTCACTTAACACTTTCATTGAAAAGCTGAAAATTGGAATTTCGTGTGGTGGGCAAATTTTTTTAATTTTTTTAATTAGTTAGCAACGTCCACGCGGTAACGCGTGATCGGCCGTTTGGTGAGAACTCGCATCCCGCGATATCGTTCATTGCCAAGCTGAAAATTGGAATTTCGTGTGGTGGCCAAATTTTTTTTTATTTTTTAATTTAGTTAGCGACGTCAACGCGATAATGCGTTGGCATTATCGCATTGACCGGCCATTTGGTGAGATTTTTTTTTTAATTAGTTAGCAACATTTAATTTTTTTAATTAGTTAGCAACATCCACGTGGTAACGCGTGATCGGCCATTTGGTGAGAACTCGCATCCCGCGATATCGCGTGATTGGCAATGAACATGTTAAACAGAATGAGAGAGGAAAGATTAGCAAAACAAGTGTTCTTTGCTCGATTGACAGGAAAAAGACCCAGAAGAAGACCAAGATATTGGTCGTCTTCTGGGTCTTTACGTTTTTTACTTGCTTCTGGATTGATGTGGATTGATACAGTAAAAAGTGCCTTAGAAGGCAGAAATATTAGATAATATTGGGGTCTTGACAGATAACAGATTGATTTGGTAGAAACCTGTAGATAGGAAATTTTGTTGGATCGTAACATCCTGGCTTTGAATCAGCCATCTTGTTGGAATGTTATTCTTATTTAAATTATCTGTTTTTATTTGTTAGATGCTGAATGATACTGATCTGAATATAGAGAAATTTATATTATCCTGTGCCACACTATATTCAGACTAGTCTATATAATATAGAGGAATCAATCATCAATTAACTTTTTCAATTATACAGGCCGAGGTTAATATTATCATTTAAGGCTTCCGCAAGAATCAGGCAAACACCAAATTAGAATTAATAAAACAAAACATTTAATGCAGGGTTATATAAACATGTACATTAAGTATAGCTTTGAAAACAAGATAATGCAAATCAACTTAGTTCAGGTATTCATAACAAACATAAAACATTAGGCATCAGGCATCCAGCTGTCAATTCTACATTCTTCCAAATAATTAAAATGGTTCACACAGTTCAATGTTACAGAATCTTACAGTAAATACTCTTATAGTAGAACTCTCTAATTCTCTCTTAGTCAACAAACACTTAATTCAATTATGAGGCAGTTATCACTTCAAGGGGGAAACACTTTAATGCTCCATACTTCGGCTAATTTTAGTAGAATGCCATAGTTAATGTTAAGATATATCAGACAGAGCCTGTGTAGCTCAGTGGATGTGGCATTTGCACACCACGGCGTTTGGCCACATGATGGAAGACTTGGTTTCGAGTCTAGTCGGCGACTAGAGGAAATTTTTCTAAGCCTTTTTTCAACCGGTTCCCAAGTTAGTCGATCTCCGGCATGGGTAAGAGGGTTTTCCCTCCTGGAAACTCAGGTTTTTCATCCTGTAAACTCAAGAAAATCGACCATAGAACCCACATTATTTCAGACATTAAATATATTGTGTTAGGGACCACGAGATGGTGGCACCTGCAGAGCCGCCTCTCTTCACTGCATACCGCTTAATTAGTGATAGCCTTGGGCCATCTATCTCTGATTGGGTACCAGTGGAGATTGAACTGCCCACTCAGTCTCCAAAAGTTAGATAGGGCTAAATGGCCCACGCCTACTCCCGTATACAGGAATAAAAAGCGTTAGCTGATTTTTTTTTTTTTTTTTTTTTTTTTTTTTAATATATCAGGCAGAGCTAACTCTTATTTCTTCATGCTGAAATATAAAAAAAATGGACTGGTCTTACCAGGTTACATCCTTTGCACATCGGATTCACTATAGGCACGCTTAAAACTGAAGTTAACCATCACTTTGAAGTAACACTATTCAAAAGGAATCTTCACTATATAACTGAAATATTAAACATAGAGCTTCACAAGTCTTGATGCACTCGTTTCAGGTAATCTACTTATTCCTTATTTTCTTCTATACATTAAATTCAGCTTTGCACTATTCTTCCTCAAAACAATTGGAATTAGCCATAATTTTAGAATTCCATAGAAATATTCCGAATTGCCTATTAATTTGCTGGTCCTTTCTTAATCTACTTACGGCATTTCCCAAATCCCCTTATTGCCACCCGTTACTTCACTCTGTGCTGTCTTGAATGCTTCTCCCCTCTTTACTTTCGTTTTCCAATTAAAATACGTTCATTCTTCCCACCAAAATCCAGTTCTAGCCAGTTCAGCTTACACCTACTGGCTTCACTCCATATCACAACTGTTCATGTTCTAAACACGCACTGACTAAAACAAACTCCGTTTCTCCTTCAGCAGCCAATCAAATTCAATCAGAAGAATTACATGAAATCACTCTTACATACAGAAACACAAAAAAAAGGATATATTACAATTCATATAATATACATTTAAATTTACATATTTACAGTTTCTTATAATAAATTTTACAGAATAAACTAAATAAAATGAATGACATATTTATATAGAGTCTTTTCATTATTATTACATATTCTAAGATTAAATATAATTATTTAATAACAAACAAAACTCAAAGCATTTATATGAATAATATATTACGAGCAAGAGACTAACAACAAATAATATTTACAAGTCTTGCTTATAACATGGTGGATTATGTTAAATGTGAATGAAGTATTAAAACACACAAAATATTTTCATTCACAATTTAACAGTAGAAACTTGTAGATAGGAAATTAGAATGATGCAAGTTTTTCATGTAGTACTTCATTTCCTGTACACCCCTTGAGGGTACATATCAGGAATTTGATAATGATGAATACATTTAAATTAAATTACAATTATTATTTCCAATAAATAAATTTTATAAATCAATACATTTGCTTAATTTAATATTAACCTTACATGTATATACAGTACACACTACATATGTAATAGACAATCTATTATTAAAAAAAAAAAAGTGCTTTTCTCACAATGTAATTTCATTAACAAAATAACTAGTAATTATAAACACAAAAATTATGACAATCAAATTAAATCCTTTAGTTCATCTTATTCATCCAACATCTTTAACCTTTAAGAAAGTGGGCAAATGTAATACAGTACTGTCCTAAGTTTATTTTCACAGCTATTAACATGAATTAACTTAGATGTAATCAAGTACTTGTACATTTTGCATAACAAAAATGCTTTTTAATACTGTTATTTAAAAATACAGTTAAAATGCACCAAGTCAAAGACTAGTTCATGTGATTCAGTGCATCATGAAAAGTGAGCCTCGCTCCACTTTCAGAGCTACCTAATTTCTTGTTTTCATGAATTTCCTTATTTTTCTTTCTTATTAAATTAGTGTTTATAGGTAATTTATATAACTTCACTTTTCGTTATGAACAGTAAATAAAAGAAAACATAAACTGAGTTGTGATGAGCTTGTCCTGAAGTACATTTTAAACCCAGGTTAAAGGAAAGCATATTTCTATATAATTACGTGTAATGTAGAGTGAAATTAAAAACTTTACTACTTTGTTTTGTCATCATAACATTTAATTTTTTCAAACATCACCTATAACAATATTTAGATAAAATAGATTAATAACCTTGGGTAAATAAAATATTTTGTTTTATTTTGTCCCGACTAAGATTCCGCTAAAAAAATGGCTTTCACTCAAAAGTTATGCTGAAATAGTTGATTGCAATATTATTGGTTTCTCCCTAATTTATTGATTAATCTTCACTAGAGGTAGTGATCAATCAAGTTTAATTCATTGCAATTCAACTCACCTTAATACAGACTGAATGGAAGAGTCAGCAAAAGAATGACAACAACCTTGAAATTCGCTTGGTTGCAAACTAAATCAAACTTGCCAAGAAGTTACATTTTTGTTCAATCCTTTATTCAAGTGTAAGCAAAGTTTGTGCATGAAGTATCTTCAAAACTCTTTTACTTATATATAGAGGCTGATGACTTCACATCACTTGCTCTAGTATCCCATAATGCAAAGCACACACCTATGCATTATGGAAAGGGTCAGGTCACTTCCCACACTGGTTTTGATCTTTATTGAAGTCTCACCAGTGGAAGCCACACCCAGAAGAGATACCAAGGTTGAATTAATGCAGAAGTCATATATATCCCATATACAAATAGTAAAAGGTACATCAGCTTATTATTAAAATTCTCTGGATTAGAGATAGATCTGAAAGTTTTTCACAAATAACATAACTATCATTTGGACATGGAGAAAGATGTATTTCTCCCTTTCGGAAAAGGTATTTTGGTCTTGTTGATAATCTGTTTATAACTACTGTAAACATTAACATAAGTAGAAACATCAAAGACTGATATAACTATATACAAATATCAAATACACTTTTTAACTTCAATGTTCAAAATTTACAGATTACATACCTTAGGAGTTGTTTCATCTTTTTATTTCTTTTCACAGGATAACATTTTTGCACTTCAGGAGGTGTCCTACAACTTCCGTCACTAAAAACCACACAATTGTATTAATTACTATATACATTTTGTACATTTCTTTCTCTACTACTGAGTTTGTTTTTTCTGTAAAACTGCACAAATAGCTTTTAAAAGATAGGCTTATCATAAAACTCTTCTTCAATTTCAAACTTAAACCACATAAAAAATTTACAGCAAAGTATCCACTGTTTATTGTCAATGATATATTTTGCAATTATCTACCTTTTTTTGTGTCTTGTTTACTTGTCTTCAATTTTAAATGAAGTAAAAATGAAGACTTCATTAGTGCAAGTACAAATTTGATACCAAATTTTATTCTATAAAATCACCGATTTACAGAAGTGACTGCAAGATCTATTAGACCTGAATACCTCATCTCATTTCACTGAATCATAACCATATTATTGATATCTTTATAAATTATTTCCTTTGGAAAAAAACTAATACAAGAACTTGGTGCAAAGTGACTCATTTTAAACAAAAAACTATGTAATGATCTAAATGAACTTGCACTCATTTCATTTAGATTTTAGTGTGAAATTTCCAGAATTTTGTCATATCATGCTAAGTGTAATTCAAAGCCTTAGCACAGCATGCTAAATCTTTGAATTACAGATTACATGATTTTAGTGCAAATGAATTTTTTATATCAATCCAAAGCAACAGGCTGCAAAACATAGCATTACAGTGTTACATATGGGCAAGTGGTTACAAAGAAAGATAGTAACTGTTGATATGTTTTTGAATATACCAAGGTTTAGTCTTTAAGGACAATGGAGTGGGGAAAGAACTGCATAAAAGCAAAATATAGAAGTAGATGGAATGAAAGAGGAAAACAAAAATGTTGGTTCAGCATAACCGAAAATGGAGTGAACAGATATCGATCAACAGTTGCTCATATGCTAACAGGCAAAAATGGATGAATGGTGGCAGCCAGAATAGCACCACAAGAATACCTATAGAAGAGATACAAAACAAAATGTCTGTGAGAAAGAAACTACAGTGAGTCTGTGAGAGATGGATCATCAATTAATTGGACCGTCCTCTTCTAGATAGCATCAAGCATTTTTCAGGAGGGTTTTTGGTACACCACTCCAAATATGAAAATAATATTCTAAGGTAGGGAAGATTTGGAATTTATACTCTTAGGAATTGTACAGAGAAGTAATGTCTGGAGCAGAATAGAACACCTAGCTTTTATTTTTTGGAGGCATAGGAGGGGCTATGAGATGTGATGTGCTTATACTAACAAATTAAAAGGGATTAGCATTTTCACCAGATCTCCATGCAAGATCACCAATGTGGTCTTGCATGGAGATCTGGATATTATGAAAGGTGAGAGAAAGTGAGATCTCCTAGTGCAAAATAAGACAAGACTGTGCTTAAGTAGCATTGACATTTACAAGGTTCTGACAGCCCAATGAAATATGTCTAGGAGATCAGTGTTTAAGTCATCTGTTATGAAAGATATTGCAGTAGTGGGATATCTGAAGACTGCAGGGTTTGTCAAACTAAAAAGAGAAATGGAGTATGCTATCAACAGCAAATTATGGGTAAAATTTGAGGTTAGTGAGAGAAAATGATTTATGAATAGAAGAGTGTAGAGAAAAGTACAGTCTTGAGGTATTCTGGCATAAGTGAGAAAATCTGAAGACAGTCATCCACCATGACAAATACATAACAACCAGAGAAGAAATTAGCAAGCCATTTTCAAAGGGCAGGTGGTAGGCCATAAGATGGTAATTTGGTAAGAAGGCTCTTATGCCAGAGCTAATCAAATGGTCTGGAAATATCTAGAGTAACCACTGAAGTTTCTTTGAACCTTCCCAAAGCTTGAGTCTATAGATGAGTGATGCTAGCATGATATCTACTGTGAATCGAGAGTGACTGAATCCATACTGGTAGTCAGTGATTAACTGATGTCTTCTGAAGTTAACCAGTGATGATACTTGTCATTATTTTTTTACATAAATGAGGTAAGTGTTTTTATCACCTTTCTTGGGAAAAGGCTGACTATATAGGCTTGTTTCCATGCAATAAGAGAGAGAGAGATGTGTAAGGAGTATGAAATATTATAAAGATAACATAGGCCATGTGTTAAGTTCAGAGTACAAGTTTTTAGCACAACTGGTATGTGGGAAATATCACCATGACCAGAAACTTATATGTAGGTTATTCAATGAGCTGTTCTTAGCAAAAGGGGGGGGGGTTCTTAATGCAACAGTTGAAAAAAAAGACTGATACCAACAAGCCACCGTTGTCTTTGGGGAGATGTTATAATGGCACCATCTAGATGTGAGAGAAGTGAAAAACTGGATGGACAAAAGTTGCCCCCAATGGCTTTGATAAAGGATAAGAAGGTTCAATTGCACTTAGTTTATTCCAAGTCTGCTCTGGATTTGCCAATGGTCTTTCTGCAGCTGTTACATGATACACTGCACATTGTATGTGAAACTGGAGTTCTTGTTTTGAGCCACTTGTGGTATGCTGAATTTTTTTTTTGGAAAACTGACATTTGGGTAGTGATCTGAGTTTTCAGTGGAATGAGATGAAAGCATTCATTCCAGTGGATTATTTTGCAGTTGGAACAAGTGTTTTAAAAGGAAAAAATAATAATCAGCACAAAGAAAAGAAAGAAGAGGAGCAGAAGAAATCATGGAATTCATCCAGTTGACATTGTAGTATATTTATCAGAAGTTAAGAAGAGATTGTGGAAGAGTATGCAGGAGTATAAGGTTTTTATCTTGGGTAGATGGATAATCTGTGAAAGATTGCTGCTGATGGCAAGTATCTCATCATCTCTTTCAGCTTGATCAATGGAAATGGAAAAAAGAAACCAGTTGTAAAAAATGAAGTCTTCCAAGGAAGAAAATATTACTGTTTAGGTATTTGAATGCAGAGGTACATTGAAGATATCAAACTTTGAAGATAAATAATCAAAAAGGCTACAGTGGTTACCAGAATTTAGAAAGCTGAATTGCTTTGGAATTACAGCCACAACAGCTAAAGGCTATGTGGCCAGTGTTTTATGTCTATTAATAGCATGTGTTCTGACCAACTTGCATGTTTTGCAGAATGTAAAAGCCAAGTTTCCAGGAGGAAAAATCTTCCACTTCCACACAAGACCAACTAACTCATCTTCAGGTGTCGAGCAGAATTTAGGAAGCAACAGAGGCAATAAATGAATGCAAAGGAATGGAGCATTAGAAAAGTGAAAATAGAGCAGATTGAAAAGAGATTTCAGGTTATACATATTTGAGTGAAACTAAAACTGCAATTCCTCCCACTACATATGGAATGTAATGGGAGGAATTGCAGTTTTAGTTTGAAAAGTTGAGATGATAAGAGTTATTTGGCTGCTACTTAAGATTCTGTTAAGAATAACAGGTTAGGGTTGAGACCATATATAATTGAAGTGGATTTTCCTTTAATGGGTTTTTATAATTTTTTGTTTCCTGTAATGTTTTTTTGAGGGAAAATGCATATCCACAGTTATATCAAAATTATTTAAGATGACTTGCTTGGTTAAGTTAATACTTAAAGAGGAAGAGATTAGAAGAAGAGGAAGAAATTAAAGAATACGGGCATGCAAAGTGGGTCAAAAGAACAGCAGAAATCTCACACACAGAAAGCACCCAGTCTCTTGTCCACTACAGAGTGTCAACAGTAATCCCTCCTGCATACTGATGTAATCAGACTCCTGCCAATCATGATATGGTGGAGTTAAGTGGCATCTGGATTATTTGCCAGCTAATCAGGATGCCTTCTGATGGATTATAATCAGGTTCAATTCTATATAGTATAGCATCTAGCAACTGGCCTGCAGAACCAACTGACTGTTATATTCTTGAAGTTAGTAAAGTATGGGATTCCTACACTGGATTTGGCATGCCCTTAAGGTTGTTACCCACACAATGCATAAAAATGGGGAAGCAAAGAAGCAGAAAACAGAAAGCATCATAAAGGGCTACTTCAGGCCTCCAATAATCAAGGCAGTGGTGTTTCACTAGCTGATAAGTTATTTGTCACCTAGGAATCTAGTTGGTATGTCCTCTAGGTAGAGAAGATATGCCTTTTGAATTTGTGAGTTCATAAAAGATTCCATCAAATGACCTTATGCTGAGTCAGAAAACAAAAGAAAGTCTACAGCATACTTTAACAAAGACTTGCAACCACCAAAACAGTGCAGTGTTTCAGTGCAAAGTGCCTCATAAAAGAATCAAGAGATTCACTATTTCACATCATCTATGGAGTCTCTGTAGCTCAGGTGTTAATGACAATACTCTTTGGGTGAAAGACCTGGATTTGAATCTGGGTCTTCAATGTGCAAAGAATCTCTATAAGAGTTTTTCAAGTAAAAAAAAGTGAGTTAAATGATCATACAACGAGGTAGCAGGGTTTTCTGCTCCAAAACTCAGGATTTTCAAACTGCACAACAGAAAATCCAGAGAATACACACAGATTTAATACGATGGTGTTGTACCCAGAAGTAAGAGAGAGAGAGAGAGAGAGAGGTTGTATCATCATATGCTAAATATGGTGATGCAACCTAAATCTCATTCTACAACCTAAATATCATCCGACATATAATATGGTCTTGGCTTTCTCTAATTCCCATCTTTTGTCTTATACCAAAGACAAGATGCTTCCAGAAACATCAGAAACAAAAGTGGGAGATTTTTTTTTATAGCAATTCACTTTATTTGACCAAAAATGATAGATATTTGTTTGGTTAACAGAAGAAAATACTTCTTCATCAATTTTCTGATATGTATGAGGGGATACCCAAAAATAACTGGAATTGTTTTTTTAAAAAAAAAATTATTAAAGTTTATAATACCATATTCTAGTCTCCTTCAAAGTATTCTCTCTGTGAGTCAATGCAGTTGTCCCAATGTTTTTTCCACTGCTGGAAACAGTTCTGGAACTGTTCAACTGGCCTCCAGCGACATTTCTTTCACTTCGTCCACTTTAATGAATCGCTGCCATTTCATGGTTTTAGCCATTTTGCCATTTCATGGTTTAGCCATTTTGCCATTTCTTTATCCATAGGAATAAAAAAAAAAAAAAAAAAAATCACATGGAGAGAGAGATTGGACTAGTAGGGAGGGGTGGGGAACAATTACCATTTTGTTTTTCATCAATAACTGGACAGACAAGGCCGTGTGGAATAGGGCATTGTCATGGTGCAACAACCAATCTCCACTACTCCACATTTCTGGCTGTTTTCGTTGCACACTATCACGAAGTCTTCTCATCAAAATATCGAGATAAAAATGTTGCTTCAATGTCTGCCAAGAGGAACAAATTCTTTGTGTACAATTCCACTCACATAAAAAAAAATAAAATAAAAAAAAAAAAAAAAATTAACATTGTCTTGATGTCTGATTGAACTTGATACGTATCGCCTGCTTGGGTCTCGGTGAATTTATGTTTCCATTGGCCTGATGCTTGCTTTGTTTCTGGATGATAACCATAGCACCAAGACTCATCCCTATCACAACTTTTGAAAGAAAGTTCTGGTCATTAAGAACTTGCTCCCCTAAATCGCAGCAAACATTCACACAATTTTTTTTTTATCCTCTGTGAGCACACAAGGCACAAATTTAATAGACACAAGTTTAATTTGCAAATCTTCTGTTAAAATTTGCTGCCACAAACTCCATGACAAATTTGTTTCTTCAGAAACTAGCTCAGTGGTCTTTGACACCACTTGCCAGCCTGGTGGAGAAAACTGCACACTTGAGTGTGCAGAAAAAATCATCCATAATTACAAAATGCATGTGCACCAAGTTGAGATTCTGGTTATTTTTGAGTACCCCCTTGTACACCTCTTGAGGTGTACAGGCCCTTTGAAAAGAAAATACTTTTACAATATGTAAGGGATACTGTATTTTCAGGAAGATTCGAGAGAACAAAGTGTGGTGTTGTTAACAATAGAACTGCAACTTGCTTAAACAGAAGTTAAGCATGGCAGCATGATTGAGACAAGCAGTGCATTTCATGCACTGATATGACATGAGATAAGAGTCAACAGGACAAAATATATAGCTTATTGCTATTCTGTGCTGGGGAGAACATAAAAGGAAATGTGGTGTATATTAGCAAATTAGTTAGTACAGGGAATACAATCATTATATGAGACTTCAACCATGGAGACTGATTGGAAGGAGCAAGGACACTTGGAGGGATGGAAATTTAAATTATACAACAAGTGAAAATTAATTCCATAAAATAACATGTGATGGAGAGGACATGAGGTTGGACTGCTGGATCTCATGATGGCCTCAAACAATTTCTTTATAAAGTTTATAAACAGTTGCCTCCAAATGGTGTTTAAGACAAACTCAGAAGGCAGCTTGACACAGTGTCATGGTCAAAGGATATTTAAGGAAACCAGTATTAACTGTATACTCTTGGTAAGGAAGATAAATCAGATGGGAGTTAAATGGATGAGTAGCATCATTAAATAGAAGCTATAAAATAAATAAATGTTGTGAAGAAAAAAGAAAAAAAATCAGTAGCTCATGAGAGTACAAACCACAAGCAAAAAGAGACCAGTGTGGTGAGGAAGGTGATCAATGAGAGTAGTGTGTATAATCCAGTAGTTAAATTCAGCCGATGCCTAGCCCAGAACTTTTTTTTATGCACCTGGCCCAGACCTGGAACATTTTTCTTTTTTTTACTTTTCTCCCTTTATGGTAATTATGCCTACATTATTGTTTTATTATTCAACAATTATTTACACTTTTGAATGTGTATATAAAGTCAATATCAACAGTCGCCTGATTAGGAATGCATGATGGTTTGAAGCTTCCTGTAATGAAGTTGAAAGTTTATTTTTCCCTTGGTTAGAGTATAATAAATTTAGTTTAATCCTTTATCCAAGTGTGAGCAAACAAAGTTTGCCCCTGAAAGTATCTTCAGGACTGGGGTAAGGTGGTACAACACCAGGGCAACTCGTTGCAAAGGTGGAGCAAGATACCAACACTCCTATCTCAGTATCTTCTATAATGCAAAACACATCTCCTTGCGGATATGTCTAATGTTATGCATTAAGGGAAGGGCCACTACCCAGACTAGTTTCGACCTTTATTGAGGTCTCTTCAGTGGGAGCCAGGCCCAAAGGGTGGCACACCATTTGGCAACTCCTATAGGTAGAGATGACCTGCTAATGCTTCTGCCTGGTATCTCCACTTGGGCCTGGCTCCCACTGAAGAGACCTCAATAAAGGTCGAAACTAGTCTGGGTAGTGGCCCTTCCCTTAATGCATAACATTAGACATATCCGCAAGGAGATGTGTTTTGCATTGTAGGAGATACTGAGATAGGAGTGTTGGTATCTTGCTCCACCTTTGCAACGAGTTGCCCTGGTGTTGTACCACCTTACCCCAGTCCTGAAGATACTTTCAGGTGCAAACTTTGTGTGCTCACACTTGGATAAAGGATTAAATTAAATTTATTATACTTCCTGTAATGAGTTATCTTGCAGCAATTGACAAACAAATATTATTGCAGCATAGTGTAGCAGAATTTTGACAGACTCATAATGATATTTTGTATTTTCTGGTTGGCAACACTGTCAGCAACAGCCAGTAACCAACAATAGAACAGCAGATTAGCAGTTGTTTATCAGAGCTCGTGATCGTGAGAAGCACAAAGAAAAATTGTGTAATATTTTTGTATTTATTTAGGCCTACTATTTCAACTATGGATATGCACATTGGCACCTTCTTTAAACAGAAAAATAGCTTGGATGACAGTGATAATACAAAATGAGTTTGTAATGACAGTTTGTGTGTAGTTTCTGAAGAGAAAGAAGTCTGTAACGAATCCACAGAAACACAGGATTCCCATCAGTTGCAGTGATAAGAAACGTAGAAATGGACTGGGAAAACTGGAGAAAAGGGAAGAGTTAATAATAATGGGAAGTACAAGCTGGACTGCTGTCCAGGACATGGACTAGTCTTACTAACATCATGTTCGAACATAAAGATGTGCACAAAATTCACACGGAAAGACACAAGAAATAAGAAAAGTCTCATGGGGATTTAAAATTGGAGGTGATCATCACTTAGTTTTAATCAAGATAAAATGAATATCACACTGAAACAATAAGTAAGAAAGTTTTAAAAAAGAATTAAAGTTGAACAGCTTTTACAGGCAAACTACAGAGTGAACTATACAAATATTATTCATGAAAATATGAATAATTTCAAAAACAAGAAACAAACTTTGGACTTGCAGTTGCATACTCATGAAAACATCAATTCATCTAGGGATGTATCTGGTGAACTACTAGGAGAAGAAAAGCATATCAAAAGCTCCTGACAAATAAGTCAGTAGATGCCTTGGAGAATAGAGAAAAACGTGAAGGAGAAAAGTTATGTGAAAAAACACAAAACATCATCGAAAGACTTCCACAAGAATATAGATGATAAATATCAAGGTGAACAAATGTTCTGGAGGCTATGGAAGATCTTAGAAACGGAGGAAAGTGTGCTGTAAAAGGAATCAGAGATGATGAACGGGACAAAAAAAACTGAAACTTATTAGAGTAACAGAATAACACATCATGTTATTCTGTTATAAAAAAATTTATTATTATTATTATTTGTGACACCTCCAAGGAGTTCAAAGACTCATCGTGGGAGGACACCCACCATACAACTGTCTCCACCACTACACTGAACCTCTACTACCACTCATCTCCACCAATGCCATCTACCGCCCGCCACCACCACCACAACTAGTATTTTTTGTCTGTAAATTGCGTGTGTTCTGAAGGGACAATTTGTCTGTATGCGGGATGAAAAACCCGAGTTTCTGGGAGGAAAAAACCCCTGCTACCTCCGTATGAGATCGGCTAACTCACCTTCAACTGAAAAAGTCCATATAAAGATTCCTCCTGTCATGACGAGAATAGAACTTAGACCTATTCCAATTGAAGGGCGCACTGTACTGTCGTTCTTCCAATTGCGCTACGGAGGTGCATTATTATTTGTAGAATTTTTGACTAGGTTTCCCAATATTTGACTAGCTACAGTTGAATGTATCATGCAGGTGAATTACCTCAGAATACTCTTTGAACATTCCAGTGAAAGTGTTTTCTTCTGAGTGAGACATGAAGATAAATGACCAGTCTACAATGTGATGTTCTATAGGAATGTATGCAACTAGACAACTCTTTTTTTTTTCTCCTTGTTTTCAACATTATGTGCTTTTTTTTTTTTTTTTTTTTTACAAAAAACTTGGAGTTTTACCTATGTATGGCTTTCCACAGGAACAAGGGATCTTGTATATAACAATGGGTGTGTATAAAATGGAACACTGTCTTTAAGTGACCATAGGAAGCTCTGATTGGCCTGAAGGTTGTCCTTCCATTAATGGATTTTAATAATCAGGCAATCTGTCTTGTGTTGCCTGCATAACATAAGGAATAGTGCCTTTGTAACCACTGGACTCGCATGGGATGGTTTGTTGGAACATTATTTTTTTTTTTTAATAACTTTCTTGATAGTTAGCTGTTTTGGAGGAAAAGGCAAAATAGGATTTGAAGTTCTTTTCTTTTTATTTCACCATCTTTAATTATATTTAAGGCACTGTCTTTTTTGTAGACTTCTATTAACTAAAATAAATTTAATCAATACTTCCAATATTTTGGCAAAGTCAAAATAGCAAAATTGGAGAACAAAAAGAAACTACCCTAACATCAACAAATCTGGTTGAATGAAACCCCCAAATCTGGGAAGCTGTCATTCTCCGTACTTCAGCCAACAGTCAAAGATGCCCAATTTAGCCCATTGAGGAGCACTATTTAGGACTTAAGGCCTACTCTCAGTTGACATGCTTCATCTTCATTACTTAGTGTAGTCCCTGCATGCACATATCATATTATATTTTGTTCCCTGACAATGGCAATTTAACTATGTCAAAATATTGGAAGTATTGATTAAATTAATTTTATTTAATATTAGTCTACATTGTAATTTCCTTAAAAAATGCAGTTATGATTAGCCAATGTATAAGTCTTACCACCAGATTGCTAATATGTTAATTCTAAAGCATGCTTTTGATTTGACTTGGGTATTCAGGAATGGTAATTTACCATCTTATAGATAGAAATACATTGGATTTATTTGGTCATAATAATATAAAAATAAAACCTGACTGGTTATGCCACAGATACTTCTAGGTTAGGTTTCTTGTTGATTTATACAAGAAATCAATCTGGAAATATAATGGTGTATGATTTTCTTTCATCTATTAACTCCTTCCACCAAAAATAAAATCACTTTGAAACTTGAAAATGAAGGAAAACTACTTGGATGTTTTAATTTCCAAAAATACTGAAGGAGGCTAGTGTATATCACAAGTCCACTCATACAGGTCATTACCTACACTCATCCTCATTACACCATATGTCACAAAACTAGGCATTATACATATGCTCAAAAAAAGGGTAATATCTATCACAAGAGATGAAGAAAAACTGAAAGAAGAATTACAGTCTCTACTCCAACTAGAGAAGAGATCGCCAGGTGGTGCATACTGGACAGACTACGTGATAATGAGCATGCAGCTAAGTCATTGTTTTAATATTTATTTAATGATATTTTGATAATTAGCAACTGTAGTATTTTTGTGTATGACTGTGGTTGAGTGTGTTTATTTATTGGTGCTGATGCAAACAAGAACAATAACGGCCAAGACATTGTGTGAAGGGGGGGGTTGACACATAGGATTTTGTGAAATGTGTGTGGGCGCGCGTGCATGCACACACTATGTATTCATTCCAAAAGACAACAGATATTGTGGTATGAGAGAGAGAGAAAGGAAGTTATAGATGTTTTATGAGCCAGATATGCGAGACTTGTCAGAAGCAACAGAATAAAGTAGTGGAAGTTAGTACTGAAGGCCGTGAAACCAAAAGTATTAAAATGAATGGAGTTCTGGGTTTAAACAATGGTGAAAGTGAGTATAAATGAGGTGATTAAAACTTTCAGCCACCACAACTTTCGTATGCAAAAGTTGAATCGCAGAGGTTCAGAAGAATGTAGAACAACTGAATAAAGAAATATCTCACTTGCATGTAGTCCTTCAGAAAACAAGCAAGACTGACAGGCTGGAGAAACAGTAAGAAATTAGTCAAATGTAAAAAGCAAGAGGTCCAAAGTCAAAAAGAAAGTTGCAAGAATAAATGAGAAAAAGGGCACAAACATAATTTTTTACAGCAATTCTGTGATAAGGGGAGTACTTCATGTTTACCCTGGTGTAAAAATTAATAATATTAGTAATGTTGTTAGAATGCAGAAAGAGAATGTGAAAGAATTAAGTGATTTGGCTGGAACCAGTGACCTGAGAGGTAAGAAATATTGCATGAGTGAGGATGAAAGAGTTATTGAAGAAGCACAAAGAATGGCGAAGTTTATGATTCTGCTGCCATGCTATGATAGAGGTGAACTGAGGAGGGTGAAGAGAGCTAATGAATCAAATACACAGATTATGCAGGAGAAACGATGCAGAGTTAGTATTTCAAGCATTTTAAGTATTTCAATAGTAAATAAGGTAGTCAATTCAGTAAGTAAAGGTGATTGAGGGGACTATGGGGATGCTGTAGTTTCTATATACTAATGACAGAAGTATCAGGAAGTATAAGATGAAGTAGTTTCTGGCATTGGTTAGTGCACTTTGCTAAACATTACAGGCATTGGTGAGACTTGGTGAACAGCACTGAGTCGACAGGACATGGGGTGTGGTACTGATGATAGTAAATGAACTGCAGCCAACAAGACTAGGAATTAGTCGTGATGGTAGTTCTTTTGAGTCAATATGGTATGAGACTGAGGCCAATAGGACAAATTATAAAATTGGTTGCTACTATAGACCAGGGGATTCCAGAGATAATGTGGAAGATAGTATCAACAAATTAGTACAATGAACGCAAGTAATTATTATGGGAAACTTCAACTTCAGAAATATATATTGGAAGGAAGGAAGATCACATGGCAGGAAGGAAATAGAATTTATAGAACTTCCCCTTCATCCTATTCTACTTACTGAGAGATAATTACTTGAAGCAGAATGGGATGAAGGGGGACTTGGAGACCAGTCCATAACTAAGATGGCTACATTGCCTCTAATTAGGAAAAGTGATCATGTGGACTTGACTTGGGAGGTAGCAAAACATGGAAATTCCAGTTACGAAGGGTATGTGGGTAGCTAAAAGGCAGATGATTATGATCCACTCAGGAGGAAGCTTGAAGCAGTGCCATGGCATAAAGATCTGCAAGGGAAGGATGTTTACAGTATATAGGGGACAGTCAAGAAGTATCTGAAGGAAGCAATATCCCACTGTATATCCAAGGTCAGGAGGGTAAATCAGATAGGAGATAAACAGATGAGTAGTATCATTAAGTATCAGCTGCAAACAAAGAAAATGTTGTGGAGAGCATATAAGAAGAAAGGTAATATGCTAACTCATGAACAGTACAAGAATCAGACAAGAAAGATGACCAGCATGGAAAGGAAAACAGAATCAGATCATGAAAAGAAATTTGATGAAGAGGCAAAAGGAAATCACAAAGACTTTTTTCCTAGCTGCATAGTATTTATCTGTTCAGCCTTCAAAGAATCAAAAATTAAAATTAATTTTAGCCTAAATTTAGAAAGAAACAACTGAAACATTCAAAACTGATATCATTATATACCTGTCATCATCAACTAAATCTATAAATTCTTTCTGTCTGTCTGTTTTTTTTGTGTCACATGAAGTCTGTTCAGCTATTCGTTTACTCTTCCTTAAGTCTTTAATCAAATCCTTAGCATTTTTCTTTGTTGGTTTATCTTCTTCATCACTGACAACACTGTCACTGTCAACAAAGTTGTTAATATCTAGAAAATAATAAAGAACTATATCTAATGCTATTGAGAAATTATATACTTTAAGTAATTAACAGAATAATGTATGCAATAAACAGTTACATTCTCAAGTCACACAGATCATAATTAAATCATTATCAGATGCTATCAACTTGTTAAAAAAAAAAGGGGGGATAGTAAGAAGAAAATAAAAACTTATTTTAAAGCAAAGCAAACACATTTTTGGAAGCACAATTATGAATTACTAAAATTCTGGGAAACATATGTAAAATTAATTATTTGAATACAATATATTTGAATATCAGTATATTTAAAACAATACAGTAGTATCTCGCTAATCCGAACCGCTTTAGTCCAAACCCTCCAGTAATCTGAACTGCGGTATGAAAAAAATAGTTTTATTTATTGCATATTATTATTTTGTGTGCTATTATTTTTATTTAATAATTAATATTTTAACTATTATTATTTATTTTATTATTATTATTACAGTACAGTATTTTTTTCATACTGTCAAATGTACCATTATACTGGAGGCCTATTTTGATTTATTGTATGTTCACGTTTGCTTTTTTATACTGTACAGTACGTACTGTATTGTCGGCATGAATCACAAATACAGTATACACAAAAAGAGGAAATTCAAAACGTGCATAATTTGGTTAAAAATATAAATTCCGATGTTGAAATTTCACAAAAAGATGTTACGGAATGGGTTACAGGTAGAACTGAAAGTGAATTCGAAATCAAATCAGATGCTGAAATTATAAATATGATACTACAGAATGAATTAGAAGATGATGATGAAGAACTCGAAGAAAAAAAGTAAAACATGAAGAGGTAGTTGACAGTTTTAATATGTGTATAGAATGCGCTAAGCAGAATGATATGCCATTTCACAAAATTTCTTTGCTAATGCAACTCCGAGAAGAAGCATTCGAAAAACATTTAGTTTCCAAGAAGCAAAAGAAAATCAGTGACTTTTTTTACAAAGAAATAAACTTTTTTTGTGTTATTTTGTAAAACTTTTTTTGTGTGTTGTGTACAACAAAGTGATTTTTTTTACTCAAATTAAGTTATGTACTAAACTATGCAATTTTATTAAATCAGAATCCTCAACAATAAGGTACATACAAATTAAATTTTTTTTACTAAAATAAACTTGTGTGCTGTATTATTTTTTTTTTTGTTTTACATTACAGTACAGTAGCTTTTTTTTTTTTCTATCAGTTACTTCATTTATTTACAGAATTAAATTCATGTACCATTAGAATCGGATTATTTTTGTCTTTAGAATTTAGTTATTGTTGCCTCTTGGAGGAAAATTCGCTAATCCGAACGTGCACAGTTTTTATTAGTTTGGATTAGTGAGATACCACTGTACTACAATTATTTGAATACTTTAAACCTTAAAATATTGCTGTAAGGACAATATTTTAAGGTCAGCAACCATCTTGGCAAACAAACTGCATTCTTGCATTGATTCTGGGCAGTTGTACATTGCTCTTTCCTGTCCACATCTTGATGTTGTCAAACCAAGACATTCTTTTTTTCCTCTAGCTCCTATGCCATCAATTCTACCTACCAAAATGGTTTATAGAAGCTGATATTTGCCATTTCTCATGATGTGGCCAATATATGTTTTTTTGTTTCTTGATTGTTTGTATGAGATCTATGGCTTTGCCAATAGATTTTAAGACATCTTCATTGGGTATTTTTTCTGTTCATGATATCTTTAGCAATCGACTGTATAGCCATATCTCAAAGGCTTCCATTTTCTTGATGGTTGCCTCCTTCAATGTCTATGTCTCACCTCCACAGAGCAAGATGGACCAGATGTAACATTTCGGCATTCTGCATCTGACTTCTATGTTTAGATCTTTATTGCAGAATAATGTTCTCATTTTTATGAAAGACTGCCACCCAACTTCAATCCTTCTCTTTATATCTATTTCAGGATCTCACCTTTCATTAAGCCAGCAACCAAGATATTTATACCTTGACACTTGATCAATAGTTTTCCCATTGAGTATCAGTTTCATTGATGAGGTTGGATGTTTGCTGATGACCATGTATTTCATCTTGTTGATGTTTATGTTTATTCCCATTCTTTGGCTTTCTATGTATACTCTGTCAATGAGTTTTTGGAGATCCATTATGTTATCTGTAATTAACATGGTGTCATTTGCATACTGTAGGCTGTTAACAATCTTTCCATTTATTGTAATTCCCTCTGGACATTCTTCCAATGCCTTTTTAAAGATTACCTTTGAGTACATGTTGAACAAGAATGGTGAGAGCACACATCCTTGTCTCACTCCTCTTTTAATGTTACTATCACTGGTGGTAATGCTGTCTAATTGAATGGTAGCTGATTGATTCCAATACGGATTTCTTATTAATCTTATGTCTTTTTCGTCTAGCCCTATTTGTTGAAGGACTTCTATTAATTTAGTGTGTCTGACCTTGTCGAAAGCTTTTTCAAAATCTATGAAACACATAAAGACAGTTTTCTGTTTTTTTTTATGCATTTTTGTATCAATATTTGGGCACAGAAAAGAGCCTCTCTAGTACCAAAACCATTCCAAAAGCCAAACTGCATTTCATTCAAAAATATTTTTAATGCTTGGTGGAAATTTACCACTTTCATATGCATTTTACTGAACAGTTTTTCAAGAAGTTTGATGCTATCTAGTTCTCTTAATTTTAAAAATTCTGTTTGCACACCATCTGGTCCACTGGCTTTCCCTGTTTTTACCTGATCTTATAGCATTCTCTATTTCACATTTCAGAATTGCTGGTCCTTGAATGTTATCTTTTATATTTATAGGCTTTTGTCTAATATCATTGAAGAGTTATATATTTTACCCAAAGCTGTGCTTTATTCTCTTCTTCTAGAACTATTTTTCCACTTTCATCTTTTAGAGACACTACACTTTTTTCTGAATTTTCCAGAAATTTTGTTGAATTTCTTATACAGATTGAAATAGTCATGTTTCTTCTGAAGCAGTTCAAATCTCGGTACATAAATTTTTCATCCAATTTTCCTTTGCTTCTTTTATTTTCTTCTTAATGATGTTAGGTGTTTCTGTATATTTGGCTAGGTCTTTGTTTTTGTACATTCTTCGTGTATAAATAAGAGAAAGAATCTCATTTGTCATCCATTCCTGTTGTTTTACATTATTCACATAACCTACTTCTTCAATACCTGTTGTTATGATGCCATTCTTTAAGCTGTTCCAAAGAGATCCCGCTCTTTCACTTTCTTCCATGTTAATCTGTTGTAATTACAAATTAAGTTGTGTCTTGACTCTTTTATTTATCTTCGGGTCTTTTAGTTTTTCTACATCAATTTTTTTTTTTTCTTCAGGAACAATTCTTGTTTCATATTACCAGCCATTGTCACAAGCATAGCTAAATTTTTTAGTACACTTGGCAAATTCATAGTCACATGCATTTTTTTTTAATATGACAATTTTGATAATTGGCAAAATATTCTGTCACTGGTGCCCTTCTGATATCGATGCCCTTGGCAACTGTCCCAATGCCACAGCATTCCTATATAACTGCTCTATGATAGTATGATGCTGAGTGTCCATAATAACATCTATAATACATAAATAACCTCTAAATAACTTGTAAAAGGTTTAAAAAAACCTTTAAAAACCTATTTAGTATATTAAGAATACAGAAATATCGGCATATACAAACAGTCATTTAAGTTAAGTCTGAATACAAAATCTCAAAAATTTTCATTAAATAACTTTCAAAATAGAGGCTGTTTTTGTGCAGTAATCTCTGCCAAAATAATCCAAAAGACGACAATTCACATGCAAAAGGAATCTGAGAATCTGACAGATACTAACAGGGATAAAGGATCTAACTGGTTTTCAGTGGAGGATGAATAATATGATATTATTTCGAATGTAGGATGACCTTACAATAAATATTAGCAATTCTGTAAAAGATTCCTTTGAAAATATGGGGTGGTAACTTTATTTCTTTAATCACCTATACAACTAACTTTAACCACCTAACAGGCCTATCTTGAGTTTTACAAATAAAACAGAAATTAAGTTACTTCTTCTTGCATGTGTCATTTACACTTTCAAAGTTTTATTTCATGAATGAAAGAATTAAGAGAAATAGAGCAGTCGAGGTCAATTGTCATAATTTCAAACAATGATACACAGTACTTATTTTGATTAGGAACAGACAAAGTACCATGTGTATAAGGCGATACTTTTTTCTAAAATTTTTAGACCAAAAATTGGGGGTTATCTTAAACACGGGGGATAACCGGTTTAGATATCTGCAGTTGCCATGGCGAAACTGCTGGGTACCTTGTCTCCGTGAACAGGCTTCCGTCAATCACTAGCCTTTGTTAACTCTGTCAATTGACATCGTTAACGGCTGATTCTAAATAAACTAGTCAGAACTCTGAAAGCATTCACATATACCTACTCGTTGGAGGGGTAAGTTAATGCATTAACAATATTTTGAGCACAATCCCATAAAAATATCCAAAAATAAAAAACGATTGTCATATTCTTGATGAGGTTGATGAGGCTAGGGACTTAGGGGTATTGGTAGATAGGGAGATGAAGTTCGGAGGACACATTGCTAAGGTGTCCAAGATTGCACATAGGATTACTTGGTTGTTGAGGAACACACTGACATCCAGATGTAAAACAGATCTTCCTGTCTGCCCATAGTAGGCCAAGTCACAGTCACAAGGAACTTCATACACTCCAGGGTGTGCTAGAGAGTGAAGTTTATTCTTAGGCAAGCAGATCACAGTTGATAATTTAACATGAGGTTTCAATATGATGTGAAGGCCATGTTTCATTAGTACTTGGGCTATCTTTTCTGATATATCTCTGACACAGGGAATAGAAATGGTAATATTGTGTTCCTGCGTATTAGAGGAGGGAGAAGTAATGGGGTTATGTAGTATTTTATTTCCTTTCTTTTAGGCTTGCACGGTGATCCGAATGCATTTTTGGAAATTATGGAGACAACTACCGTGTTTGAATAAAAACTTTAGTTTACTATTACTAAAATTTTTACAATTCGATGTTTCGACCTTTATGTTAAGGTCATCTTCTGGAGCGTACAAATATACACAGGAAACAAGCTATACTACAATCATACTGGTTCGTTAAAGACACTGACTAACCGCTACCACAATTGTTGGCCTGACCTCTGGTGGAAAAAAAAAAAAAAAAAAAAAAAATTATACATCAACGCTAAAGTCCTATTATTTGTGTTGTCTACTATATACATATATTAACATTATATTAACATCATTCCAGCCAGTTGGAGTGGAATGGTTTCTAATAATAGCAGATTGGCTAGAGTCCTGACTTGTGTTGAATCTTTCAAATTAGGTTGGCTGAATGTGTGCCATCCAGATCCTTGGAATTTTCATACCATCTTTATTGTTGATATTTGGGTGGTTTATCAGGATTTCGCAGGATTCTTTAAATTTTCTTTCGTACCATGTTTTTGTACGGTGTAAGGAGCAGGTGCTTTTCCAGTTGATTTGGTGTAAGGTGTTGAGTGCGTGGTCTGAGAGGCCTGCTTCACCATAATGGTTATATTTAATGTGTCTAATGTGTTCTTTTTTGCGTATAGGGATTGTCCGTCCTGTTTCACCAATGTACGGTAAGTTACAGGTGCAGCGGATGCAATAGACTCCAGGATGTGCTAATGGGAGGAGAGGGTCCTTAGAGGAGCTGAATATGGTTTTAAGTTTAGTGGGTGGTTTAAAGGTGGCATTAAGGTTATAATGTTGTAGGATTCTGTTGATTTTTTCTGATAACCCTTTAATGTATGGGATGGCTATGGTTTTACTGTAGTCTAGATTCGTTTTTGTTGTGGTTTTATAGAGTATTTTATTGACAGTATTTTTGTTATAGCCATTGTTTATGAATGTGTCACTAATGATTTTTAGTTCTTGTTTCAGGGCCTGCTGGTTAGAGCAAATAGTTGTGGCTCTGTTTTTAAGGGTGTTTATGACTCCATATTTTTGTGCTGGGTGGTGATATGAATTCGCATGTATGTATTGGCCCGTGTGTGTCAGTTTTCGGTAGACCGTGAAGGATAGATTGCCTGAAGGAAGACGTGTAACTAGTGTGTCTAGGAACGGGAGCGAATTTTGGTTTTCGATTTCGATGGTAAATTGTATGCGTTCGTGTTGTTTGTTTAGGTGGCTGAGGAATGTGTTTAGTGTTTGTCGACCGTGCGGCCAGATCGCGAACACGTCGTCAACGTATCTGAGCCAGATTGTCGGTCGAAGCGTGGCGGAATCAAGAGCCCTTTGCTCAAAGGTTTCCATGTAGAAGTTCGCGATTGGGGGGGGATAATGGTGAGCCCATGGCCGTACCTTCCTTTTGTAGGTAGAATTTGTTTTGCCACACGAAGTAACCGGACTTTAGTACGTGGGCAAAGAGGGCCGTAATGTCGGGCGGAAATTTGTTCTGTAGTAGGAGAATTGTGTCATTGATGGGGACATTATAACCCAACAAAGAGGATAAAGGACAAAACAGAAAAACTATTAAAGTCCGTCACTTCTTGGCCACCAGACACAGTTAAAAAACTCAAACCCCACTATGCCTGCCCCCCCAGAATATATGGGGTTCCGAAAATACACAAACAAAATGTGCCCCTTCGACCAACAGTGGAAGGAATAGACAGTCCCAATTACCACCTAGCCAAGAAATTAGCGGCAACACTCAAGGAGTTGGTAGGTCATTCCCCCTCCTACGTAAAAAACACACAGCACTTTATAAACATAATCAAAAACGTAACACTCGACAAAGACGACTTATTAGTCAGTTTTGACGTTTCTGCCCTTTTCACTAATGTCCCCATCAATGACACAATTCTCCTACTACAGAACAAATTTCCGCCCGACATTACGGCCCTCTTTGCCCACGTACTAAAGTCCGGTTACATCGTGTGGCAAAACAAATTCTACCTACAAAAGGAAGGTACGGCCATGGGCTCACCATTATCCCCCCCCAATCGCGAACTTCTACATGGAAACCTTTGAGCAAAGGGCTCTTGATTCCGCCACGCTTCGACCGACAATCTGGCTCAGATACGTTGACGACGTGTTCGCGATCTGGCCGCACGGTCGACAAACACTAAACACATTCCTCAGCCACCTAAACAAACAACACGAACGCATACAATTTACCATCGAAATCGAAAACCAAAATTCGCTCCCGTTCCTAGACACACTAGTTACACGTCTTCCTTCAGGCAATCTATCCTTCACGGTCTACCGAAAACCGACACACACGGGCCAATACATACATGCGAATTCATATCACCACCCAGCACAAAAATATGGAGTCATAAACACCCTTAAAAACAGAGCCACAACTATTTGCTCTAACCAGCAGGCCCTGAAACAAGAACTAAAAATCATTAGTGACACATTCATAAACAATGGCTATAACAAAAATACTGTCAATAAAATACTCTATAAAACCACAACAAAAACGAATCTAGACTACAGTAAAACCATAGCCATCCCATACATTAAAGGGTTATCAGAAAAAATCAACAGAATCCTACAACATTATAACCTTAATGCCACCTTTAAACCACCCACTAAACTTAAAACCATATTCAGCTCCTCTAAGGACCCTCTCCTCCCATTAGCACATCCTGGAGTCTATTGCATCCGCTGCACCTGTAACTTACCGTACATTGGTGAAACAGGACGGACAATCCCTATACGCAAAAAAGAACACATTAGACACATTAAATATAACCATTATGGTGAAGCAGGCCTCTCAGACCACGCACTCAACACCTTACACCAAATCAACTGGAAAAGCACCTGCTCCTTACACCGTACAAAAACATGGTACGAAAGAAAATTTAAAGAATCCTGCGAAATCCTGATAAACCACCCAAATATCAACAATAAAGATGGTATGAAAATTCCAAGGATCTGGATGGCACACATTCAGCCAACCTAATTTGAAAGATTCAACACAAGTCAGGACTCTAGCCAATCTGCTATTATTAGAAACCATTCCACTCCAACTGGCTGGAATGATGTTAATATAATGTTAATATATGTATATAGTAGACAACACAAATAATAGGACTTTAGCGTTGATGTATAATTTTTTTTTTTTTTTTTTTTTTTCCACCAGAGGTCAGGCCAACAATTGTGGTAGCGGTTAGTCAGTGTCTTTAACGAACCAGTATGATTGTAGTATAGCTTGTTTCCTGTGTATATTTGTATGCTCCAGAAGATGACCTTAACATAAAGGTCGAAACGTCGAATTGTAAAAATTTTAGTAATAGTAAACTAAAGTTTTTATTCAAACACGGTAGTTGTCTCCATAATTTCCAAAAATGCATAGTATTTTATTTATTTTGTGGGAATTGTAGCCATTGGCCAAGAAGGTGTATGGTGCAGATATTTGAGTTCTGTTTCGTTAATACTTGAGCAGAGCTGTATCTTTAGAACAAATGGCTCTGGCTTTGTGTGTAAGTGTTTTTAAAATACCATACTGCTGGACTGGATAATGATATGATTGTTTATATAGACATCTTCCTGTGTATGTTGGCTTTCTGTAAATGAAAAAAAGTGATACATCAAAAAGGCAAGTGACTAATGTCAAGAAAAGGTAAACGTTATTAGATTCTTATTCTACTGGAAATGAATTTTTGGGTGTTGGCACTTCAGGTAGGTGACAAATGCATCCAAAGTGTTTTGTCCATGTGGCCAAAATGGCAAACACATTATCAACATAGCATAACCACACTAGGGGCTTGTATGTAGCTGTGGTAAGTACTTTCTCTTCAACATGTTCCATGTAAAAGTTTGCTGGGGGGGGGGACTCATAGCAGTACCATTATCCGTTTGTAGATTTTCCTACCTATGTAAAGTAACCTGTAAAGATATCATGGAGGGAAATTTTGACTTGATCAAATTCAAAGTGTCTATAAATGATACATTGGTAAATAAAGAGGTGACATCAAAACTAACCATTATGTCTGATTTTTTTTTACAAAGGTAAAGGAGCAATAAAGGCAGCAAGAAGCAAGAGACTTGGCTAACTGTTGAACAAGCTTATATGAGGGACTATCTATTCTATCGACTATAGGGCATAGAGGGATATTAGATTTGTGGTTGTTTGGTAATCCATAAATGCAGGGTGGTTTAACATGAACTGGTTTTATTTTTTTGCTGATTTCTTTTGGCCAGGAAGTCACTTTCTTCAATAATTTAGAGACTTTTTTTTCCCCTTTGAAACATAGTGGGGTCTGGATCTATAATTTGGTGCATAGAACAGTCACATAAGAGATATTGCATTTTTTTTGTTATAATCTTTTTGATCCATGATAACTGTTGCATTTCCTTTATCAAATATTGTAATAACAATATTTTTATTCTTATACAATTTTTTTTTAAGGCAGCTGTTTCATTGTGGTATGCATCCTAAACAAGGCTATACCACCAAAAAGTAATATACCACAAAAATGTGGTTAACAGGGGTGTTAGAGCTAGGTTCTTTACTTGGAGAGTGGTAAATGAGTGGAATAAGCTGCCAGAGTCTGTTGTGGGTGCTATGACCATGAATGAGTTTAAGGTGAGGTATGATAGATACTGTGTGAAAGACGAATAGTTGTTCTTGACATGATGTTAGGGCCTCCCTCGATGAGTCTGTCAACTCCTTGGAGTTGCCCGTAATATTAATAATAATGTTATACAAACTCAAAAGAATGGATATGCAAAACAGGCTTATAACATAGATAGGAGTGGCTGACAAAACATCAGAGAGCAAATTCCTTCTTTCTCCTTAATTTAACTGAGTTTAATATTAAAATAAAAAAAAAATAATAATAGGCATGAGTATTTTAAATTCTATAGTAGTGCTTTACCTTCATGACTGAATAACTGCTTTCCATATATATCAATCTTTGATGTATACAACTTCATTGGAGATGGTTCATTATTTAAACTAATTACTTCTTGATGTAATCCACGAAGAGCTCGACATTCACTAGAGCTTCTTTCAGTGTTTTCCTGCATGCTTTTCTACAATGGCATAGGGTTAAACAGTTATATAATTGAAATTAGAGCAAAGAGTCAGTAATCAAATATACATAATATCTTTATTGAAGATATAATAGTATAATCTGTGCTTATGAATAACACATTCATATCCTCCAGTGTACCACTTCCATTTCATATTCAACTGAAAAATTTCGAGTATTCAAAGATGACCATCACACAACCACTGAACTGCATATAGCAATGTTTCTCAGCATATTTTTTTCATAACCATCCCACCCACAAAATGTAGAACTCTCATAAGCAACAAGGTTGCTGAGTTATATCCATATATGACAGTTAGATAATCCAGAAATTGTGCATTAGAAACTAAATATGCTTCATGCCTCCATTAAGCAGGGAACTGGCCTTAACACATGAAATGCAATTTCATTGCATTTCACGTGCTAAGCAATGAAAGTATGTACAGGCAGCCCTTGGTTTATGCCGCAGTTCCGTTCCTGAAAAAATGAGCATAAACTGAATAGGCGTAAAACGAACCCAATTTTAATGGGAGGTATGAAGTTATGTTCCATGCAGTCAAAAAATATGCAGATGAAGTATGTGTAACATTATTATATTTAAAGCTTTGATAATACATACATATATATTTATTAAAATAAAATTATTAATAACGAAAACAAAACAAAATTATATACAAAAAATATGAAACTTCGAAAAGATATTACATGTTTCTATGTTGAAGTTCCTGGTTTCAGATTCCCGGCATTTTTTTTTTAAAAAGTATCCAGTGTTAACTGCCTAGATTTTCATAATAAATTTAGTTTAATCCTTTATCCAAGTGTGAGCAAACAAAGTTTGCGCCTGAAAGTATCTTCAGGACTGGGATAAGGTGGTTGTTGTACCACCTTATCCCAGTCCTGAAGATACTTTCAGATGCAAACTTTGTTTGCTCACACTTGGATAAAGGATTAAACTAAATTTATTATACTCTAACCAAGTGAAAAATAAAATTTCAACAATGCCTAGATTTTCTTTTTCTTTCTTTAAGGAGTTCAGTGTAAGGTCGAATAGATGCAATTACACTCTTTGTTACGTTCACACTCCGTTCCCAATCGTGGTCCATTTTACAGAGTTCATCAGTCAATGTCTCTATGCTTGCAAGGATACGCTGTAAATCGGATGTTTTCATATCTCTCAGAGGACCTTCTTCATTTTCTTTCTCCTCTTTGGATGTTGACTTAATTGTTTGGCTAATTCTTTTGTCTTCATTGGAAAGCGGTTTATCATGGCTCTGTGACTTCTGTCACATCTTCAGCTGTAATATCGTACAATCCCACCTCTCACACAAGCTTGGTAACATCTTCAATAATATTCTCCTCTTGCTCTAATTCTTCGAAGTCGTGCATAAATGCTAGAAGAAGTTTTCGCCATGTTCCTTTTAAAAACTTTGCTGACACGTTGTTCCAAGCTGTCTCGATGTTGTTAATGCCCTTCAAAATATTAACAAATGCCCTTCAAAATATTGAAGGGCATTTGTTAATACCCTTCGATATTTTGAAGGGCATTTGTTACAAAGACCTTACCATTTCCATAAATGTTATACGGAGGTAATAGGCTTTGAAGATTGATATAATCCCCTGATCCATCAATTGCAAAAGCGATGTTGTGTTTGGGGGCATGTAAACAACCTTGACATCCAGTGGTGTTCTTACTTCAGCAAGGTTTTGAGGATGTCCAGGGACATTATCCAAGAGAAGCAATGCCTTGGCTGGCATTGCTTCTCTTGGCAGGACAAAAATAATTTGTGTACCAATCTATAAAAACGTCTTGTGTAATCCAAGCTTTCTTGTTCCGTTTCCAATAGACTGGCAGCGTGGCTTTTAGACCCTTGAAGGCATGTGGTGTCTGTGAATGGTACACCAACATTGGTTTAAGCTTCAAAGTTCTGGAGACATTTGCACCCAACAAAAGATTAAGTCTATCTTTTGCAGCTTTAAAACCTGGAGTGGAACGTTCTTCACAGGAAATGAAGGTGTGTGATGGCACTTTTTTCCCAGTAGAGTCCAGTCTCATCAACATTAAAAATGAGATCAGGAGGATAACTTCCGTGTTCTACACAGTCTTGAAATTCTTTAGGAAAAGCAGCTACTGCCACAACATCTGCACTTGTTGCCTCACCACATAATTTGACACTGTGGCGCTTACTTTGAGACTTAAATCTCATGAACCAAACTTTGCTTCCTAAAAATGTTTCTTCATCTCCATCTGTCTTTTTAAGATCCTCAAAAATTGTTTTTGCTTTCTCAGTTATAAGTTATATCAAACTCTGATTCAAGTCATCCACCCATAATGATAATAATTTTTCCATTTTTTCATGAAGCTTACCCCTGCTATAATGTACATGTTTTGCATTTAGTGCTGCCATAGATTGTTGCACAGACTCTTTTATTCTATCTGCATTTTTCATAATTATAGTAACAGTCGATGGAGGTAAGTTCATACTTCTACAGACATTAGCACGTATCTGCCCATCTTCCATTCTTCAAATCACCTCCATCTTCTTTTCAAGTGCGATTGATTTCTGCGCCTTCTTAACACCAAGTTCTGCTAATTTTTCTGCACATACCGTCAGTTGTATGAAAAAAGAAACAGAATGCCTGCCAAACTGTTAGCTCAATTCTTTGTAAAGAAGTAGAATAATAAATTTATATTCTGAATATGTTTTATTGTCTTTCAGCTTCATGGTTTTTCTTTAACTAGGCCCTGAGACATACCTTAATTCTTTTATAAAAAAAAATTAAGGGTCAAAAAAGAAATCTGAGGAACGAATTATACATTTTCCCATAGGTTATTATATTCGATTAGTGCATTTTCGATTAATGCTCCTGTTTTAAAGAACGCATTAGGTGCACTAATCAAGGGATTGCTGTACTTCTGGCTCTATAAGATCTTCATCGGAGAGCTTTTTATGCATCTTTAACCAACTGCTCTACATCTTCACTGTCTGTCTTCAGCTCTTTAGCTGGCAGCACTATCTTGCCACCTGTCTCTGATAATGTCTCGTAGTTAAAGGATGCATTGATTTTAGTTTTTCAATCAAGCAACAAACCCAAAACATTATCTCTGATAATGTTTTGGGTTTGTCATAATCTTCTGAATGTGTAAACATGCATTTTCAGTAGCTTCTTCCAAATTCCCTTTCATAAACTCTGCTGTCATCTTACTCCAGGCTGCATCTACATTCTTTGTACAATACAAAATATTATATTCCTTCTAAATCATGTGAATTCGAAATCAAATCAGATGCTGTATTATAAATATGACGATACAGAATGAATTAGATGATGATAAAGAACTCGAAGAAAGAAAAGTGAAACATGAAGGGGCAGTTGACAGTTTTAATGTGTGTATAGAATGGCCTAAGCAGAATGATACGCCATTCCACAAAATTTTATTGCTAATGCAGCTCCAAGAAGAAGCATTCGAATAAAGTTTAACTTCCAAGAAGCAAAAGAAAACCAATGACTTTTTTTTTTTTTTTTTTTTTTACGGAGAAACAAAAAACTTTTTTTTTTGTTATCTTGTGAAACTTTTTTTGTGTTGTGTACAAGAAAGTGATATTTTTTTATGCAAATTAAGTTATGTAATTCTGATTTACTAAAATAAACTTGTGTACTGTATTTTTTGTTTTACATTACAGTACAGTAGCTTTTTTCTATCAGTTACTTCATTTATTTACAGAATTAAATTGATGTACCATTAGAATCTGATTTTTTTTGTCTCAAATGCTAGTTATTGTTGTCTCTTGGGGGAATCTTCGCTAATCTGAACTAGCGTGGTTTTTATTAGTTCGGATTAGCGAGATACCACTGTAGATGCTTTTCGATGCTACCTCAATAGTCTTCAACCGAATCCAATTTACAATGGGAAACTAATAGTAGTCTAGCTTTTCTAGACATGTTGGTCACCCACCTACCTAATGGTAACCTGTCATTTTCAATATATAGGCAACCCACTCACAGAGGAAGATAGATATATTCACAAACTTCCCCATCACCCCCATCTCAACAGTATGATGTCATAAAAACACTAACTCATAGTTTATAACCTTAGTTCCAATGAGACCTCTCTTACAACAGAACTCAAACATAGACACCACACTTGTCTATCTAATCGCTACAGTTCCCACAATATCAAAAAATAATAATAATAATAATCCTTCCCACAGTCTACAACCTTCTCTTCAGAAAGATTTTAGTAATGCTATCACTCACCATCCCCTATGTCTGAGGCACATCAGAAAAAATATCCAGAATCTTAAAGAAATATGATCTTTGCACCACTTGAAAGCCCCACTTAAAACTATCTACCCTTATCTGCTCTGCTAAAGACAAACTCCCTCCCCTCTCAGTTCCAGGTGTATATAGAGTTCCTTGTTCCTGCAAGTTGGCCTACTATGGACAGACAGGAAGATCAGCTACCTGGCAGGAACATAAAAAGCAAGTCTGGCCTTTCAGGCCATGCCTCAGATACAGCTCACAGAATCAATTGGAAAAAGACCATCATGCTTCATCATAGTAAATTTAGAAGAGAAAGGCTGTTTTTAGAGTCTGTTGCTGCTCTTAATAATCAACCTAATTTAAATAAATACGGTTGCATAAAGCTTCCCAAAATATGGGAAATACTAATATTTTGAGATCCCAGTTTACATCCTAGACTGCTGACAGGTGTCCGTAGAAGGCACCCCCACAACCTAGTTAGTTATCTAGTCTTTTATCCACGTGTTTCAGTAAGTTTTGTTCCTTTGTGTGTGTGTGAGTTTGTTATGTCTCATTTTGTACTTCCTGATTATGTCTCTGTAGCTGAGATTAAATATTGGAAGCATTAAATACTATTTTTAATAGTTTCCTAGTGCTGCTTCACTCCACTAAACTTTTATCACGAATTTTACAAAGACCTTTGACTTTGTGTATGTTATGTGGTAGGGACAGTGGATTGTGTATTGGTCTCCCGTAAAGCTTGGGACTCCATGGAGGTGTCATGTAAATGGCACTTTTTTTCCACTTCACTTTTCTTTTTTCTGCTATACTACTCATGCATCTCCTTACCACTTTTCTTTCTACATTTTCTAAATACATCCTTCTATATCTAATTCAGTTAATAAATATTTATACTTATAAGCCACAGCACCCAAAAACCACATTTTGGTATTTTACTCTACAAGGAATCCAATGAAGTCAGCAGTTAGAATTGATAAGTAGAGGAAGGTGGTTTAATGTAAAATCATTTGTAAGACAAAGGTGTCCTTATCTCTGCTTAATTTCACTATTATTCATCTTCTATATGGATCACATTGTCAATGACAGTATCAATGCTTAACATTTCATAACATACTCCTAGAGTGTTATGGCAATTTTTGCTAGTTCAGAAAGTAAATTGTACTTGTTCATTAAGGTCTTATCAAGTTTGAAAAGCCATATGACATTGAGCCAACTACCCATTTGAAGTATGTATCTCTGTTATCTGTCAAGTTCTTCAATTTGGCAATCAGTTTGCCAAAATTCCAAGGTTCTGGCAGCTCAACTTACCATCCACTAGATCACAGATGCCAAATCTATGGCACATGTGCCAGAGGTGGCACGTCGGAGAATTTTGCTGGCACGTCAATGATTTAAAGGTGATATCCTTTTATACGCTTATAAATTATTCAACCTTTTTTTTTTTTAATTATTACAATATGTACAAGTTAAATTTTGTTTTACACGAGAGAGCAGCTATGAAGACATGGATATGATTGGTGCGGTATTAACAAAAGATCACACAAGACAAAGGCAACCGACAATTGTTGAGTTGAAATGTTAATTCTCTTCAACCGAATTCCATAACATCTGATTATGGAATTCAGAAACTGTCATAACAACATTCACTATATATTTCTTAGTTTTAACAGTCATGACAGGGCGATTGTTTATCGTTCCGACAGAACTTCTCATTACTGGAGGGGCTCAACTCACACAAAGTTTCAACCCTTGGTTGAATTTTATTCCTGCTTGTTTGTGTTTGAGCTGGCAGGTGAACTCACACACACATTATATGTACAGCGACCATATTTTTTTGGAGAAAAAAGAACAAATCAGAAATTGTTTCAGTATAAATAAATAAAAAAAAAAAAAAACAGGTTGCGTTTATTTGTTTCACTAAAAAAGCTTCATAACATTTATTGTAAAAATATAAGCATATACACAGCATTTTAAACAATGATATTATTACTTTAAAAAATTTAATTTTGATACTTTTCACAAGAATGAACTTTTTTGTAATAAATCAGGTTTGTGTTTTAAAAATTCATAAAACTGCATACAATTCATGTAAAAGTTGCATTTGGTATAAATGAATGCTTTCAATGTTTCGATTTTTAATTGGGTTTCTCACAGGTCCACATATTGTTCACTAATGAAAATACTCGTTCAGTGGGGGCATTAGATCCAGGGAGACATAAGCAAAATTCAACGATTTTTAAAATGTTTTTAAAAGATACGTTTATCTGCGAAATATTTAAAAATTTCAACCCATCTACGTCGACAGGACTCGTCATTTTGTCGCCATTCTTTGATCTTTTCATTGGTGACATGACTTTTATTATACGAAACTTCATCAAATAGTTCACCGTAATTTATATTTACGTTCCAGCGACTGGAAATGAACAAAACACTATCTTCGATCTTCGCCCGAAGAGGGATTTCTCATAGTAGGACCCATTCAAATACTTCCATTTCCACGAACGAGCTGTTACAGTGGTACCTCGACTTATGAACCACTCGACATATGAACTTTCGAGATATGAACTTTTTACATATCCAATTTTGACCTCTAGATATGAACCTAGACTCGAGATACAAACCATAATGCTTTTCTTTTCAAATGAACTAAAGCCTATTTTACATATACCTTTTTTTTTTTTTAACTTTTTATGCACGTTTAGCTGAGCGTGCGTTGAACTGTCTCTAGTGTAACGGTTGTTGTTACTACGTCTTATTTATCTGAAATACGATAAACGTGCTGCAAGTATTTGCTTTTTTGTGTATCTATTTTGGTATTTGTGTAAACAAATAATACACTTCATGAAGTTTTTTTTAGGTTTGTATTTATGATGTATACTATATGTATTTGTTTTTATAAGTAGCATATTTTATTATAGATTCACATTTATTTTCTGAATAATCTACGAGATAAGCATCATTCACTGATCAGTGTATTATTTTCAACATGGGGCCAAAGAAAACTAAGAAAGAAGAGAAGAAAAAAAAATCACAATAGAAATTAAGAAAGAGATTGTGGAAAAATATGAGAAAGGAGTCAGGCAAAGTGATCTGTACAAGAAGTATGACTTGTTTAAATCCACCATAGCTACTATTGTGATGAAAGCAAATTTTTATAAGGAACTGGATGTGGCCAAAGGAGTATCTATCATGTCATCTCGAAGAAATAAAGTTATGGAAGAAATGGAAACTTTACTACTTATCTGGATTAATGACATGCAACTGAAAGCAGTTGCATGTCATTAATTTACAAATTAATGTATTTACAAACTATTTACAAAGATCTTTCGCAGAACTTGCCATCCACTAGCAGTAGCAAAGACATCGGCAAAGAGTTCAAAGCTAGCAAAGGATGGTTTGAGAAATTCAAGAATATAACCGGTATCCGTAGTGTTGTTAGACATGGAGAAGGTGTTAGTGTTAACGAAGAAAGGTTCGTGAAGGAATTTCAGAAACTGATGGAGTCAGAAGGTTACAGACCAAAACAAGTTTTCAACTGCGATGAAACTGGGCTTTTCTGGAAGAAAATGCCTAAGAGAATGTTCATCACTAAGGAGGAAATGACATTGCCAGGACACAAGCCAACGAAAGACAGACTAACTTTGCTTTTTTTGTGCCAATGCCAGTGTTGACCTGAAGATAAAACCTCTGTTGGTTTACCACTCTGAAAATCCTAGAGTCTTTAAAAAGCAGAAACTTAACAGGCACAAACTCAGCATTATGTGAAGAGGTAACAGCAGAGCCTTCTGCGCTGTTACCTCTTCACATAATTCTTCTGTGAGTGGGTCACAGAGATCCTTGCTCCCACAGTGAAACGGTAGCTACAAGAAAAGGTTCTGCTGAGAAAGTTCTTCTTATAATGGACAATGTTCCAGCACATCCACCATAGTTGGAAGAAGATTTGGATGAAGAGTTTAATTTCATCAAAATTAAGTTCTTGCCTCTTAATACCACACCACTCCTACAACCAATGGATCAATATGTTATTTCCAACTTCAAAAAGCTTTATATCAAAGCTCTTTTCCGAAGATGTTTCGAAGTTGTCACCAACACAGAATTAACACTCGGGAGACTGGAAGAATCACGTCAATATTCTTCATTGTTTGCATCTTATTAGTCAGGAAGATGTTTCTGTGAAAACTCTAAAATCAGCCTGGAAAAAGTTATGGCCTGACTGTGTCCGAGGAACTGCAGTGGTAGGACCTCAAAGCGAAATTGACAATGTAGATACATCTGTCTCCCTGGACAAAACCATGCATTTGGAAGTTGATGAAGCAGATGCAGTGGAGCATAACGTTGAGCTGACCACTGAAGAGCCTACAGGAGTTAAGAAGACAGCAGGAAAAAGAAAGGGATGAGAAGGAAAAGCAAATGTCTTCAGAGGACGAAGAAGACAGAAACTAAAAGTTAGCAAGTGACGTAAAAAAATCTTGCAACACTGGGGCGAATTGCAAGAATTGATTATAATCAATTCTTGCAATTTGCCCCACTTGTTTGGATGCCACTTGTTAACCAATAATTATTGGTTAACAAGTGGCATCCAAATCAAGGTGTTGTTTCCAGAGCCACCAATATCTTCAATGGCAATGTCATTAATCACTTTTAAAGGGTGTTAAGGAAATGACAGATTCAGTCAATGTTGGATAGGTTTTTTTAAACCTCCCTCACCTAAGAGACAAAAAAGAAGCAACTAATGACAACAAATCGAAAACTCCTGAACTACAAAACAGGCCACAAGAAAATTGATTTTTTTTTTTTTTTTTACAATTTAATGGAAGATGATTTCCATACTAATCATGTAAAACCAAAGATTTCATAAACAAAAATTAATATGATATACAAAATGCATATTTATAGTGTAAAAATGCTCCTTCTCCATTTCTTTGCATTTTCTTCATTTAGTTGAGAATATTTTTTTTTTTTTGTTTTCTTTTGAATCTGGGAACGGATTAATTGATTTCCCATAAGATATAATGGAAAATTGGGTTTCGAGATACGAACCGCGGTCAGGAACGAATTCAGTTCCTAAGGCGAGGTACCACTGTATTTAAATAATCAATGCAGATTTGTAATTGTAAAATTTATGAATTGCATCTTTAAATATGTTGGCATCAATATTCAATTTACTATTTCAATTCAGAAAATAAAAGACAATGGCCATTTTAGAAAAAAAAATCTAAAGGACAGAGCAGTGTAAATAAAGGACTGTCCTCTTAAATAAAGCATGTATGGTCACCGTAATTATATGGCATGTTTCAATTTGAAGTTAGCCTTTGAGATCTGTCATAATGATATCGAGAATTTCAAATGCAATAAAGCAAACACTTATTTCATGTAATTGAAAAATTGGACAATAGTTCACCATTATGTGAATAAAATCCTTTAAAAATTTTATAAATGAAACTATGATAGTTTTATTTTCAATTTTACTTCAGAGCTACATGTACGTACCCAAAGAGCCGCATGTGGCTCACGAGCTGCAGTTTGCCGACCCCTGCACTAGATAATCAAAGAGAGAGAGAGAGACATGAATTGTTCTCCAGTATGAGGAAATTGTGACTGACTTGTCATGTGTTTTGAATCTCGTGCAGAAGTCCCAGCACAGTGAACACAGCAAAATCCATATTTATTTGTGGTGAAATTATCTAATCTAAAACAGAAGCAAAACCTCATTAAGAAATATGTACAAAATCTTATGTCAGAATTAGTAATTTGATGATTTGCACCAACAAAAAAATAACTTCTTATGACAGGTACCTTGAAATTCAGGATTGTTGATTTTGGAAGTGCCTTCACAGTTTGAACATACTCTTACGGAAAGTTCAATCCATCACCGCCCCCCCCCCCCCCCACACACACACCACCATTGCTAATACAAATACTCCTAGTAGTGGAAGCTACATCTTGAAGGCACAGAGTCAACTGATTTTATAATGCTTATATCATCTTCTGCTAATCCCCATTTTGTTTTTTTTATCAAAAAGCTGAAAACATTCTTTAAAAAGGTGTGCAACCAGTTCTAGTAGATTATTTACACAGATTGCTTGCTGATTAATGAATAAAAAAAAAGGAAACTGAAACACTACCTCCTTTCTTTTTTGGTAATGACAACCTTATCAATATACTGGATACATAAATAACTCCAGAGAAGAGTGACTAAAGCAGTATCGTCTTTGACTGTTGGATAAGAGGACAGTTTGAGCAAGAGAGGGCTATTTGAAGTTATAGCCAAATTAACTTAGGCCAGGAAGACAGTGTATTATGTTTGTGAACTGTGTGTTATCAGGTTTGTCTTTTTTTGCAAGAATGAAAAACCCCAGTTCCTGAGAGGGAAAAACTCTGCCACCTTCCTATGAGACTAGCAAACTCGCCTTCAATTGATAAAGCCCTTATTCTGGGTTTGAATCCAGTTTTCTGGGTTTACACAGTTTAAGGGAATGCCAAGTCTAGTGAACAGGAGAAGACAAGGTGATATGACTAAGACAAACTGGTAGAAGGTTATTATCAGTTTATTACTAGCATTAGGCCTCCATGGAGTCAAAGTGAGCAGCAGAAAATAAGAATAGCACAAGAAGTTATCCAGGAAGTGAACAATGGAGTGAAAAGTGCACGTTTTTTTTTTTTTTTTTTTTTTTTTTTGCACAGTGTAGTTAATGAATGGAATACACTGTTTAGGATTGTAGTGAGTGTAATGATATACTGAATAAGTTAAAAGCATAGCTTTATGTGTGATAGTGAGGGCTTCACTATGATGAACCTTTGATTCCATGGAAATATGATGACGGATAATGAAAAAAAAAGCAAAATGAAGTAAAACTATACCTGCTATATATAAATGATATGTCCAAAATATTACAAAACGCAAAAAGCATCATATTTCTTAAAAATTAAGCTGATAATCAACTGATGTATTTGACACAATGTTAATTTTGAATGAGAAGAAACAATATAAGTTCTTTTATGTAATTAAAAATGCAGATAATTTTTGATAGTATCAAATTATTTGACGTGCAATCTACTTAAGTAATTGGCAAATTATGGCGTAAAATCGAATGAATGAAAAAAAAAAAAAAAAAAAACACACACATACATACATACATACATACATTATTTAATCAATAGTGAACTATGTTACACAGTATCTGTTATTACGTATCCATCAATTTACATATTAATACATACGTAACAATATGGAGAGATACTTAAAAGAATAAGTCAAGATTCTATAGCACCTTAAGCTTTAGCCTCAAAAAACCATCTTGATCTTCTAAAGTCAGGGAAGTCATCATTCTATCAAAATGGCAGAAGCAATACAAATGCATTTTTATTCCTTTATATATAATATATTGATATATATATTATATATTAATCACTCAACATGCATATAGTCAGGAATACATATCCATACTTGAAGTAGAAAAAGCGATCAAAGGCTTGAAATATGGAAAGTCAGCAGGAGTAGATGATATTTGACTAGAAATGCTGAAGTACTTTATTTATAAAAGTCTTACAGTGGCTGCACTGCATAGTTCAGGCCTGGACTGAGGGACAAATTCCCAATGACTGGAGTAGAGCTCTCATAGTATCCATATATAAAAAGGGAAATAAAATTGAATGTGACAATTACAGAGGTATTTCCCTACTGAGAGTTCCTGGTAAGATTTATGCAAGTATACTTGAGAAACGGTTCAGAAGAATTGTGGAAGAAAAGCTTGGTGAAGAACAAGCTGGATTCAGGCCAAATAGAGGCTGTCAGGATCAGATCTTCACTTTATGACAAATAGTTCTGAAATCATGGGAATATAACAAAGATCTGTATTCAAGTTTTCTCGATCTGGAAAAGGCATATGAGGTGCCAAGAGAAAAGCTATTCAATACGCTACAGTTATATTGTGTCAATGAGGCATTATATCAAGCAAAACTTAGTCTTTATTTGAGTTAGAATTGAAGTACAGGAAGATGGTTTAATATTAAATCTGGTGTGAGACAAGGATGTACATGACCTCTATTATTCATTATCTATATGGATCGTATTATGAAGGAAAGTGGTATTAAACCTGATATCAAAATTGGAGACATTAATGTTAGCTCTTTACTTTATGCGGACAATTTATACTTCTAAATAAATCTGCTACAAGTCTGCAAGATTCCCTGACTAAATTGAATAACTGTTGTAATAGATATGGTATGAAAGTCAGCAATAAAAAGACAAAGACAATGAAAACAGGCAGAATCAATGAAAATGTCAACTGCGTTGTGAAAGGAGAATCTGTGGAACAAGTAAAAATTTCAGCTACTTAGGCACGATTTTTAGTGAATATGGTAAATTAAATATGGAAATAGACAACAGAATCAACAAAGCTGGTATGGTAGGAAGTCAATTGAATAAATTCACATGGAATAAGAGAGAAATTAGTCAGAACACTAAATTAGCTGTATACAAGACAGTGTTCAAACCAGTTTTAACTTATGGATCTGAGAGCTGGGTCAGAAGTAAAACACTTGACCAAAGACTGCAGATATGAGAGTCCTGAGAAAGATTAGAGGCATGAACAGATGGCATCAATGGCAATATCATATTAAAAACGAGGGTATTAGGAAAGAACTTGGCATTGTCAGCATCCAGGAATGCATTATTATTATTATTATTATTAAACAAGACCTCATGGAGTCAAAGACTCATCTAGGTCCTTTTATCTCACACACATCTATCATACCGGGTCTTAAACACATTCAAACTCCTTGCAGACACCACACTCTCAGGCAAGGCATTCCAATCATTCACAACTCTGCACGAAAAAAACCTGCCTCTCACTCCCCTACTCACACCCTCTTTATACAGTTTCCAGGGATGACCTCTGGTTCTCCCCTGATCTCCCACTATTTGCTGTAGAACTTCTCCACCATTGATCCTATAGCAACCCCTTACCAACTTGTAGGTCTCTATCATATCTCCTCTCTTCCTCCTGTCCACCAGACTCTGCAAATTACATCTTCTCAATCTTTCCTCATACTCGACATTCCAGAGGTTAGAAACTACCTTAGTCACTCTCCTTTGGACCCTTTCCAACATCTCTTCATCCTTCTGAAAACCCAGTGACCAAATCTGGGCACAATAGTCCATGTGTGGCCTAATCAAAGCCTTATACAATGGAACAAGAATCTCCCTACTTCTACACGTCAGTGTCCTCCTCATCATTCCCAGAAGTCTTTGTGTTGTCTTCACAATTTTGGCGATGTGACCCCTAAATTTTAGATCCTTATCCACTATCACTCCCAGATCTCTTATTTCCTCTACTTCCAACAATATATTCTTACCAAGCATAAATTCTGCAT
This sequence comes from Typopeltis vanoorti, assembly GCF_054136105.1. Lineage (NCBI taxonomy): Eukaryota > Metazoa > Arthropoda > Arachnida > Uropygi > Thelyphonidae > Typopeltis > Typopeltis vanoorti. Next base: position 58,698,438 of record NC_143549.1, on the reverse strand, counting down.
CCCATCTTTGTTTACCAAATTTTAAAACCTTACATTTTGCAACATTGAACTCACATCCCCATTTGCTTGCCCAATCACTCAATTTATTCAAGTCTTCTTGCAAGGCCACAACATCTTCACTACTCTTTATGGTTCGTCCCAACTTTGCATCATCTGCAAACAACTGAATATCTCCATCCAAATCTTCGCCAATATCATTAATATACAAGTTAAATAGTAATGGCCCTAAAACAGATCCCTGAGGCACTCCACTAGTGACTTTCCTTTTCCTGGATATTGCACCCCCATACACAACTTGTTGATACCTATCAGATAGCCAGTCTCCAATCCAATGCACTAATCTAATATCCAACTCCATCTGCTCTAGTTTGACTGTCAACTTATCATGAGGCACTCTATCAAAAGCTTTTGCGAAATCCAAGTATATTACTGTGTATCCTTCTCCTCTGTCCAAGGAAGCAGTCATTTTATTGTAATAAGTAAGTAGATTACTAAAACACGACCTCCCTTTAGCAAATCCATGCTGTCCATCAAAGATTATACCATTGTTGTCAACCCAACTCTGGATTCTAGTTCTCACAAGCTTCTCCAACAACTTAACCACAACACCCGACACACAGATAGGCCTATAGTTTGATGCTTGAGTTCGATCACCTCCTTTATGAAGTGGCACAATCTTGCCCTCCTTCCACTCTTTAGGGACTTGACCAAGTGCAAGACTCGTATTAAAAAAATATGTCAAGGCAGGTGTCAACTCTCTGGCACATTCCTTCAGAATACGCGGTGATATATTATCAAGTCCCACAGCCTTATTTACATCTAGTTTACTCAACTCCCCAAACACCTCTTGCTCACTTACAGTCAGTCTCTCCTCCCCATCATCAACTGCTCTTAATCTCTCCATGAAGTCACATTCACAAGATTGAAAGATCTTTATGAACTGCTCATTAAGTATCTCCACCACACATTCTGCAACAGCTGTCTTTGTACCATTTCCTCCAATCAATGTCATCCTTCCATAATCATTCTTTCTTTTGCTGGCTACATATCGAAAGAACTCCCTAGGATTCTTTTTAGCTTCATTAGCTAACTGCTGTTCATACCTCTCTTTAGCTACTCTCACCAACCAAGTCACTCTCCTTGCCTGGTCTTTGTAGAACTCATGAAATTGGTTACTTCCACTTCTCTTATGCTGCCTCCACAATGCCCTTTTTCTCTGTATTGCATGCTTAATCTCTTTATTCATCCATCTCACACCTAACTTATTTAACCTTCTCACCCGTGGTATACATTTAGACATTGCATCCACTAAATATTTTTTGAAAATCCCCCAAGCTGCATTGATCTCTTTTCCAGCTAACTCCTCATTCCATGCTACACCTGCAAGCTGTCTCCTGAGCTCTTCATAATCACCCCCCTTGTAGTTCCACATATACCCTTTTTTCACAGGGGTCCTTGCACTGCTGGCAACCACCCAAGTAATCACCTCATGGTCACTTTCACCAATTGGTGGATGATTTGATACCTCATTGATAATTACATCCTCCGATGAGATGACCAAATCCAAGACCCTTAATCCTCTTGTGCCCTCTGTTACATACTGTCTGAGGTAGTTATCCCTCAAAAACTCAAGAAACTCATTTTCTTTACTTCCAGTTGCTATCTCTTCATTCCAGTCTATATTGCCATAATTAAAATCACCCATAATGATCACCCTTTTCTTATTTGCTTGGCTTATTTGACTATACATTTCACTATCACCACCATCCACATTACCAGGTCTATAACAACATCCCACCAAGTATTTGATTCTATTCACCTCTATCTCACACCATACTGCCTCAAAACCACTGGCCCCATTTCCCCCTTGCATCTCTACCTTGTATGGACATAACTCTTTCTCTATCATCAATAGCACTCCCCCTCCCTTTTTACCCCTTCTATCCTCACGAAACACATCTTCCCTTTCCATCTCTATTCCTGTCAGGATGTCATCCTCATCTAACCATGTCTCACTTATTCCGACAATCTCTGGGTGCACAGACGCAATTAGTGCAACCATTTCATCCGCCTTGTTTCTTATACTTCTAGCATTGGTATACAAACACAACAACTCATTTCTGGATCTACAGCTAGTTCCACTGATACCACTCACTCGATGTGATCTCTCCATGCTGGACTACTGCCCACCACCACCAGCGTTTTCAGAGACAATCACAAACATCCATGCCCACGGCAGGATTCGAACCCACAGTCTTCTGGTTGGAGAGCGGATAAGCTAACCACTCGGCCAACCAGGCGGGCAACATTTAATCTACTTCAACATTAGCAGAACTAATCTCAGTGGTATGGTTACTTAAACAGAATGGGCACGAAAAGATTAGCAAAACAAGTGTTCTCTGCCAGGTTGCCAGGAAAACAACCCAGAGGAAGACCAAGATATATAGGTGGATTGATATGGTACAAAGTGTCTTAGACGATAGAAATATAAGATCTGATAATGATAATATTGGAGTCTTGACAAGTAATAGACTGATCTGGAGGAAAATTGTAGATAGGAAGTTAGTAATGATGTAAATTTTTCATGTAGTACTATCATATCCTGTACATCCCTTGAGGGTACATGGCAGGAATTTGATGATGATGATATATATTATATATATAGCAATAATAATAATAATAATTATATTAATATATATATAGCAGTAATAATAATAATTATATTAATATATATATATAGCAGTAATAATAATAATATTAATATATATATTTGAAGTAGATTAAATGACTGAAAGGGAAGAGATAAAATCAGAAACACTATTATTTATTTAATTAAAGCACACACTAGTTTCATCTTAGAAGACTTCATCAGGTGCCTTATATGAAAAGAGAAATACAAAGAAACATTGCAAGAGAATAGCTATAAATTAAATTGGAAATCTATTACTGAGAGTTTGAGGTGTTCTGGATACCACTGTATTGTTGTGCATGTACATGCAGTCATGATCATGAGCATAGTGACAATCAGAGAGATTATAGCTCAGGTTAGTGTTAAGATGTAATGGATTCAAGACAATTTCCTTAGATTTCACAATTCTTCTCTTGAGTTAATCATAGCATATAAAGATGTTTTCTGATTTGTTCCAGATGACTGAAATAAAAGAGTGACAGAATTTTCATCATTTGGGTCAGCAGAATTAAGGATTAGATACATGATTAGACAGTGCGCTGGCTCTAGTTTTGCCATATGTAAAGTCTCTTATATGATCATGATTTTGTTTACATGCACAATAAAGTGGTATCCGGAACACCTTCAGATGACAGTAATACATAGGCAATAGTCAATGAAGTCTTCTAAGACGAAACTAGTTATGCACTTTAATTAAATAAAAGTGTTTCCATTAATATCTATCAGCTTCAGTCATTTAATCTACTTCAAATATGTCCATCAGCCAAGTAAATCTGTTATATTATATATAGTAGTAATAATAATAAAGGTGTCATGACTACTCACTGTGGAAAGCCATTCAACCCTACACAATCTACCATTTGTACTTTACTACCTGTAACATAGTATTTTTTCCATTAATTCCACATGCTCTGCAGCCAATTTGCCTTTTTTGTGGACAAAATGACCACAAAACTGAGTTGTGAGGGGGAGGGGGGGGTTAACTCACCTTCAACTAAAAATTTCTCATAATGACAAACTCTGGTCATTTACAACCAGAGTATGTGCGCTGTCATTCTTCAACTCCACTATGGAAGTATGTTACAAGGGTCAGCTTAAATATGAAGCTCACCACAGTAATGCTTTTTATATACATTTTCCACGTTCATTCATGGTGTGTGAGATATATCCTCAACTGCACTGGGCATATTTATTTATTTATTTATTTTATAATTACCACCGTTTGATGACGTGTAATGGTACTTATTAAAATTAAACTTAGTCGTGAAGAAGAAATAATGTATATGCAAATGATCTTTAAAAAAAAAGTTAACGATTAGACGAAATTCAAAGCGTTGGCGATTTAAATGAGAATGCAAAACCAAACTTTTCCGCTTATCATGACACTGCATCAGATACATACAGAACAACGAAAAACGAAGGAAATGCACCATTTATTTCTCCATACGAAGGCGATAAAAAGACAAATTGATTATGCGATTTTATCTCAAATGCATTTTTCTGCATAGTAGCGTGAAATTGCACGATATTCAAATTTTGAAATTTCTGATGTATTATTCTACTCTTGTTTTAGCTTTATGATTGCATGAGAATGTCAATAAACTACAAATAAATCTGCCTTTTTTTTTGTTTGTTTTGTTAAAAGAAACCACAAAGTAAATGAACCTAAATGCATTACTGTTGCGAAATGTTTATTTTCAATTACTAAGACACGCCCATGATTTTATCTATAAATGCAGCATACAAAATTAGATAACATCTATTTAGAAATAATACCTACATCACTCAACACTTTATTTATTTGAAATGTTTGCTATTATGATTCCTTAACCACGTGATCCATATGACTACAAGTGCATCACATAGCACTGTGTTCTCCCGTAATTAAAAAAAAATATATATATATATATATATATTTGTGTGTGTGTACTTTTTTCTGAATATATTTCTGAATATATATATATATATATATATTTGTATGTGTGTACTTTTTTCTGAATATATATATATATATATATATATATATATATATATATATATAATTAGTTTGAACGACTATATACCGAGAATGAAAAACAACAAGGCTTAATATTAAGATACAACTAGTTCCGTTGAATCATTCAACTTCTTCAGGTATCAGGCAAAGAATTATACAAAAAATGACAGAGACATGATATAATTACATCAACAGATCAAGTATAAATGATAATAGCTATTGTAAAAATGACAAAGATATGATAAAATTACATCAACAGATCTAGTATAAAAGTTGTGAACTATTAGTTGTGAACAAGCTGAGAGATTTTTACCAAAAATTTATGACATTGATAATAATTTACTATTTTTGGAAACTGAATTACCAGCTATTCGTATCATCATCATCAAATTCCTGCCATGTACCCTCAAGGGGTGATATCATATCCATACAGGATGTGATTGTACTACATGAAAAAACTATATCATTACTAACTTCCTATCTACAATTTTCCTCCAAATCAGTCTGTTACTTGTCAAGACTCCAACATATTTGCTGCCAACCTGGCAGACAACACTTGTTTTGCTAATCTTTCCTCGCCCATTCTGTTTAGGTGACCATACCACCTGAGATTAGCTCTGCTAACGCATTGCTGGATGCTGACAATGTCAAGTTCTTTCCTAATATCTTTGTTTTTAATATGATATTGCCATTGATGCCATCTGTTCACGCCTATAATCTTTCTCAGGACTCTCATATCTGCAGTCTCATATCTGAAAATCTCTAGTCTTTGGTTAAGTGTTTTACTTCTGACCCAGCTCTCAGATCCATAAGTTAAAACTGGTTTGAACACTGTCTTGTATATAGCTAATTTAGTGTTCCGACTAATTTCTCTCTTATTCGATATGAATTTATTCAGTTGACTTCCCACCATATCAGCTTTGCTGATTCTGTTGTCTATTTCTATATTTAATTTACCATCTTCAGTAAAAATCGTGCCTAAGTAGCTGAAATGTTTTACTTGTTCCACAGGTTCTCCATTCATAACACAGTTGATATTTTCAATGATTCTGCCTATTTTCATTGTCTTTGTCTTTTTATTGCTGACCTTCATACCATATCTATTACAACAGCTATTCAATTTAGTCAGAGAATCTTGCAGACTTGTAGCAGATTTATTTAGAAGTATAACATCATCCGCATAAAGCAAAGAGCTGACATTAATATCTCCAATTTTGATATCATGTTTAATACCAGTTTCCATCATAATGTGATCCATATAGATAATGAATAACAAAGGGGATAATGTATATCCTTGTCTCACACCAGATTTAAAATTAAACCATCTTCCTGTACTTCCTTCAATTCTCACTGCTGACTTACAACTCAAATAAAGACTATGTATTGCTTGATATAATGCCCCATTGACACCATATAACTGTAGCGTAATAAATAGCTTCTCTCTTGGCACCTTGTCATATGCCTTTTCCAGGTCGACAAAACTTAAATACAAATATTTGTTATATTCCCATGCTTTCTCGACTATTTGTCGTAAAGTGAAGATCTGATCCTGACAGCCTCTATTTGGCCTGAATCCAGCTTGTTCTTCACCAAGCTTTTCTTTCACAATTCTTCTCAACCATTTCTCAAGTATACTAGGATAGATCTTGCCAGGAACACTCAGAAGGGAAATACTCTGTAGTTCTCAGATTCAGTTTTATTTCCCTTTTTATATATGGGAACTATGAGAGCTCTACTCCAATCATCGGGAATTCGTCCCTCTGTCCAGGCTTTCTGAACTATGCAGTGCAGCTACTGTAGGACTCTTATACCACCATACGTCAGCATTTCTGGTCGAATATCATCTACTCCTACTACCTTTCCACATTTCAAGCCTTTGGTGGCTTTTTCTACTTCAATTCGTATCATGTGGGAAATTATCGGTAATCATTTAACACATTCGCTGCCAACTACGAGTATACTCGTAGTAGGTAAACCAGCTACACACGCCAGCTAGAGTATAATCGTATGACTATTACCACTGGTAACAAGATTACTGTACTGACCTTGAAGAAGTGAAAATGCTTGGCTTGTGGAGCTAGCATCAAAACTGTGTATTCTCATAGATAGTATATGCTCTGCACAAGCCAACTACGAGTATACTCGTATGACGCTTATCATCAGCAACGAGATTACCATACTGACCTTGAAGAAGTGAAATTGCTTGGCGTATGAGATCAGACTATGCCAAAGTAGCGTGGCAGCGAACGAGATAAATCCATCAATGGTAAAATTAGACTTTCAAGATTTTATCCAATTCGATAAAGATTCTTTATTTTGGGACATTTACAAACATTTTACGAGAACTGTTTGTGTATATTTCGTGACAAAGGAATACAGAATGTTTCCGGAGGTGGCGTTATTTCCAGTCTGACAAAATATCAAATGTATGGAAGGGTGCTTTTCATGGTATCCGATTTAAAATCTCTTTTGCGTGACCAGCTATTTTCATATACTGTTACCAAGAAACAGTGTAACAAAATTTTATTCATTGAACTCTTTGGAAAATGTTAAGAGTGTAAACTAAATCTTGTGAAGTATTTTTAGGTAATTACATGTTTCGAATTTTTCTCAGTGAATATACTTTTAAATACCTTTTGTGTATAGAGGCTTAAGTGCTGTGAAGACATAATGTTGGTGGTTTAATGGATTTTTTACAACACTCAGAAAGGATTAAAAATTATTTAATACTTCCTATATTTCGTCCTAGTCACTAGGACATCTACGGGGATTACAAAAATAACTAATGTAACATAACACAAATATCATACAATACTAAGCTCAACCACGTGGGTGACACTAAAGTCCTATTTATGTGGAGTGCCTTCTAAGGGCGGTTGTAGGTGGCCTGGAATATAAAGTAGGACCTCTGGTGATGAGTGTTTCCCAAATTTTCGGAAGCTTAATGCAACCGTATTTATTAACATTTGGTTGAATTCTAAGAGATGCTGCTGCTGCTTCTAAGAATAGTCTCTCTTTCTTGAATTTGCTGTGATGGAGCATGGTGGTTTTCTTCCATGATACTCTGTGGGTGGTGTCCAAGACATGGTCAGCCAAGCCTGAATGACCATAGTTGTGTTTACAGATGTAAGACTTGTGTTCCTCTAAGCAGATGGATGCTGATCTGCCTGTCTGTCCAAAGTATGCCAGCTTACAGGAACAGGGTACTTTGTAAACTCCAGGCAGAGAGAGACGAGGGAGCTGATCTTTCGTAGAACAGATAAGGGTAGCAAGTTTGCGGTGGGGCTTATATGCTGTGTGTAGGTTGTACTTTTTTAGAATCTTGGCTATTTTTTCGGATTTGCCACAGATGTAGGGTATGATGATGGTATTTTTAAATTCTTGTTGATGAGAAGGACCAGGAATGGGAGAGGAACTAATTATTTTTTTGATACTGTGATCGCTGTAGATATTGGAGAGGAAAGGGTTGTGTATGTAGTTAAGCTCAGTAGTGAGGACAGTTCCACTGGTACAAAGAACACGCCTGCCTAATGATACAAGTGTATCATTAGGCAGGGATGTGACTAAGGTGTCTAGGAAGGGTAAACAATTGTTCTTTGCCTTTCCCATAGTAAACTGGATTCTTGGATGTAGGCTATTGAGATGACTGAGCAAGCAGACTAATATGTCTGGGCTATGAGGCCAAATAGAGAACACATCATCTACATATCTTAGCTAGATAGAAGGTTTGAGTGGGGCTGAGTCTATGGCTCGTTTTTCAAAATCTTCCATATAGAAATTGGTAAGGGGGAAACTGGAGAGGGGGGAACCCATGGCAGTTCTCTCTATATGCTTGTAGATTTTGTTCTTCCTAGTAAATTTGCAGAGTTGATGGCAAAGGAAAAGAGATCTAAGATGTCAGAAGGGAAAACTTTTTGTAAGAGAGATAAGGTGTCAGTTAAGGGAATATTAGTAAACAAACAGGAGATATCAAAGCTTACCAATATGTCTGCTTTATTCAAGGTTAAATTTTCTATGAGGGCTTTAAAGTGGGTCGAGTTTTCTATATAGGAAGTGGCCATTCCAGTGAAGGGTCAGAGAGTTGGCCAGCTGTTTACACAGTCTGTAGCAAGGTGCATTGGTGGCATCTACTATAGGTCTGAGTGGGGAATTGGGTTTGTGGATTTTTGGTAAGTCGTAAATTCGGGGGGGACGGGAGCAGAAAGGTTTAAGTTTTTTCGTGATGTCGGGGGGCCAGGAAGATACTTTTTTAAAGTAAGATTTTTAATTTTTTAACTTGTGTTTTTGTGTGGTCCACAATCTTTGTTACAGTGGAACTGCCCTCACTACTGAGCTTAACTACATACACAACACTTTCCTCTCCAATGGCTACAGCAATCACATTATCAAAAAAATTAATTAGTTCCTATCCCGTTCCTGGTCCTTCTCATCAACAAGAATTTAAAAATGCCGTCACCATACCCTACATCCGAGGCACTTCGGAAAAAATAGCCAAGATACTAAAAAAGTATAACCTACACACAGCATATAAGCCCTACTGCAAACTTGCTACCCTTATCCGTTCTACGAAAGATCAGATCCCCCTCTCTCTCTCTGCCTGGAGTTTACAAAGTACACTGTTCCTGTAAGCTTGCGTACTTTGGACAGACAGGCAGATCAGTATCCATCCGCTTAGAGGAACACAAGTCTTACATCCGTAAACACAACTATAGTCATTCAGGTTTGGCTGACCATGTCTTGGACACCACCCACAGAGTATCTTGGAAGAAAACCACCATGCTCCATCACAGCAAATTCAAGAAAGAGAGACTATTCTTAGAAGCAGCAGCAGCATCTCTTAGAAATCAACCAAATCTTAATAAATACGGTTGCATTAAGCTTCCGAAAATTTGGGAAACACTCATCACTAGATGTCCTACTTTATATTCCTGGCCACCTACAAACTGCCATTAGAGGGCGCTCCACCTAGATAGGACTTTAGTGTCACACACGTGGTTGTGCTTAGTATTGTATGATATTTGTGTTATGTTACATTAGTTATTTTTGTAATCCCCATAGATGTCCTAGTGACTAGGACGAAATATAGGAAGTATTAAATTCTTTTTAATCCTTTCTTAGTGTTGTAAAAAATCCATTAAACCACCAACATTATACTTGTAAATAGAATTTCAGCAAAATAAAATATGCATTTTTAAACTTGAATGAACAAAGATGCATGCTTTTGTTGTTGTGTTTTTCCTCAGTGAATTTTTTACTCAGTTATTCTGATTAGAACTTGATATTTAAATCCACAACTTTATACCTTAATGCAATTATGTTTAATTATTTTAAAAAATCACTTCTGTAAAATTAATACCAGGAATGAAAAAAAAAAGGTGTTGAAAAGTGATATCCATGTATTGATTATTTTAGACCCTGTAACCCCTAGAGAGCGCGTCCCCTGGGTGGCGGATAGGGGAGCCCACCATGTGTGTGTGTACATGCGCGTGAGTGTGTGTATATATATATATATATGGTGGGGTGGTCCGAATATTCTGAATAAGGACTCGTGGACCAACAGGGCCATACTGGGCAATCATCTTGATTGTAAGGGAAGCAGCACTCCCATGGACCACTAGCTGGATCTATCCTCTCCTTCTACTTTGAGGAAGACCCACTTACTTTAATCTTTCCTATAAGGCCTTATCAGCCAACTCTTCTTACTTTATGACCCTTGTGCTATTAGAGTACTCGAGGGCCATGGGGTCTTTTCATTTCTGTCCTTACAACTATGTCCTCTCTATAAACCTTACTATATTTCTTCTATAATCTACCCTTTCCCCTTCAATATACCCTATTCTTCCTATGGGTTTAAATTCGGAAGAAGGCGAGTTCAGAAGCCTTAAGGTAGCAGCCCTACCACCGAACTATTCCATCGTCAGGCTAGTCCCCTGACATGGAGAACATAACCATACTTGTAAGCTGACAGAAAAAGATAATCGGATTGAATCTATGGGAAACGACCCTGGAATGGAAAAGGGAAAACGAAAATGGAAACGACAAAATATAATACACATAGCAAACTGGAATGTAAGAGGAATAGCATATAAAGAAATAGAATTAGACCAGTTATTAAATGAAAGAAATTTTAAAATAGAAGTAATCACTGAAACAAAAAAGAAATTAAAAGGAACTATGAGAACTGAAAATTTTAATGTGATATGCAGTGGAGTCGACAGAGACCAAAGAGCACAAGCAGGAGTCATGATTTGGATTCATAACTCCCTTTCAAAACAGTTAAAACTTTATAAATTATGGAATGAAAGAATAATAGAAGCTAGAATAAAAACAGATAGAGGCTATTTAACAATAATTGGTTTATATGCCCCAGAAGAAGGAAGAGAACAGGATAATATTGATTTTTATAATCAGCTACAAAACATATATAATAAAATAAATAAAAATGATTACATAATTTTAGCAGGAGACTAAAATGCAAGAATTGGAAACACGAAAATTAATAATAATATACGAATACATGGAAAACACACTCTAAACAGAAATGGTGAAAAATTGATTGACTTTGTAGTTTATAATAACCTAAAAATAACGAATTCCTTCTATAAACATAAAGACATACATAAATATACTTGGGCAGCAAGAGGATGGAAATCAATATTAGATTACCTCATATTAAATGAAAAGACATCAAAATTTTCACTAGATGTCAGAGTTCACAGAGGATATGAAATAAGCAGGGACCACTTCCTTGTTAAAATAAAATTAAGATTACCACCTAAATGGCTACAAGTAACAAGAACAGAAAGAAAAATTGAAACGTTTATAAAACTAGACTATTGAATGACACAAATGTACAATGGCTATATGAACAAAGAATTAACCAATATCTAGATAAAATAAAACAAAATGAAGAAATAGAAATAGAATGGCTTAATTTAAAAACGATACTAAATGCAGCAGCAAATGAAAGCTTAGGAAAGACCAAAAAATTCAATAAAAGAACAAAACTGAAGATCCGGGATGATACAATCAAAGAAATAATGAAAAAGAAAAAAGAAGCCTATCACAAATGGTTAAGCAGTAAAAGATTAGAAGATGAAATAGAATATAAAAGAATAAGAGCCATAGCTAAAAGAGAAGTCAGAAAAAGACAGAGAATCATGGAATAAATTTGTTTCTAATTTAGAACATGATTTATATAAAATAAGACCCAATGTATATAAGATTTGGAAACACCTAAATGCAGATACCAAAGAAAACATAAAATTAAACACTGAATTGAAATTAGAAGAATTTCTAAATTACTACACAGAACTGTGGACAGACAAATATTTTAAAAAAGACAACTGGCAAACAATTAACGAAAATGAAAAGTAAATAACTGAAGAAGAATTAGAAATCAGTCTGAAAGAAACAAGAAATGGAAAATCACCCGGAGAAGATAAGCTAGGTTCAGAACTATATAAATACGCAGGAACAAGATTCAAAGGAAGACTCTTATTATTTTTAAATAAAATTTACTCAACTGATATCCCCCCAATAGAATGGAAAAAAGCAATTGTGATTCCTATCTTTAAGAAAGGTAATAGAGATGACCCTAAAAACTATAGAGGTATCAGTATAATAAATTCATGTTACAAAATATACAGCAGAATCTTAAATAACAAACTAATGAAATATTCCGAAAACTTTATTCTAGAGGTACAAAATGGATTTAGAAAAGGACGATCATGTATAGACCCAGCCTTTTGCCTAAAATTAATAATAGAGTAAAGAAGAGAATATAATTTAGAAACACATATTGCATTTATTGACTTTGAAAAAGCATTTGACAAAGTTAAAAGAAACATATTATTTAACATATTAAAAGAAAGACAAATACCAAATAATATCCTAAAAGCTGTCACAAGTATATATGAAAATAATCAAATACAAATAAGATTAAATCATGAGCTATCATATACAAGAGAGATAAACCAATGGGTCCGACAGGGATCTCCACTCTCAGCAACTCTTTTTAATATCTACTTAAATGAAATAATAATAAAATGGAATAAAAATTTACATCAAGGAATTAAACTTTCACCTACAGTTAACTTAAACACTCTCCTCTTTGCAGACGACCAAATAATAATTACAAATTCTGAAGATAACTTTCAGAAAGCTATTTTAAATCTAAATGAGATATCCAAAGATTATGGTATGATAATATCAACGGAAAAATAAAAAACTATGGCCTTTAAAGGACAAGATCCAGTAAGAACTAAAATAGTATTAGATAACAAGATCTTAGAACTGGTGAATTCATTTAACTACCTAGGATGTATGATAACTTATGAAAATTAAAAAGATATAAACATAAAAATTGCAAAATATTTAAAAATAACAGGAGTAATTAACTCTATATTTAAACCAAACCTAGTTTAAAAACAAACGAGGCTAAAAGTATACAATACATTAGCCCTACCGGTCTTAATGTATGGAAGTAAAATCTGAACAATAAAACAAAAAGACAAACAATGATTAACAACAGCAGAAATGAAGTTTATGAGAAAAACTGCAAAGTATACCCTATTTGATCACAAAAGAAACGAAGATATTATGAAAGAACTAAACCAAGAACCAGTAGTTGAAAAAATTAAAAAATATAAACATAGATGTATGGAACACGTTCAAAGAATGAAAACAGAAAGATTACCAAAACAAGCCTTAAAGTACAAGCCATTAGGAAAAAGAAAACCAGGACGTCATCTTAAACGATTCAACGATGACTTCTGAGGCCGGAACAGGCCATACTAGGCCTAAATCCTTGATACGTATGATGATGATGATGATGATGATTTTAGAAATTGTCTAATGCTACCTATTGACATTGTTTGAGTTATATGAAAACAATTCATTCACATAATCGAAAATCCGAACTGTTAAAATTTGGTTATTTTACAGAGAGATAGCAGATGATAAACCAATAATGGTTTATTCAGAGTACAAACAAAAAATGTTTGTACTCTGTAGATAACACATATACAAATTTTACCTTTTCTCACACAAAGTAAGATAAAAACACACCAAAAGTATATCCAACTGTACGCAAAAACATGTCGTTGAGTCATCTGCTCATTTTCAAAGGAACGGTCAGAGTAGGGCATATAGGGTAAAAAGTACTATAAGAAAAATCATAGAGTCGAGTGACTCTGGACTTAAGGTAATCATTCATCCACTGCAGCTGCTGTTTTGTGTTGTGGTGGTTTTTGTTTTTTTAATGAAAAAATAACGAGTGAGCTACAAAATTCTTTGAAAGTTTTAATTGTTTAGAATTTTGTAACAGAAAGTTAACATAAAATATAAGATCAGAGCAAATAATCAGTAAAAGAATAATAATCATAATCATAATAATAATAATAAATAATTATTATTTGTGCTGCCATATGAAGTAATCTAAGAAGAAGAAGAAGAAGAAGAAGAATGAAGGAAAACGAATATGAACAATCGTCCGTGGGTGAAAAATACTAATTATCGGTTATAATTGCTATAATTGATTGTCAATTTCTTTTTAATAAGACCACAAATTTATTTCCTAAAGAAATTTGTATTTCTGATGAAATTAATGTAAGATATGCATTGATAAAATCAGCTTGTATTTGGAAAGAATTACCTGAAAGAGTTAAAAAACAGAATTCTTGGTTAATAAAATATAACCATCAGCTGAAGTGGGAAATTGGTTCACTATATCTGGGCAAACTAAAAAATTGGATGATAGAATCAACATGCAAATATGGAATATTACTCGCCAAAAGAAGAGAAAAATCAAAAACATTCAAAAGGTTAATAGGGAGGCCTGTTCTTGATTTAAATGAAATTGGATGCCCAAGATGTAAAAACATAACATGTACTTTGAAATGCTTTTGGAAACAGAAAGAAAGATTCTGTGCTTTTAATAATTCTCAGAGGTATATGTATTGGTTTCATAAAAATAAATATGCAACCCTTAATTTTACTACAGTAATAAATTTCCAAAGATCACCAAATGAAAATTAACTTTCTGATGAGAGTCACAATGTCAAAAACCACGATGGCAATTCCACATCATGGCAAGAACCTTTGAACAACAGTGCAAATTTAACAATAAAAAGATTAAGGAACAATAAATAGATTATATTTTTCACTTTATTTATTTTTGTATAGATTATGCATGTTAGATTCAGTAAATGCAATTTGTAAATAATATTTCATTGAAATAAAATGTGTAAATTTAAATGAACAAATTGGGTGTCGTTGATGTGTTATACAAATTTAACTAAGACCATAACATTTTTTTTCTCTTTGTATTTATTATATATGTAGATACCTCCAATAGACTAGAAAAAACAATTGCACTTAAAGTACAACTGTTAGAATTTGGTAATTTACAAAGGGACATTAGATATTTTAACCCACCAAGTTACTAAACTCTTAAATAGTTTGTTGTATAAATAAAAAGGTATTGTAGCATGTCGATAACAAGTGAATCAACATGTATATATCACAAAATACTGGCCATTGGAAGAGAAAAATCAAAAAAACATTAACGAACTTAATAGCCAGACCCGTTCTTCATTTAAATGATACCAAATGATGAAAACAATATGTGCATGAATTTAAAAACTTTGAAAGGGTGATGTATTTCTTGTTTGTTGTAATCATAAATATTTGTATTGGAAAGAATATCTGATATAATAATTGTGTTAAAAAATATATATATATAAATATCCCTATTGTGAAATAAATCTTGGTCTGAGAGGACAACAGTCAATAGGAACTAATAGATATGAGTTTTACATAATTGACTATGTAAAATCCATAGTTCAACTTGTTGTGAAATGTTACATGGAGAAAAATCACTTGAATTAAATGTAAGCACCAGTGGGAAATCATACACTATGAAGATCAGCACAAATGTGAAATCATACACTATGAACATCAGCACAAATGTGAAATCATACACTATGAACATCAGCACAAATGTGAAATCAGAAGAATAAGAAAAATAAAAATACTGTCTTTTTCACTTTATTTAATTTCTGTATGTTAGATTCAGTAAATACAGTTTGTTAACCATGCTACCGGCCAAGACGTCTATAGACATCAAGGTTATCAAGGTTATCATATTAAAATTGTAATACCATTGATATTACATTGAAATATATGATGAATACGAAGCGTATGAGGATGCGTATTTGATCGATGATGGCTGGTAAGGTGGTTAATAATATTTCGGTCAAATAAAAGGCAACAGAGAAATTAACAAATTATATATATTACAGAGCTAATATTCATTTGAAATAAATTCCAGTTTCCTAGTTACACGAAATGTAATCAAACAAAAAAGCCATCTACTTGAAAACAATAAGTTTATAAAATCCTTAATCAGGAATGAATAATTTTACGACATATGTCATAAGAATTTTACACTAGAAAAACAATCGTACTTCCCCCGAACTGATAATACCACGCAAAACATCAAAGGGAGATTGCGAGTCATGAAAAAGCTGACGTTCGGATTGTGGTGTGGGGAGTATTATCAAACACTCAAGTAAGACCAGAAGAATTCCAATACCCCCACCCACCCACCCCAGTCAGAAAAGTTCACAAGTTGCCACAACAATTACCGATCGCTGGTGGATATATTAGTCACCAATAGACTGGTGCTGTTGTTATACATTAGCCCCATTAACCAATAATGAAAAAGGCAACTGCATTTTCAGTCTTGTGTTTGTGTTCTGTGCTGTGAATATATGTTAAAGATCAATAATTTGGAATATTCAGAAAACCTAGATACCAAGATGTTCCCATTCTGGCAAGAAATGTAAGTTAATTTTTTTTTAACTTAAACATAACAATTGATAATTGTAATTTCAATGATCACTGATCTTATGTTTTGGTAAGCGGAATTCTAATACTGAATAGTTTTTTTTATATAAGAATAATCATGGGTACATATTAGAGTGTCAACATGGATACATTAGCGACTTTTGATGTCTAATGTGTGTGTGTGTGTTTGAGGGATATCAGAATATAATTACATTATCCAGAAAAGCCTAATCAGTGCCGCCACCACGACAATACCCGTAGAATTCCCAATCTTTAAAAGTAAAGAAATACCCAAAAATGTATTGTAAAATTAGTACAGCCATCTATAGACCACCAAAGACAAAATATGATGACAGTGACGGATGTGTGTCACCCTGCGAAAATTCCAAGATATCTTATCTTAAAAATATCGCCCACAATTCCATAGGCAAACCAAAACACCATGTGATATCACAAAGAGGCATATGTTACCCAGAAATTTCCAAACACAAACGTCACGATTCTTATCTCTAAATATCACCCACAATGCCGTAAGGTAACCAAACATGCCATGTTTGGTTACCTTATGATGTCCCTGAGAGACGAGGGCTCCAGCGAAATTCCAAACTCTATAATAACACACATCCACATCATGATTCCATATTTCATTACAAGATCAAGAACACGTGTTGATCTTGTCAGAAGTGTCCCACCAATCACGACACGATTCCTTATCCACTGATATATTTCCCTTTTCCATTCAAAAACAATAACGTTTTGCTTATTTACAACTAACAAATGACGTCTCTTAGTTGCAACTAACAAATGATGTCACTAATCTTCATCTGATAACAACAAACATTCACGTCACAATTCCTTATCTTATCTTGATCTTGATCTGGTCACTAGTGCCTCACCAATCACAAAACGAATCTTTATCTTTACCATCACCCATAATTCCATACGCAAACCAAAACACAAGAACTGGTGTCACTGACACATACACTGGGAAATTCAAACCCATAACTGCTCATACAATGACGTCATCAAATATACAACCAATCACGTCACGATTCCTCATCTTATCTTGATCTTGATCTGGTCACTAGTGGCTACCCTACTACTAGCAATTTAAAACTTTGTCATCATCAACTCGAATACCCTGGTGTATATAAAATATTGCGTGATTGTGATATTCCTTATTTTGGGCAGACAGACAAATCTGTTGAATTGCGTATGGAAGAACACATGAGGGACATTACTTAAAAGAGACAGCAAGCCAGTGCATTATCAAGTCATATCCTTTTCTCGGCTAATCCTAATGATGAAAACCAAAGTCACAAAATCTGCTGGGAAAAATCTACCAACATCTTCCTTTGCAATGATGCACTAGAGAGAAAACTCGTGGAATCTAGAGAAATCATCTTCAATCCTGTTCATCTAAATAATTACTTGAGCTACAACCACCCAGATTGTCATTTAGTTGTAATCATGTACTGGCGTTCACGAGATGGTACTAGCATGCACTTTTGGAACAATACAACTAACGAAAGAACAGCTTTAAAGACAACCACAACAATTTAATGTCAATTATGTATAGAGACACTCTATGATGTTCATAGTTTATTTAAGCTTCAGCCTTTTAGTGTTTTTTCTTTTTTCTTTCTTTTATAATGTCACCTGATGAAGGGTGTTAGAAACCGAAACTAGTCGTGTTTTTATATTAAAACCTATATATTATATTAAAATATATTAAAATTTTTATATTAATATATTAATTTCAACTAACAAATGACGTCACTAATCTTCATTATCCAAAAAACCACCAATATCCAAAAAACTGTGTAGAATCTTAAAGAAATTCAACATACGAACGTGCTTCTCGACTCTTCCAAAAATAAGATCAAATTTCAGCAACTATAAATAATCTCACAATCTTCTACAATTTCTAGGTGTATACAAAGTCACATGTGAGTGCGGAAAACCTTACTATGGCCAAACGAAGAAATCTATTCTCCTACGTCTCGAGGAGCACCAGAGAGACATTGCTTATAAGAGAACCAGAGCAACTGCCCTGTCAGGCCATGTACTGTTTTCAATAAACACGAATAACGAAAGCCACCAACATGAAGCAAATTGGACAACAACTTCAAACTTACACATTTGCCATGATGAGGTAGAACGCCGCATTGTAGAGTCAAAAGAAATCACTTTGCACCCTCTTCATATGAACAATGATCTCAGCTATAATTTGCCTGACTCTTTCAGCTCTACTATCAGATACTGGAGATCGCGTGGTTCCACACACGCACAAGTGTACAACAATAGAACTTTAACATGGACTATAGCTCAAGTTCATAATAACTGTAATTTACAGTCGAATATCATAACTTTATAATTGTATAGCTTTAGAGTGTCTCAATGTTTATTTCAGTGTCTTTTAACATCTTTCTATGTTCTTAACGCCTGATGAAGTCAATCTCAATGAAAGATGTTACATTTTCAAATAAATTTCAATTTGTTATAATTCTCGGGTTTATAGTCAGTTTATATTAAAAATGAACATATCCCAACCCCGAGTTAATAGTAGTAGTCATATATATATAAAACCCAAGAAAGCATAACAAAAACCTTTAATAAATCACGATTAGTTTCAGCGGTGTTCAGACTTCTTCAAGTGAGTAAGAAATAACATAAGACTTATAAAAATAACAAGGTAAAAAACATGGACTTTCCAGCTTAATAAAAAAGAAGCAGAATAGTAACAGTCATATTCGAATAGGTGACTGCGTGCTACTGTTGGCATGAGTTGAATATGTGTGACAGCTAATTTTAGAGTGTCAGTATTGGATTACTGCACAATGGGAATCAGGCAAATTGTAGCTTAGATTGTTGTTCAAGTGTGAAGGGTCCAGAACTATTTCTTTTGATTCTATAAATCGTCTTTCAAATTCATCCTTGCATATATATAAATTGGTTGTGGGGTCCCAATCAACTTGGTGTGGCCGTTCTTTGAGGTTAGAATTTGCAGAGAAGAGAACATGACTGGAAAGGGCACTCGCTCGTGTTCTACTGTAGGAGATGTCACGTCAATGTTCCTCAAGACGAAGTGAAACAGATTTATCTGTCTGTCCAAAATAAGGTCGACCACAGTCGCATTTAACTTTATAAATACCACGAAAATGCAGTTGGTTGTGTTTTGGTTTTGGTCGACTCAGAAAATAACGAAGTTTTGGCAAAGTAGTATAGTTGATCTCTATGTTGAATTTCGTCATTATCCTAGATAGTTTTGGGGTAAGAGAGCCGATAAATGGTAACTGTATATGAGTGATAGGGTTGGATTCATCTTCTTGTCGAGGTTGTTGGCGCGGTCTCAAACGTTTAATGATGTCACGAGATGAGTATCCATTATTTAAGATGTTTTTCAGGAAGTTAAGCTCTGTTTGAAGGGCTTCTTCTGTGGAAGTGAGACATTGCTCGATGGGAAAGGTTGGAGATGATGCCCAGTTTCTGAGGAGGGAAGTGATGAGAAGAGTCATGCAAATATCTATCAGTGTGGGTGATTTTTCGAAAAATTGAAAATTTAAGTCAGTCAGGTAATCTACTGATGTTTAGATCCAAGAAGGGCAGAACGCCGTTAATCTCTAGTTCTGATGTGAATTTAATGTTCTGATGTTGATTATTTAAATGGTTTAGGAAGTTGTGAAGTTCCACTAAACCATGTTCCCAGATAAGGAAGACGTCATATATGTATCCTAACCACAGTTTAGGTTTTAATGTAGTGATAGAAATTACTCTCTCTTCTATTGTTAGGCCCAAAATGAAGGGATCTTGGAAAGAAATCATTCATTTGGAATCTAACATATAAAACTTGCTAACCAAGAGAAATACCTGCACATCAGCTGTGATTAAGAGTGAAATTTCTTCGCTTTATGTAAAGTTTGTATTCTTTATTTCAAGTGCCTTATATTTAAGCTGATGTGATTATATTAAGATTTCATTTTTAAGTATGTCTAAAAAGAGAGTAATCTGATTTAAATCTAAGCCTCACTTAAGCAATGTAAAAATTACTGTCAGTCATCTAAAAAGTTGCAAAGTAATAATTCCTGGAAGGCATAAAGCTACCCGCATGCAGTGTAACGCTAGCGGCTATAGCTTACTCGCAAAATTACGTTGCCATGTATTCTGTGAATCCAAGTATAACAGCGTCGTAAAAGCGAAGGATGAACCCAAAGGGGTGAAAAGATAAGCGCCATGTGCAAATAGGGGACTGAGAAAAGAGGGCGCTCTATAGAAGAATATAAGGGGTTGAGCCTGCATCGTAAGGCTCTCTCTCTCTCTCTCTCTCTGGTCGTAACGTTTTCCTGTTTTGGTGGTTCGGGAGTTAGCTGGCAATTTCACGTAAGGGGGGGGGGGGTGAAGTCTGTGATAAGATGTCGGACTGTGAGCGTTCTTAAAATGAAGTAGGCCTCTATGCAAAGCTGAAGGTAAAAAATTAGTCCTAGCAGAATCAAGACGTCTCTGAAAAGTCCCATCGAGTTGTTCCTGAAATGCAGAGATTTGAGTCCTTTTTCGGCAGAAGGAATGAAGATAGCATAACCCCTACGTTGGCGTATGGACAGCCAATAGATGAGAAGTATCCAGACATACACATGGTGCAGAACGACGTGGAAAAAGCTCGGTAAGGTGCAATTACTCTAATTTTGTGTGAAAGTTCATTAGAAGAGAGAAGATTGTTTAAGAATGTGAAATGAAGAACTGTATTCTAAAGAACTCTGTGGACAGTCTCTATTAAGAAAGTTAACCTCCTTTGAGAGTAAGAAGAATTGTTTGGAAGAGATCTTTTGTAATTTTGTATGTGATAGGATTAACTTGATGCGATAAGAATAGTAGAATTTAGTATCACAGTAACATTAGAATGTTTGTTAGTTTCTCTTACGAATAATACTACTAAAAGGAATTTAGCTTAACGTCATATCATTTGCTATCTATATCCCAATGTTCAATTACTGTGTTTAGCATGCCTTGTAAGATTTAATTAGTTCAGAATGTGTTAATCTCTTAGTTCGAGTTTTATTTAGTATTGAGCATAAATGAATGTATGAATTTTGTATTGTGTTTTAGATATTCCAATAAACATGTCATATTTACCTGAACCTGAGTCTTGCCTGATTACGATTCCAACTTACCACTTATCAAAATAGAATCTATTTTGGCGGGAAGGATTTAGAGAGTGAATATAATAATAGATTTTGGTCACGACTGCAATAATCTGAATCTATACGGCAGTTTAAATTAGATATTGTGTAAGAAAGCTAAGAATCTAGTATTGTCTCCCTGAGTAAGGATCTTTTCCACTATAGGATACTGGCTGGCGCAGCAAAATATAAATTCGCCAGTATCCGAAGAGGAAACAATCAAAAAAAAAATAGATATAAAAATAAGATTAAAGTAAGAGAAGAAAGAAAAAATAACGAAAGGTGAATATATAACAATAGAGCAGCCGGTAGGATTTTGATTGTATAAGGTTAGGTAAGAAAGGATAGATTTAAGTAAACAATACATTCGCTTTAACGTGTGTGTGTGTGTGTGTGTGTGTGTGTGTGTGTGTGTGTGTGTGTGTGTGTGTGTGTGTGTGTGTGTGTGTGTGTGTGTGTGTGTGTGTGTGTGTGTGTGTGTGTGTGTGTGTGTGTGTGTGTGTGTGTGTGTGTGTGTGTGTGTGTGTGTGTGTGTGTGTGTGTGTGTGTGTGTGTGTGTGTGTGTGTGTGTTAAAGATATCAAGCTATTTTAAATATAAATTTGGATTTTTTACATAATTTCCCAAGTAAGCAAACAGACAAGTCAGTCAAGTTTGCACCTGCAAGTGTTGCAAGTCTAGCTGATTCTGCACGTAGTGCAAGTCAAAGCAACTCCATATATCCACCACATTCGGCATGAAACTCCTTGAGCCCTCCATTCGTTCACGAAACAATATGGGATGCAATAATATCCCTCAACCGAAACAAGCTATGTTGCCGAATTGAAGCCCATCAAGGGTTTCAGAACTAGGTATTTTAAATTGGAGAGTGGTGAATGAGTGGAATAAGCTGCCAGAATCTGTTGTGGGTGCCATGACTGTGAATGAGTTCAAGGCAAAGTATGATAGATACTGTGTGGATGTTGAATAGTTGTTCTTGACATGATGTTTAGGTCCTCCCTCGATGAGTCTAATTACTCTTGGAGTTGCCAGTAATAATAATAATAATTATGCATAATGGGACCGTATGTGCTTTGCATTATGGGATATATACTAAGGCAAGTGATACGAAGTTATTAACCTCTATATATACAGTAAGTAGCTCAGACGTGAATATATTTCACGCACAAAACTTTGTTTTGATTACTCGGGAAAATGATTAAAACCAAGTATATAAAATTTCTTGATATCTTTAACGTATATTACACCCATGGTAAAAAAACTTTCTACATCTTTCCCTCATCCATATATATATATATAGAGGGGAGGGTAAATGATTTAGAGTGATCTTGGAGGCCAATCTTGATCTTAGTCAGAGGTTGGAGGCGGATTCTGATTGAGATTCAGTTGGATTATGACTTTGTGTTTTCTTCATGCTGCAGTTTAATGTGTTTTGAATTCGGAGTTTACTACTGTACCGTAGGTTCGTACTCGATAAACAGAGGAGGTAAGACTTTTTAGTTTCTATTCGTTTTCGTAAGCCTAGCCATGGACAAGTCTTTCGACGATCTCAATTTTCAGGAACTTTTGACGCTATTCAGGGATTTAGGCAACTTGCTACATAAAAAATGGCCAGATAAAATCGGAGCACACCAGATCCTTGAAGCGGAGACAGAGGATACCCATCCCTCTAAACTTCCTCACCCTTCACATGACAACGCCTGCGAGCCAGCAATAACAACTGAAGACATCTCTCTTTCAAACTCCAGTGGCTTTCAGGAAGTTAAACGGAAGAAGAGAAAGAAAAAATCCCCTGCAACAGATCCTGAAATAATACCTCAGACGCCGGAAACTACAGCTCCAATGGATACATCAGCGCTAGCTGATGAAAGAACAGGGACATTGACACAGCCCAAAGAGAGGATTCCGCCAGTAATCTTGAGAGCTAAAGAAAACTGGTCGTCACTTGCAGAGACGATGAAGAACAATAACATCAAGTTCTCATCAGCTAAAAACACCGATGATGGAGTCCGCATACAGCCCGAAGGAGAAACGGACTACCGCCAGCTCACCAGACTTATGGATGAACAGAAAGTCCCATATCACACCTACCAACTGAAAAGCGAAAAAAACCTCAAGGTAGTCATCAGAGGTCTGGCAGAAACCATAACAACTGATGAAATAGCTACTGACCTCAGATCACAAGGTCTTGAACCAATTAAGATCTCGCGCATGTACCGCGCAGACAAGCGCCCCATGCCTCTGGTCTTAGTGGAGATCAGTAAAGACCACAGAGCAATTTACGACCTTACTATAGTCTGCAACTTAGTCATCAAGACCGAACCACTCAGAAGAAAGGCATCCGCCGGTCAATGCCACCGCTGCCAAAAATTTGGGCATGCACAAAAGTTATGTAAAGCAGATTACAGGTGCGTAAAGTGTGGTGACAACCATCCCTCGCACACTTGCACAAAATCATCGTCTACACCTGCTAAATGTGCGAATTGTGGCGGCCCCCATTCAGCAAATTTTAAAGGCTGCTCAATTCACCCATCTAACCTACGGAAGACAAGAGCGGCCTTGGCTCCGCCCACTCAGATTCAAGGCACGAAACCTTCGCCGGAAGTCACAGTGCGGAGTGTTCCCGCCGATAAAACATACGCTTCTGCGGTCTCTCCGCGGATTTTACCCGTAGCCTTGACAGCTTACAGTGAAAATTCTGCACAGATTCTTGCTGCCTCATTAGGGGAGATGCTAATAGCCTTTAGCAAGATGAACCCCAGCCAAGCCGACACTAAGAAATTCCTCAGGAATACTCAAGTCATCTTCTCCATGATCACCCAATGACATGCTCTCCTGCATCTCGATGCTGATATCCCAGATATTTCCACATTGCTTCGTAACACTACCGCTACTTTTTCACCTAAGCAGCTTTTCATTCCAAGCAACTCATTCAGGAGTTTTCTAAGCGCCCGAGAGCTGCACTACCTTTCGGCTCAGGCGCTTCCGCATTGCCCTAATCAGGGTGAGCCGAGTGCTCGCTAACCTTTAAAATAAGTCTTTTCATACCGATGACGGGATCAGAATCCACGGGATTGACATCCATCAAGCCACAGAAGTTAACAGTTAACATATATATATATATATATATATATATATATATATATATATATATATATATATATATATATATATATATATATATATATATATATATATATATACATATATATATGTATGTGTATATATATATATATATATATATACATACATACATATATATATATATATATATATATATATATATATATATATATATATATTAAAGATACCAAGTAATTTTAAACCTGGTTTTACTCCATTTCCCAAGTAAACAAACAGACTAAAAGTCAAGTTTGCGCCTGCAATTGATGCAAGTCTAACTGTCCATTTCCCAAGTAAACAAACAGACTAAAAGTCAAGTTTGCGCCTGCAATTGATGCAAGTCGTTAGACTTGCATCAATTGCAGGCGCAAACTTGACTTTTAGTCTGTTTGTTTACTTGGGAAATGGACAGTTAGACTTGCATCAATTGCAGGCGCAAACTTGACTTTTAGTCTGTTTGTTTACTTGGGAAATGGAGTAAAACCAGGTTTAAAATTACTTGGTATCTTTAACATATTTATACCCAAGGTAAAAATACTTCCTACATATATATATATATATATATATATATATATACATATATACATATATATATATATATATATTAAAGATACCAAGCAATTTCATAAACTCGGTTTTAATCCTTTTTCCCAAGTAAGCAAACAAGCAGTTAAGTCAAGTTTGCACCTGAAGTATTTACAGGCTTGAGGCAACTCGTGGTATAGGTGGGGTAAGCTCTGATCACTTTCCTTAGTATCTGCCATTACGCAAAGCACATCTCCTTGCGGACATTCATGATGCTATGCATTAAGGAAAGGAAATAGGATGGGAAGGGCAGGTGGAGAATAGGGAAGAAGAAAAAAAAATAGTTCTCAGATCATAATGCTCATCTTGCTAGTCAATGTTATCAGATGATAACTGTTCACCCGAACCAGATGCCTGTCTGTCTCTTAAGATCAAAGGAACCATGGAGGTAACTGGCGCCCAGGTGATCAGCTCATTCAGGGCAGACCGCCTCGAGTAGTCCTGTGCTGCCTAGGTTCTTCCTCCGAGTTACCCCATGGGAGACCAAGGAACAAAGTAGACCTCATAGAGGATGCAAAGACCAGAAGCATGGCCAGAAGTGGAGATGCTGCGGATGGAGATGTTAAAGCAGAAGTAAACAGAACTTGATGGTGTTATTTCTGTTAGTGCATAGGATAGGAGGTGTACACCACTGAATGTTAAATCTGGTGTCACCCAAAGCCTCTCTCTCTCTCTCTCTCTCTCTCTCTCTCTCTCTCTCTCTCTCTCTCTCTCTCTAGATGTAGAAACCTCCTCAAAGAGCTATAGAACTTGTAGATGACGACTCGAGAGAGTTGCAACAGACTGGGAAGGTTATCATGGTTAGAAGATTTCTTCCTTACCTTCCAGATGTGATATTTAATCTCGTTAATGATGAATACCAGTAACTTCTGCTTGTTGATGGCTGGTGGGGCAAACTGCAGGTGGATGACTTATTCCTGCAATAGGAGGGTAATGCGGAGCACGTTGCTTAACCTCCTATTGCAGGAACAAGTCATTCACCTGCAGTTTTCCCCACCAGCCACCAACAAGCAGAAGTTACTGGTATTCATCATTATTGAGATTAAATACCACATCTGGAAGGTAAGGAAGAAATCTTCTAACCATGCTAAACTTCCCAGTCTGTTGCAACTCTCTGGAGTCGTCATCTACAAATTTTATAGCTCTTTGAGGAGGTTTCTACATCTAGAGAGAGAGAGAGAGGATTTAACATCCAGTGGTGTACACCTCCTATCCTGTACACTAACAGAAATAACACCATCAATTCCTGTTTACTGCTGCTTTAACATCTCCGGATTCGGAACTTCGGTACGGAGAATGTTGAAGAAGTGTTCATACCAGGTCTTGCTGTTCTGGATCCCGGCGGTGTTAACACCTGATGGGCTGAGTTGTTGTACTAGTTGGCAAAGTTTGTTGTAGTCTTCAGAGACAATATCCTCCTTGGGTCTGTGGTGGACTGTGATCCCAAACAGTGGAAGCTTGAATGAAACCGAAGAAATACTGCACAGGATAGCTGCAAGGATGGTTGGTTTGCAGTAACCTGCTGAGATGGAAGGGGATATTACTTAGGTATCTGATGTTAAGGACGGGAAGGCCAACGCCCCCCCTCCCCAGCTTCTTCGGAAGTTGAAGAATCTTAATGTCAACTTTTTGGCATAGATTGTCCCAGAATAGCTTCAGGAGTTTCCTGTAGAGACGGATTTCCTGATCCTCGCTGATGCTGGTAATATTGACGATGTGCTCATAGGTAGGGCATACGATGGTCTTGATCACAGTCACCCTGAACGAGAGTGACAGCTGTCCATTTGACCAGTCCTTGAGGCTCTCTACTGTAGTGGTGTTTATAAGATGTTGAATGTTGAGTGCAAGCTGTGCAGCAAATGGGACCTCCAGGATGGTGAGGAGGGGTCTTCTGTAGGGACGAGACCCATAGGGATGTTATTTGGTTCCCAGACTACATACGTCTTGATCTTAGTTTTTCCGGGTTTTGATGTTAGTACCGACACGTTGAAATTCTCTAAGGTGTTGAAGAAGTTTCATATGGAGTCGCTGTCCTTGAGGGTGGCCACCACGTCGTAGACTATTACTTTGGAGTCATCCGTGGTGAGCGGTAATAGAATCCCTCTGATGGTACGCGAGTTGTTAACTGCCCGTATGACCGGCTCAAGGGCTAGTGCGAATATCAGCAGACTAAGAGGACAATATTTGATCCCTTTCTGGATGTTGATGGGGGTTGGATAAATGTCCGTCGATGAGGAGGCGGGTATAGCTGTTGCTGTAATCTCCTCTAATGATGGAAAGTAGTCCACTGATGACCCTGAGTTTCTGCAGGATGTCGAATAGAAAGAGGTGCCGGACGCTATCGAATGCTCGGTTGAGATCGATGGATAACAATACCATGGAATACTTTTTGATGTTAACCTGATGAAGAAGTTCTCGGATGAGGATGAGATTAAACCTCCATCGATCGGCCAGGAACACCATACATCTGTTTGCTCTTGATGACATACTTCATCCCGACCTTCAGTCTGTCGTTTAGAACACGGGTGAGAATCTTATAATCCGTGTTCGACAAACTGATGGGTCTCCAGTTTTTGATGTTGGCTGGGTCTCTGTTGGATTTTGGGATGAAGACGGTATGGCATTCCAAGAATTCTCGCGGCACGTTTCTGGTGTCAAGGAAGTTGTCATAGAGTGCCACAGAATGGGAAGGATGAAATCTTACGCTTCACGATAGAGTTCTGTGCTTAGTCTGTCTGGCCCAGGTGCTTTCTTGGTTTGGCATTGCTTGAAGGCTGATTTACTTCGGCTACTGTAATTGATGCATCCAACCCTGCTTGGATGTGTGCAGGGAGGACGTCAATGTTCCAACAGGAGTAATTCTGGGGGCACTGTTGTCTTGATAGAGTTGACTGTAGTAACCCCCAGAAGGCTTTCAGGATGTCAGGTGTTGTGGTGTATGTATGTATGTACACCTGCCTTCACTGATGGTGTTGATGGTTCTCTCCTGTGGAAAATTGACTGAGCGCCCGTAGAAAGCAGCCGATTGCCTGTCTTCCTAGCTCAGGTGGAGCCTGATCTTCATGTTCTTTTCTTCCACCTGTTTCTGTCTGTCCATTTCAATGTCGAGATTAATGTCACGGATGGCATTGTGACATGGAAAGCCTTGGCTTTGGCTGGCCACGAACCCGCTTTTCTCCTTGTAGAGATCACAGAACCAAGATCTTCGATGGAAGGCACATTCTTTGCCCCATTTGATCATATGTTCTTTAATGGAGATCTTGAGTTGTGCCAACATGTCCCAGTCCCAACCAGCAGTGCTCCAAGTGGAGGAGAGTTGAAGAAGCTTGGTCGTGAACAGGGATCGGAAGTCTGGTGGTAACTTTCAGGAGCCCAGAACAATTTCTATTGTTTCTAGATGTTGATACGTGAGCACAACTAATTTATGATCAGAGATGGAAGAACGGATGTTGACGTGCCTTATTGCCTCGACTCTGAAAACAGCGATGGTGACAAATAGAAGCGGTCAAGCCTTGTGCCGATTCCTCAGCTTGTCCACGTGTAATCCCGGCAGTAGGGGTTATGAGCCCTCAAGATGTCTATGAGCTGGAGATTCCTGAGGTGAATTTCCAGTTGCCTATAGATAACAGTGCCTAAGTTGGAAATTCCCCCTCTTTTGTCATAGGCCAGGTCCGACAATCAGTTAAAGTCCCCCAATGAGGATGACATGATGAGCGCCATACAAATACGTATAAAGCGACTGGAAGAATGTTGATCTTAATGGTGGGTCTACCAGGGCGTAGATGTTGATGAACCTAGTGGTACAGCCCCGATACTTCCAGTCGATGGCGAGAACTCTCCCTTCTGCGTCCCTCTGGATGTTATAGAAGGCTCCGAGGAGGGGGCTAGCATAAATATCCCTACCCCGGCACTGTGTCTATTGCCGAAGCTCCAGAACGATGTCAAGGGGTACTTTGGGCTCAGTTTCTGCATATCCCTGTAGTGGAAAAAGTGTGTTTCTTGCAGGAACAAGAGCCTGATGTTAAAAGCTAGCATTAACTTCCACACTTCCTCTTGTTTAGATGGTGAACGGAGCCATCTGAAGTTGAGTTAGGCATCAAAGAAGGCGGTAGCGGCATTATGAGGCTTTACGATGTTATACCCGGCTTAATTTGCAGCCCGATTAAGAATTCGATCTGTTTGAGGGAGACAGAATATCCAGCCCCCTCCTGCAAACCGGATTTCAGTTTCGTACAGGAGCTCGAGGGGACCTCGAACTCGTGTCAACTGTATTTTATTATGAAGCTGATGATCTTATTGTCAGATGTTTTGTAGTCATATCCATTAAACTGAAAGTCAGTGTATTTGCTTATTTTAGAGTTAACACTTTCTTTTCGTTGGTGAGGGGGGGGGGTATCCACCTCCATTTCGGACTCGGATGTTGTGTCCGTGCTTCTCCTAGAGTGGCTTCTGTGCTTTTTTCTTTTTTTGGAGAAGCCTCTTCCTTCCTCTTCTTCGGTGGTTCCTTGTGTGGGGGGGTGGAAATTGTTGTTTCCCCTCCATTATCTTCATTTCTTGTGCAGGGGGGGATGCTGGCTACTGCAGGGGAGGTCTTGGGAGCGTCGACAGATGAAGCATCCTCTGATGTTGTTGAGGAAGTGGTAGCTAGTGCAACGCTAACCTTGTGTTCATCTGTGCCCTCAGTTGTTGGCTGTTCTTCCATCGTTGGTGGTAAAGTGGAAGTAACTGAGGAGGAAACTGTTTCTTCTGCTGTTGTTGCTGCAGGACGCTTTTTAATTTTACCCTAGACTGTCTGGGGTAAATGTTTTCTCCCGCTGGTGTTAGCAATTTCTGGAAATTCTGTGATATCTGTTGTATAGCTGGAGATGTGGCCCACGGCGACGCAGTTGAAGCACTTGGCTCGGGGGCAATCAATGTCCAGATGTTCCACCGAGCTGGGCCCCAAACAGTGTCTCTGCACTCCGGGGTAACTTACCATGACAGGCGACGTGCCGATGTTGACGAGGTTGTGCACTGGTTGTCGCATGTCCATGTTAAAAGTTACTTCTCCGGAGTACCAAGCGGGGTCCTCCTTGGAGACGCTCTTCTTTATGTTGCTCACTCCCCCCTCCCCACTTGCTGAATGTCTGGATGAGCACGTCGTCTTCGGTTTCTAAGTACTCCATGGAGAAGCACTCGATTTTAAGTTGTCGTACTTGTGATCCCACCATGGTTGAGAACACTTGCTTCCCATGGACAGGGAAACCCTCTAAAAGTTTATCTCTCGATGCGACGTTCTTGACTATAATCAAATATCGCCCTCTTCCGTAGGAGGGAAGGGGAAGGAGATATTATTAACTCCCATTAGCTCCTTGAATGTCCTGGTCCTGGGGGGGGGGAGGATCATCTTACTCATGTTACTGGATTCTGCGTTCTGAAAATAGAAAAAAAAAAGAAATTAAGAGTCTACAGCAGAGCTTTCCGAACTGTGTGTCGCGACACGTTAGTGTGTCGGCTGCTGTGTGAAGGTGTGTCGCGCGAACATAAAGCATTAAACAGAATAATCGCTGAAAATTTCCACAGCGGAATTCATTTCGCAGAGTACCGGTACGCCGTTTAGTTAGCGCCGTTAAAGAAGATGTTTGGTCAACCGCTCGGAACCCCTCGCTAAGTCTATACCGACTTGCATGCAACCATCATCATCAGTTTCGTTTTCGTTGGGGTTTTCTATAATTCATTCAAGTATGAGTGACAGTAAATGTAAACAAAAGCTAAATTGTGCAGAGCCGCACTAATGAAATTGGGGATTCACATTTTCTGGTAATGAAAACCATCCTTGTGCCCAGTGTTTAGTTTGTGGGGCAATGGCAGCCGGTGAAAATTTTAAGTGGGGCTGCTGCATATACAAAATAAAAAAAAATAAAAATTATTTTTTTCTATTGTTACTAATCAGTAACATTTTATTAATAAATAAATTTACATATTAAAAATTGCGGAGCCTGTGTAGCACAGTGGATGTGGCGTTTGCATACCACGGCGCTTGACCGCACGAAGGAAGACCTGGTTTCGAGTCTAGTCGGCGACTAGAGGAAATTTTTCTAAGCCTTTTTTTCGACCGGTTCCCGAGTTAGTCGATCTCTGGCATGGGCAAGCGGGTTTTTCCTCCTGGAAACTCGGGTTTTTCGTCCTGTAAACTCAAGAAAATCGACCGCAGAACCCGCATTATTTCAGACATTAAATATATTGTGTTAGGGTTAGGGACCAAGAGATGGCGGCACATTTGAGCCGTCTCTTTTCACTGTGTACCGCTTAATTAGTGATAGCCTTGGGCCATCTATCTCTGATTGGTACCAGTGGAGATTGACTGCCCACTCAGTCTCCAAAAGTTAGATAGGGCTAAATGGCCTTGCCTACTTCCCGTATACGAGAATAAAAAGGCGTTAGCTGATGATTTTTGATAAAAATTGCTGTATTAAAAATATTGCACCCTCACCATGAACAAACACCAATAATAAAAGTTTCGTATCTCACAGAAATAACGCCGGAAGCATACAATACACTGCTCGTTTGAACAGTGTCGGTATGACTTGTAATGTGTAATCACAAGCGCAAACGAATATTGGCGAGTGTTAAAGATACCAAGCAATTTTAAACCTGGTTTTACTCCATTTCCCAAGTAAGCAAACAGACAAACAAGTCAAGTTTGCACCTGCAAGTGTTGCAAGTCTAGCTGATCCTACAGGTAGTGCAAGACCAAGGCAACTCATGGTAAAAGTAGAATAAGCTCTGATCACTAATCTTAATATTTACCCTTAATGCCAAAACACATCTCCTAGAGGAGATGTATGATGTTTTGTATTAAAGGCAAGGGGGGCCACTACCCAGACCGGTTTCGACCTTTATTGAGGTCTCATCAGTGGGAGCCAGGCTAGAAATACCAAGATTTTAGTAATACGGAGCTTATAAATATTTTACCAGAACAAGTTACCATAAGGTGTTTTAACCTTATTAAATAAAAAACCCAGCCGCTGGGGAGGGCAAATTGGTCTTCTTGGTGCCAGTCCCAAGTCCGGATAAATGGGGAGGGTTGGCGTCAGGAAGGGCATCCGGCCATAAAAAAAAACAATGCCAAAACCAAGGATGAAATGTTGAATAACAGAGAAAGGACCACGGCCCAGGGCGTACCCCGTAAGCGACGCGCAGTTCTGTCGCCCGAGGGCTATGAGAAGTGGGTTAGGGCTACTGAACCAGGGACGGGTTCGGCTAAAGAAGCGAGTCCAACAGAAAGAGAGTGTGTCTAAAGTAAGAATCGGGTTCCTGAATGTGGGTACGATGAATGAGAAGAGTAGGGAGATAGTGGAAATGATGAGAAGAAGGAAGCTGAAGATCTTGTGCGTGCAGGAGACAAGGTGGAAGAGCAATAAAGCAAAGGAGTTGACAGAGGGATATAATATGTTTTATAGCGGTGTGAATGAGAAGGGAAGAAAAGGAGTTGGAATTATCATCGATAAGGAGCTTAAGGGTGGAGTCTGCGAGGTGTGCTGGAAGAATGATCGGATTATGAGCATTAAGCTTGAGATGGGAAGAAGTGTGGCTGCACCCCACAAGTAGGTTGTGATGAGGAGGAGAAAGAGACATTCTGGAGAGAACTTGACCAAGTAGTAATGGGAATCCCTGACGGTGAGAAAGTGATCGTCGGAGCAGATCTGTATGGGCATGTAGGAAGGCGACGAAGCGATGAAGAAAGGGTATATGGGGGTTGGAGTAGTGGTGAAAGAAATGAAGAAGGTAAAAGAATCATAGAATATGCTGTGGCCTTCGATCTGGCTATAGCTAACACGTGGTTCAAGAAGAGATTTGGGCATCTGATAACCTATAAGAGTGGGGATAGAATGAGTCAGATTGATTATATTATGTGCCATAGGAAACATCTGAAGGAGGTGAGAAACTGTAAAGTGATTAATGGAGAAAGTGTAGCATAGGTTGGTTGTGGTAGACTGTGATATAAAAGGGGAAAAGAAGAATAGATGGAAGTGGCGGATACAGAGGAGAATGGTGGAAATTGGAAGAGGAGGGCCCAAGGAATAAGTTTAAAGGAAAGGTATTGAAAGAAATGAAGTTACCAGAGAATGTGGAAGAATGGTGGGACGTTAATAGTCGGAATATTAGAACAATTGGAGAAGAGGTGCTTGGTATAACATCAGGAAAGGGACCGCCTAAGGATAAGGAGGCATGGTGGTGGAATAAGGAGGTGCAATTGGAGATCAAGGAAAAGAAAGAGGCAAATAAAAAATGGGACATGACTGGAACTAGAGCCGACAAGGAGGCATATAGATTAGCGAAGAGAAATACAAAGAGAGCTGTGGCAAGGGCGAAAACGAGGCAGTTGATGAGGTTTATGAAGAACTGGAGAGAAACGGTGGTGAAGCTCAGTTGTTGAGAATAGCGAAAACCAGAGATAAGGCCTCGAAAGACATAACATCAGTCAAGCAGATAAAGGATGCCTCAAGAGTAGTATTACAAGAGGAGGACAGAATCAGAGGAAGATGGAAAGAATATTTCCGTAAACTACTAAATGAGGAGAATCCGAGAGAGAGGTGTGAGGATGGAGAGGCAAACGAGAGACCGGTGCAAGACATAAGTAGAGAGGAAGTGGATTGGGTACTGAGAAAAATGAAGAATGGAAAGGCTGTGGGGGCAGACCAGATACCTGGGGAAGTGTTGAAAAGTTTGGGCAGGGCGTGGATATGTTATGGGATCTGATGAGGAAAATAGCACAACAGGAAAAGATACCAGAGGAATGGAGGAAAAGTGTTCTCATCCCAATTTACAAAGGAAGAGGAGATGTTCAAGACTGTGGCAACTATAGAGGGATCAAGCTGATGTCACACACATTGAAGATATGAGAAAGAGTAATTGAAGGGAGGATACGGCAGGAAACGAAAATTGGTGAGGAGCAGTTTGGATTTATGCCAGGAAGAGGGACAACAGATGCGATATTTGCGCTAATGCGATTGATGGAGAAATATAGAGAGATGCAAGTGGAGCTGCTCCTGGTGTTTATAGACCTGGAAAAGGCATACGACAGAGTGGCCAGGCAGGAGGTATGGAGGTGTATGAGGAAGAAGGGGTGTCGGAGAAGTACGCGAGGATGGTGAAGGAGATGTATGAGGGAACAGAAACTCTGGTCAGGTCTAGTGTCGGCATGAGAGAAGGGTTCCCCATTGTCGTAGGGCTACACCAAGGGTCAGCTCTGAGTCCCCACCTCCTTGACCTGGTCATGGATGTACTAGTGGAGGATGTCAAGAAGGAGGCACCATGGAGCATGCTGTCTGACGACGACATTTTTCTATGCGAATCATCCCGAGAGAAGCTTGAAAATACCCTGGAAGAGTAGAGAAAGGTACTGGAGGGGAGAGAGTCATGAAAATTAACCGGGAGAAGACTGAATATATGTCAATGGGGAGTGACGATGATATGATCATACGACTTCAGGGTGAAAGGCTAATTTCAGGGAAGAAATTCAAGTACCTTAGGTCGGTCGTCGAGAGGAATGGTGACCTGGATGAGGAAATACAGCACCGAATAACTTGCGACTGGATGAACTGGAAGAAGAGGAGCGGGGTCCTGTGCGACAAGAGAGTGAGTTTTAAGAGGAAAGGAAAGCTGTATAAGATGGTGGTGAGGCCAGCGATGCTTCATGACGCAGAGACATGGCCTATAACAAAGGCATAGGAGAGGAAGATGGAGATAGCGGAGATGCGGATGTTGAGATGGATGTGTCGTGTGACAAAGAAGGACAGGATAAGGAATGACTACATCAGAGAGACGGTTCAGGTGGGACCAATTGGAAAGAAGGTACAAGAAAGTAGGCTGAGGTGGTTCGGACATGTAGAGAGGCAGGGTGAGGAGTATGTTGGTAAACGAGTGGAGTATATGGAGTTGGAGGGAAGGAGGAAAAGAGGCAGGCCCAAGCTCAGGTGGAGGGATAAAGTGACAGAGGATCTTAGGGAGAAAGCATGGAGTCCGAAGGGTGCCCTGGACCGGAGAACTTGGAAGAGGAAGGTTAAAGATCGGTGCGCCGAACCCGTTTAACATGGGATAAGCATAGTGAAAGAAGAAAAATACAAAATATAATTGCAAAAGCATATACTTAAACTACATCCGATCTGGCAACGTGACCCATGAGAGGCACATCATACTGAATTACTGTGCCACAAAATTATGTTTGTCTAAAAAGTGTGTCACCAAAATGAAAAGTTTGGAAAGCACTGGTCTAGAGACTCTACTCCCATACAGCTATAGAGCGCTATCAGCAGGTTAGTAGTTATGATAACAAGCAAGAAAAACACAATATAACAACGTCAGTAAATATTATTAAGCAAAAACACAATATAACAAGTAAGTAAACAAGCAAATCAAGTGAAAAAATCCTCTCGCAAAACAAAAGCGCCAGTAGGAGCCAGACGTCATTGGAAGACAGTCCCTAAGATGCCAAGGTTCGCAGAACGCAGAACGTTGGTTTGATGGGTGAAGCGTATATGCTTTTCATATTTCCCTTTGTCTGAGAGGGAAGATCTTTGAGTGGAGAGTTATTGAACTTTAAGCTATCCCTGGATGGGCAGTGGGATTAGCTATGTTCAGCTGAACATAGAATTGACTTGGGTCTTTTGTATTTGCAGAATTCTGCTTCATTGTAATCTGAAGCTTGCCTGATCAGGGTGTTCGGATGATTGCTTGTCTTGGCAAAGAACTTTTCTGCTAGATCATGAAGGAAGGATGTGATGTAGGGAATGTTGACTTCTCTGTGAATCTGAGAGTTTCTAATGAACCACGGGGCATCCAGGATCATA
Source organism: Typopeltis vanoorti (assembly GCF_054136105.1). NCBI lineage: Eukaryota > Metazoa > Arthropoda > Arachnida > Uropygi > Thelyphonidae > Typopeltis > Typopeltis vanoorti. The sequence goes on along the minus strand of NC_143549.1, from coordinate 58,662,187 downwards.
CTCAGGCATTTGCTCTGTATCCTCTGCAGTTTTAGAATATTTGTATGCGAGGTGTGGCTCCATGCAGGAGATGCGTAAGTGATGACTGAGCATATTACCATCTTTTATATGAGTAGTTTGTTCAGGGCATCCAGTTTGCTTCTTCTGTTGATCATGAGGTAGAATTTTACGATTACTTTCGATGTCTTGGAACTCACGTGTTTTATGAGATTGGTGAACTGAAGTTTTTTGTGAAGCATCACACCGAGATATTTTACTTCGCTCTAGATGCCAAGGTTGAAGAAATGCATAACTCATAAATTTTACCTATACAAGTCGCCACCCGGTGCTTTGACCTTATTAAATAAAAATCTCAGGATGAGAGAAAGATGTAGAAAGTTTTTTACCTTGGGTATACTATGCGATAACGATACCAAGCAATATTATAAACTTAATTTTAATCCATTTTTCCCAAGTAAGCAAACAAGTAGATAAGTCATGTTTGTGCCTGAAGTATTTTTAGGTCTGAGGTAACTCGTGGTAAAGGTGGAGTAAGCTCTGATCACTCTCGTTAGTATCTCCCATAACGCAAAGCACATCTCCTTGCGGACATGTATAATGCTATGCATTAAGGGAAGAGCCACTACCAAGACCGATTTCGACAGCATCATACATGTCTTCAAGGAGATGTGCTTTGCATTATGGGAGATAATGCAAACATATTCTATGGGATTGAAGTCTGGGGATCGTTCTGGCCACTCTATTCGATTAATATCATCGGTCTCCAAAAGTATCTCCCCTGCTAGTGTACAATGTGGTGTGGCCTTGTCATCCATAAAAATGAATTCTTTGCTTAAATCGTTAATGTGCAAATTAGACAGCAGAACAGAACAGAGCCTTGTTGCATGACTAGGATAAATAAAAATAAAACAATGTTGATGAAAATAAATGCAAAACAAAATAAACAAATAATAATAGAAGAAATACTGCTTAAAGAAGTAGAACAATTCATATACTTTGGTTCAATAGTATCGATAAAAGGAGGAACTACTGAAGATATAAATAGGACACAGCTGGCTTATTCAACTTTCAACCAACTTGGATATTTAGTTTGGAATATTTGGAAAAACGAGAATTTGTCAATAAAAACTAAAATGAGAATATTTACCTCAAATGTAAAGGCAATACTAATGTATGGGTCAGAAACTTGGATGTTAAACAAAAAGATAGTAAACAGTGCCCTGGTCTTCCTAAACAAGTGTTTAAGAATGATACTGGGAATATATTGGCCAAAACAAATATCAAATGAAGAACTATGGCAGAGAACAAACCAGAAACCCATGTTGCAACAGATATGTGAAAGGAAATGGTTGGGGCATGTGTTGAGGAAAGAAGACAAAATAATAGTAAAACAGGCTCTAGATTGGAACCCACAGGGTGAAAGAAGACGAAGAAGGGCAAGAGAAACATGGAAAAGAACAAATATTAATAAAATATTTGTTAATGAAATGAAAGAAATAACAAATATTAATAAAAACTGGAACCAAATAAAAGCAGAAGCAAAAAACAGAGTCCGGTGGAAAATGGTGGTAAAAGACCTATTCTTCCGGGTGGAGTGAAGAGGATTAAGTAAGTACATAAGTCATTGGCCTTCTACTGGACTATACTCCCGAATAAACTACTCTCTGATATCTCTCCATCAACCACCTTCTTATCCACTTCACGAACTTTATATCCGTCCCGATTTGCTACAGTTTATTAATTAGAATTTCATGCGACATCCTGTCGAAAGATTTTGCAAAGTCCAGCAGTATCGCTGTAAACCCATTATATTTATCCGACTTAGCTGTCACTGTATTATAAACCATGAACAAGTTACTGAGTGACGACCTACTCTTCATTAAACCATGTTTCCTACCATTTCTTTCTATCCATTCCTGTATTTGGCTCTTGAACAACTTTTCCAGCACCCGAGCTACGACTCCTGATATGTTGATTGGGGGTTATTTGCTACATTACTCTTGGAGACTCCTTTATGCAGTGGAACTATTTTCCCCTCTCTCTCGCTCTCTACCTCCCTTGGGACTAACCCAGGGAAAAGATTGAGATTAAACAACGTGGTCAAAGGCACTGCCAATTCCATGCTAGAAACTTCTCGTAAAATACAATCTGGTGCGCTATCTAATACCATAGCTGTATTCATCAAGCTCGTGTAATATGCTGCGCACCTCCAGTTCACTTTCCATATAAGCTCTTGCCTCTCTTGTTACTGCAGTATGTCCACCTGAATGATATACTCTTGAAACATGTTCATTTAGTAATTTCACCATTTCACCTGATTCAGTTATGTCCCTACCATCGGCATTTATTGAAATCAATCTGCCATGAACATTTTTCTTTTACTTGCAACATTCCACAAAAGCTGTTTGTGATTGTCTTTGACCTCAACTGCTCATTTCAGTCTCATGCACTGCAGTAGAAATGATAAAGGTGTTCTTCTGGGAGCAACGAATGATGCCCAGCATTATTTGCAATGCAATGGCAGCACATGAAATATTAACAGGTAAAATACCTATGCATTTACGCAGTTATGCTACAGCCAGGTATTCGACGGTAAGTAGGCGATGCGTCGCATCGGGTTGTTTTCTTCAAGGAGCGCTAAAGTTAGTAGAAAATAAAAACACATTTTAATAAAAAGAAATCAGCTAACGCCTTTTTGTTCCCGTATAGGGAGTAGGCGAGGCCGTTTATAAGTCCTATCTAACTTTTGGAGACTGAGTGGGCAGTTCAATCTCCACTGGTAGCCAATCAGAGATAGCTGGCCCAAAGCTATCACTAATTAATTAATCAGCACGCAATGAAGAAGGCGGCTAGTAAGTGTCGCCATCTGGTGGTCCCTAACCCTAACACAATATATTTAATGTCTGAAAATAGTGTGGATTCGACGGCCGATTTTCTTGAGTTTACAGGACGAAAAACCCGAGTTTCCGGAGGAAAAACCCGCTAGCCCGTGCCAGAGATTGACTAACTCTGGAACCGGTAAAGAAAAGGCTTAGAAAAAGTTCCTCTAGTCGGCGACTAGATTCGAACGCCTTTCGTCGTGCGGTAAAGCACTGTGCAGACGCCATTTCTACTGAGCTACACAGGTCCTTAATATTAGTGTCTATTAAATGTGGTTTTGATAACATTTAGCAAAAACTGCAAGTTGTTTTTCGCTATGTGTAGTATAGAGCTGGCAGAAGCACTATACGAACCGGGCTTTGGTCCGCGGAGTCGTGTTACAGAGAGCGGCTTACACTACCGATTTTCATTTTTACATGCTGCGTGCATTGGATGACTTTGCTTCCATAAAATCAAGACAAGTAAACTTTTAAATCTTGTCATTATGCATCTGTAGTTATATTAGCTCATTAGCCAGTAATCGGCAACTTATATATCTGAAATTGTAGTCTATGTGCATTTTTGTATGTTTTCTGTGTTGTCAATGTATGTATTGACACGAAAATACTGTAAATTTTAATTACATCAAAAAAAAAAGTAAGGGTGATCAACTTAAAATTGCATCGAGACTCCAGGACCCCTAAAGCCGTCTTCAGCATTACTTTAATGCTAACGATATAGTAACTAGAACCATGTACTGTATAACAATGCCTAAGACAACTAACTATATTACATATTCGTTACTTGGAAATAAGTCAGCAGACGCCATAGTTTGAGGAACAAACAGCCTTAATAATATGTAGGACCTCCTTTCGTTGCCATGAGTGCGGCAATCCTACGGAGCATACTTTCCACATACGTATGAGAGCGATCAATAGAAATTTTCGACCATTCTTCCTGCAGACATGTAATGAGGTCCAGAACTGTTGTGGAGCATTGATCCGACGCTGCAGTTCATCCCACAGATGTTCAGTACGGTTGAAATCGGGGCTCTGTGGAGGCCAGTCAAATGCGATGACTTCGTGTCCACAAACCACGCAGTTGTAGCCTTATGACATGGGCATTGTGCTGCTGAAAGAGAAAATGGTCAGTTCCATAGAAATGCTACAAAGTAGGAAGCATTGCATTGTACAGAAAGTTCAGATACTTCTCGGAGTTCAATGTTCATGGCATCACATACTGAAGTCCGAGGCTAAACCAGAAGAAACAGGACGATACCACCATCTCACAGCCACCTCTGAATTTCATAGTTGGGTTACGCACTCTGGTAAGAGGTGTTCAACGGACATCCGTCACACCCACACCAGTCTATCTGTGTGTGTGTGTGTGTGTGGAGGGGGCTCAGCAATGCTGCTATTCCATCGACACTATATGGCAATAAACTAGATTCCTAGTTTATTCCCAATTTTCGAATCCACTCCTCTCTGAATTTACCCATACAAGCGAAACTATGGCATATTTACTCTGAACATTGTATATACCTGTTAATATTAACTTCGTGTGGTTTATATGAGCTAGGGATAATAAAAACACTGCCTGTGCAGGCAATGTTATAGTTCCATAAGTATTGCCACAAGGCTACATTTATGAAGAAAGAAAGAAAGAAAGAAAGAAGGCCATACGCCCAGTTCTGTACATACTAACTACTGAATTAGAAACTGTTATTTAATATGGTGTTGAACCTTTTGCCCGAATTACAGCACATTCGGTTTGTCATAGATTCCACACGTCGTTGGATTTATCTACGTCTGCAACATACCAGGCGTTCACCGGACAGTTCTTTAAATGACTTAGATTTGATGGAAGAGGCCTTTGCTCCCAGATATGTTTTTCTAATATGTCCCATACCTTCTAAATAGGGTTCATATCCAGGTTTGTGGTGGGCAGGGAAGGTGCAATTCTTGAATGATGGACTGTAGCATTGTCGTTCATGAAACAACCATCACCTGCTGAATAAAAAGTCAACATTGCAGGATGGACTTGATCGGCAACAATGTTCAGATATTCCTTGGAGGACACCCGACCTTCCAGAAATATCAGAAGACCTGTTCCATTTCAACAGAACATGTCATACACCATGACACCACCTCCAGAAACTTGAGTTGCGTTTACTAGTCAAGCTGAGTTCATTACTTCATGGAACACCCGCCAAACTCTCTGCCTACTGTCGGTACAGAACAAGGTGTACCGTAAATCATCGCTACATGACTTTTTACTAGTTTTCCAGTGTTCACTCACGGTGTTCATGACACCATTTTAGACAAACTATTCAGTTTTTTTGCAGAAATCAGTGGTTTCCGTATAGGCATGCGACTGCCTATACTGATCATCTTCAATTCTCAGCACATAGTATGAGTAGGGTTCGATCAATTGCTGCACACATGGAGTTCATTCCTGACAGACTATCTTAGACCCACGCTGCATATATACCAACGACGCAAAATATACGGTGTATAGGTAGTCACTACCTATAGTGACTGGTGACTATAGTTATAATGACTAGTCACTATAGCTATAGTAGTGATCTGATTCCGATTAGATCAGTCGAAAGTTGCTCTGTGTGTGTGTGCTTGGAGTGGCTTTTTGTTTAGTGTGTGCTTGTTGATTATGATCTCGAAAAAATGATATTATAGATATGTTAATCTGAAAATAGATACTATACCCGAGTTTTGATCTCTCCTGTAGCGTCAGCAGCGTGCTGGTTCAGCAGAGCAGGTAAGACTTTTTCGGTAACGCAATTTTTCCGGTAGCGGTCAGAAGGGACAAGACAGGTCTTACCCGCCGCATTAAAGCTTTCGCCTTCACATGGATTTGCCTTTTGACGATCTCATTTTTAAAGAACTATTGGCTCTTTTCAGGCATCTAGGCAACATACTAAACACAAAATGGCCCGATAAAATCGGAAAACACCAGGTTGTTGAAGTGAAGACAGAGGACCTCTAGCCCTCTGAACCCCTTTTCACATGACAACGTCAGCGAGCCAGCAACAACAACTGAAAACATCCCCAATTCAAACTCCAGTGGCTTTCAGAAGGTCAGAAGGAAGAAGAGAAAGAAAAAGTCCCCCACAGCAGATCTGAAATAATACCCCAGTCCTTGGAAATTACATCTCCAATGGACACAACAGCACAGCCTGTTGAAGAAAGAGCGACGGACTCAGGAGCACTACCCAAAGAGAGGATTCCTCCAGTTATTCTAAGATAGAAAGAAAAATGGTCATCAATCGCGGAGACAATGCAGAGCAGCAACATCAAATTTATATCAGCTAAGAACACAGATGACAGAATGCGAATTCAACAAGGGGCGTTGGACTACCGCGTGATCACCAGACGTATGGACGAACTGAATGTCCCATATCACACATTTCAACTCAAGAGTGAAAAAAACCTAAAAGTGGTCATCAGAGGTCTGGCAGAAACCATTACATCTGGAAAAATCCTGCTACCTCCGTATGAGATCGGCTAACTCACCTTCGATTGAAATCTTACAGCCTCTGCTACTAATGGCTCAGTTAAGTAAGTTTGAGCGCGGTTAGTAGTTGGAAGTGGGAACCATTCGTTCGATGCTGTTAGCACACTCTCTCTCGATGAGTCTTCGGACTCCCTGTAGGTGTCAAATAATAATAATAATAAAGATTCCTCCCGTCGCGACGAGAATAGAAACTTAGACCTATTCCAATCGAAGAGCGTAATGTACCGTCGTTCTTCCAATTGCGCTACGGAGGCGCTCAAAAAAATTCCAACCATCACACATGGCCTTTCTACTCCTCTGGACACACGCTACCATCAGTGTGAACCAGGCCCAAAGAATCTTCAACCTCTAATAAAAGTCGTTAAATTTTCCTTCAGGAAACTCGGATTTTTTCCTCTAAAGAACACAAACTGTTCAGAAGAACATACGAAATTAACAGACAAAACCTGCATCATTAACCCTAATTGCTTAGGCCGAGATTCCAAGCTAGAACTCTCCTTTTGGGTGGAAAAAAAGTCACTAGAAGATTTATCTTTATTTATCTATAGGGGGGAATAAAAGGTGTTAGCGTATTTATTTTTTATATATTTTTTAAAGGGGGCTTTAATACTGAACGCCTCTTGGAATTGATAAGTTACCCCGTGTCTACATTATTAGATAATGTTAGTGTTATCAATTAATATGGGCAGACTAAGAAGCCTAACAGATAACTGGCGCCATCTTATGTCTTTAATTTTAGCTAGTATTATGTCTAAATACCGTGCATCATTGATTAGTTTGAGTTTCCATGAAAGAAAAAATTTCTCTAGTTGGTGCCCAGAATACCGAAGTCTTTCTTATACTAATCCAGCATTATGGAAGTTACTATATGGATGTTCAGGCACCTTGTTATATTATAAAACTTCAATAGAAGCTTAAATATTACAAATTATAATCAAAGTTATGTCTTTTTCTTTTTTTGTTTTTTTAAAGCAACTAGGGGGACCCGAACAACATTGATCTTTGCATACCAGTGCAGATCCACAGGAGTAAGAGATAAGAAAGAAAAATTTCTCCTCCCTTAAAGAAATAAAGCTAAATTAATATTTTGAATTTTCATTTACATTTACATAGCAAAAACTTATTTATGTACTTTTGAATCATATTTGAAATTTTTCATAAATGCATTAGTGTAAAATTAAAGTTTAAATAAGAACAAGAAGGATTAAATAAGTATTTCTAATTTATGATCATCACCTTATTATCTGATTTTTTTAAAACATTTTTTAATTCTCTATTTGCCAATATCTCCTGGGTCGGAATCGTTCCAGTATTCAAACTTTGTAAAAAAGAAAAAAAAAAGACTTTTAGATCAATTTTTTGCTCGTCAGGGTGATCAAATGGGAACACTGTGCTTTGCTTTCAACAGGCTGAAGAAATGTTAAACACCTCTGTAGAACTGATGTTTGAGAAAGCCTTTAAGCAGTAAATGTTATGTGATACTTTTTTTTTAATGGTAATAGCATAAAGGAGAGATGTTCAACCACTAGTACATTGGTTCGATAATCCCGGTAGTGACAAACTTAATTTGAAATATTATTTAAATCATTTAAATACTGTTGTAAAAAGCTTGTCTAGAGGAATTTATGAATGTGTGGAGTGAGTTCGATGGGCGAAAGGATTTATATAAGATGGATAGTTTACATATGAATGGATTTGGTGTACGGAGACTTGAAAAGGTGTTGTCGAATGTAGTGGAAGTGGATGTGCAGAATTAGGGAAACTAGAGTTATTAAGGGAGGGAGAGGAAGTAGATATGCAGACTTTAGGGAGACAGTTGAGTCTATGAATGTGTGTAATATTCCCAAGCGAGTACAAAAGACTACGAATCAGAATGGGATAGTTAGTATAAGGCATCAAAATAGGGATGGGCTTCTGCAATTCATGTAACTAATACCAGAAGTATTAGGAACAAGAAGGAAGGATTTTTGGCCTTCGTTGGCACTTCCAGACTACAGGCTAGTGGCATTAGCGAAACATGGCTGACAGAGGATGATATAGCTAGTGGGATTGAATGTGAGGGGGTATGGTGTGTTCAGGAGTGACAGGGAGAATAAAATGGGGGGAGGAGTGTTATTGATAATAGCTGATGAACTACAGCCAAGGAGAATAGAAGTGGAACTGCAGGATAGAGAAAAGAGCACATTTGAGGCTATTTGGTGTGAGACTGAAACTATCAGAACAAAATATACAATTGGGTGCTGCTATAGACCAGGTGATGGAATAGATGGTGGAGATAGTATGCATAAGCAAATAGAAGAACTGAGTGGAAGGAGGGTAATTATTATGGGTGATTTCAACTATGGTAACATTGATTGAAAGGAGAAGAGGACACATGGGAGGAAGGAATTGGATTTTATGCGATTATTAAGGGATACTATCTGTGACAGCATGTAATGGAAAATACTAGTGGTAAAAGATTCATTGACCTAGTAATTGCATCTGAGAATTTGGCTGTAATGAATATGACCACGTTTCCACCAACTGGTGAGAGTGATCATAGGGTCTTGACTTGGGAGGTGGCTAAAGGTGTAGAATTTACAACTAAGACAGGGTACATGTGGAATTATCGAGCTGGTAAGTATGACAAGCTTAGGAGTTTGATTGGGTCAGTGCCATGGCATGTAAAACTGCAAGGGCTAGATGTTGATATTGCATGGTAGGCGGTTAGGAATTGAAAAGATTAGCAGCAGTATATCACATTGGTGGAACCGTACTCCAGAGATTGATGAAGCGAGGGATTTGGGTGTGTTGGTGGATAGGGATTTGAGGCTTAGGGGGAACATCGCAAAAGTGGTTAAAGCAGCTCATCAAATCACTTGGTTGCAGAAAAATACTTTAACAAGCAGAGAGAAACAAGTTATTGTTCCTCTATATCGAGCCTTGATAAGACCCCATCTAGACTACTGTACCCAGATATGGGTTTCTTCTTGATGGGGAGGAGATGGAGAGGATCCAGAGACGAGTGACCAAGATGATAGCAGGTCTATGGAATGAACCTTATGAGAACAGGTTGAAGATTTGTGGGTTGCAATAATTTGTTGAATAGGCGGAAAAGGGGTGATATGATTGAGACATTCAAATTACTGAAGGGTTTCTATAAGATTAATTCAGAAGATTTTTTTGAGAATAGGACCGGTGGTGGGAGGACTAGGAGCCATACATGGGAGCTGGGCAAGAATGTGGTTAGCAAGGGTGTTAGAGCTAGGTTTTACTTGGAGAGTGGTGAATGAGTGAAATAAGCTGCCAGTGAAATATGACTGTGAATGAGTTCAAGGCGAGGTATGATAGATACTGTGTGAATGTCGAATAGTTGTTCTTGACATGATGTTAGGGCCTCCTTCGATGAGTCTGTCGACTCCTTGGTGTTGCCGAAATAATAATAATAATAATAATAATAATAATAATAATAATAATAATAATAATAATAATAATAATAATAATAATAATAATAATAGAGTCTCAACTTGGTGCTTGGAAATACATCTGAGACAATTAAGACTATAAAGCTTGTGCATTTAATCTGTTAACTGCCTTTTTTTTTCTTATGAAAAATCGTGTTTCTGTCTCTTGAGTCTGGCTAACTCATCTTCAGTTGAAACACTCTTATAAGGTTCTTATTGTACACTGGATTCGAATTCAAGACTTTCTAACAAAAGATATCATCGATAGCATCTGAGCCACTGACGAGACCTTTATTGAGGTCTTGTCAGTGGGAGCCAGACCTGACAATGCTAAGGCTGAAGTAATGCAGAGCTTATGAATTTTACCTAAATACTAAGAAAGTGACCGGAGCTTAATCCACACACACACACACACACACACACACACACACACACACACACACACACACACACACACACACACACACACACACACACACACACACACACACACACACACACACACACACACACACACACACACACACACACACACATATATATATTTCTTAACGATTTTGAAGAAAAAGCTATTAACTCCTTCCCCCTTAAGCCAAAATTTTGGTATTGTTATATGGACGATATATTCCTCATCTGGAAGACGGTGTCAACAACCTCAATTTATTTTTGGACCACCTAAACAGGTATCATGAAAAAATCTCTTTTACCTTCGAACTGGAATCCGATGACTGCCTCCCTTTTCTAGATCTGAAGCTTACCAGATGTTCTGAAAATACTAAAATCTCAATTTTTAGAAAACCTACTCATACTGACAGATTCCTTCATGTTTTTTCCCATCACTACCCTCCGCAAAAATTTGGTATTATTTCTACTTTAGCACACCGGCTCAAATCTTTACTAACAGAAGAAACAGAAATTGAAAATGAACTCCTTTTTTTTTCTTAAAAAGAGGGATCTTTTATCAATAATGGTTTCTCTCCTAATAAGATTGAAAATTTTCTTTCTCTCTTTCACTCAACTGCTTCTGAACATCCCTCTTCTCCTCAGAGCCTTTATTTCTTTGCCTTACATCAGCTCTCTTTCACCAAAACTGGCAAAAATTCTCAAGAAGTTTAACTTCAGAACTTGCTTCACTACGCTCCCAAAACTTCGTTCAATGCTTAGTAAACCTAAAGAGAAACATCTTCCAACTCAGTTTCCAGGAGACTACAAGATCTTATGTGATTGTGGAAAGCCATACTATGGCCAAACTACTAAAATAATCCTTCTTCGTTTGGAAGAACACCGTAGAGATATTTCCTACAACAGGACTAGAGCCAGCGCTCTCTCTAGCCACGTTCTTTTCTCCTTTAACTCAGATGAAGGCCGCCAACACATTGTGGACTGGACACAAACTTCTAATATCCATGTTTGCTATGATGAACTTGAAAGAAAGATTGTCGAATCTAGAGAAATTAGCTTAGATTCTTCTCATATCAACAACAGCCTAAGTTTCAATATTTCTGATGCACACATTGCCTCTGTTCAATACTAGCGCGCTCGTGACAGCACGTAGTCAACTTTTATTTGGAACTCAAGCTCGCATTACTGTTTTCAAAATGTACTACTATTTTTTTGGACTAGTACTGTTAATGCAATTTTTAAGTCTGTTATTTTTTGTATATTTCTTTGATTATGATACCTGAAGAAGTTGATCCATTCAACGAAACTAGCAAACTAGTAGTATCTTTTTAAAACCATGTCATCTTTTTATCTCTCGGTATCAGTCATTTAAAAAATAATTTATAATATTTTCTACCGAGTAAAAATGTTCAGAATATAGATGAACAGGATTGAAGATGATTTTTCTAGATTCCACAATTTTTCTCTCTATTTCGTCACTGCAACGGAAGATGTTAGTAGATTTTTCCCAGCAGACTTTGTGACTTTGGTTATCATCATTAGGATTAGCCGAGAGAAGGATATGACTTGATAATGCACTCGCTCGCTGTCTCTTGTAAGTAATGTCTCTCATGTGTTCTTTCATACGCATTTCGACAGATTTGTCTGTCTGCCCGAAATAAGGAATATCGCAGTCACATAATATTTTATATACACCAGGGTATTTGAATTGATGATGACAAGGTTTTGGGTAGCTAATTAAGGAACGAATCTTTGGAAGTGGAGTGAATAAGGTTCTGATATTGTATTTTCTTAGAACTTTTGCTAATTTGTGTGAAACAGTACTTATGTAAGGAATAGATATATTGCCTTTGAATCTGTTTGTTTCTTCTGAGTGATGTCTAGGGGGATTAAGAAGGAATTTGTCAATGATTTTCTTGGAATATCCATTAACTTCGAAAGAAGTTTTCAGATGGTTTATTTCTGTAAGCATTTCATTTGGGTCATCAAGAAGAGAACGGGCTCTATGTCCCAAGGTGGAAATTATTCCAAGCTTATGAGGAGGGAAATGATGAGACTGACTGTGCAGATATCTGTTGGTATGTGTGGGCTTTCTATATATCGATATTTTAGTTTATCAGAAGAGAGAGTCAGTTTGACATCAAGAAAAGGCAAGGAATTATCCGTTTCAAGCTCAGCAGTAAACTTAATACTTTGATGTCGGCTATTGAGATGTTCGAGGAAAACCATAAGGGATTCATATCCATGGCTCCAAATAATGGAGACATCATCCACATAACGTTTTCAAACTTTAGGGGTTAAAATAAAGGAAGGAAGTGTTAAATAATATATACAAACAAAATCATGGACTGGCTATGGGTAATCCTTTATCCCCTGTACTCGCAAATATTTACTTAGAGGATTTTGAAACCAAGGCTATCTCTTCCTTTCTCTGTTTTCTCTGTTTAGCCAAAGTATGGTATGCACCAAATAAAGTTCTTATGTTGTATTTCCTAAGAAACTTGGCCAATTTGGTGAGACAGACTTTTGTATGGTATAGAAATAGAAATATTACCTTTCATACTATTGATTTCTTTATTATTGCGAGCGGGTAGATTTAATAGGAATTCGTCAATTTTTTTTTTTTTTTTTTTTTTTGTGAATAACCATTTAGTCGACAAGTAGACCTGAGAAAATTGAATTCTTTATTATTAAGTTCTATCTCATCATCAAGAACAGAGCGAGCACGATGTCCTAGTGTAGAAATGATTCCAAACTTTTGAGGTGGATAATGATGGGAGTGACCGTGGAGATATCTATTGGTGTGGGTAGCATTTCTGTAAATCGAGATTTTTAATTTCTCTGAGGAATGGGTCAGTTTGATGTCCAGAAATGGAAGAGAACCATTAGTTCAAACTCAGCCATCAATTTTATGTTCGGATGTTGATTATTTAGATGTTCTAGGAAGTTCAAGAGCGATTCACGGCCATGGCTCCAAATCAGGAAAATGTTATTAATGGCTTTTCCAAATTCTTGGTTTTTAAAGGATAAGAAATGATGTCTTTAACTTCCAGATCTTCTAAATAGATGTTCGCAAATACAGGTGACAACGGATTACCCATTGCAAGGCCATAATTTTATTTTTAGATGGTGTCCTGAAACGTAAAGTATTAAGTATCCGGACAAAACAAGACGGATGAAAAACAAATACTGTAAAGATTATACAATCACTCTAGAATCCCTCGGCCAGTCCATAAAAATGAATAATGACATATCAAATGAAATAGCAAGGAGAAAAAGAACTGCTTGGATAGCCTTCAACAAAATAAAATCAACAATTACCAACCAAAACATAGATATAGAAATAAGAGTCCATATTTTCAATAGTCACATCTTACCAGCATTAACTTATGGCAGTGAAACATGGAACACAACTTTAAAAGAAGAACAAAGCTTAATAACAATTCAACGTGCAATAGAAAGAATGTGCAATATAAACAAAATAGACCACGTAAGACACACAGAAATCAGGAAGAAGTCTGGACTCACAGATGTAATAAAAGCAGTCTTCAACAGCAAAAGAAGATGGGCAGGACATCTCGCCAGAATGAGAGACAACAGATGGACAGTCAGAGTTACAAACTGGTATCCAAGAGATACCAAAAGGAAATCTGGAAGACCAGCTTTAAGGTGGGAAGACCCAATGATTAAGAAAGTAGAAAGAAAATGGAGAAGAAAGGCCCAAGACAGGAATATTCAGGTCGTAAAGCTGGACTCTTTACGACCTGAATTCATGGAGAAATCCTGACTGAAATCACAGGTCCATCAAGATAATCAAGGTAATAGGACCAAATAGTGTCAGCAGTTTATAAAAGAATTCACGTGATGCTCAGGAGATAATTTAGGCAATCTGAATCAAGTAATTTAGATTGCCAGACGAGGTTAAATTAGGAAAGTGGATTCGAGCTGTACTGGAAAATCAGCAGCTGAAAACAAAGAATAATTAAAAAAAAAAAAAGTCAGAAAACAGTTCAATGTTAAGTGAGTCAGCAGTTGAGCATTTATTAAAAATTAAAATAATTTTTGTTTGAATTATATGATTGCTAAGCTTGCATACATCTATTTCTGTTATTTAAGCTTATGGAAAATAATATATCGACATTCACAACGTTAAATTAAGTTAAATTAAATTAAAAGTAAAACTTTTAATAATGTACCATACGGTTTATGAATTCATTCAAAAACTGTGCACTAGTTTAACATTACGCGCTACTGAAACATTTTAAATTATAAATAAAATTGTTTATCGATTTCTGGTCTTCTGTAATCCTATCTCTTGGACAAATTTAGGGAAAAATGGAGTGGAGGGGCCGTGGTTAGAAACAGATTAATGCCGTCAATGCTGTAAACATTAAAAACATTGCTGCATAATTATATATAATTTGACCAAGGACTTAGTGAATTTTTAATTCTCCTCAGGCTATTGAAAGGACTAAATGGAGAAAGGTAATGAAAACTACAGGGGGGGGGGCACTAAAATTTTGTTTGAGCATGGAGAAAAACACGGTAATTGCACTGGCGTGGTTAAACTTATATTTGTTTTCGTAAGCGATCAAAGTCACTAATTCTCATTACGGTCGTTCGTCAAGTGAGTGAATGAAGAATGTGTAAAAAAACCGCAATATGAATCAATGAGGAAATCCTTTCGATTTCATGAAAGACATACTTCTCCACTGAGAGGTGATATTATGTCCGGCGGAAAAGGTGAACACTTCCTTTGGATATCGCAGAGGATTGATTATCGCAAGTCATCATTCCTGTTGCGGATAACATCAAAGAAAAACATATTTCATAAGGTGGGAATGAACATCCGAAATAACAGATACGCTGTTTGTAAATACACTCCTTTTCTTTTTTTTCACAAGTTGAATCACAGTGACGCCTCTAATTTCTTAAAATTTTGTTCTTTTTTGAAGGAAAAGAAAGTTTTCGATGCTTACTCATGTATACTTTTCTCTAGTCATTCAATATTTGACTGATACTAGTAATAAGTGACGAATTTTTATTTATTTATTTTTTTTTTTTTTTAGCGCAAGAAACATTAGTATTGTTTCCGTTGTTGTTACTACTATTTAGTAGTAATCCCACCATGATTTCAACGTTTTTTTTTTTTTTTTTTTTTTTTTTTTTTTTTTTTTTTTTTTGTAAGGCGTTCCAAAGAACAGAGAGGGTTTTTGTTATTATCTGTTGTTCTTAGAATTCACTTCACCTACTACTGGCAGACGAAATCTGTCCTCCCGCGTGCTACACAAGTCGACTGGACAAGCTGAGCGTCAGACAAGTTTGAAATTATTAACCATGGTGACAAGCATGTTAATGCTCTCACTTGTTTTCACTGTTCTGATAGGCCTTTTAAATGCTGCTCCGACACCAAATTTACTCCCAAAGGAAATGGTAAGTAAAGTTTAATTAGGAATTTAAAGTGACAACTTAAAAATAAATGCAAGATCATTAGTTTCATGAGAAAAGTCTGATGAGAATATTAACTTCATATTAAAACATATAGCACGGTTTGTGATATGTCTCAGAGCATCCAATTATTTCAGCGTCTTGTCGAGTGGCTTTATAGTAATAACTTAAACAATGCATGATTAACAAAATGGGGGGCCACTCATATCCATGTAATTATATTTATATATTTTTTAATATATCAATTTATAAAATGCTTTTCCTGTGCATTATTCGTACACGAAATATTGACATAATTTATTTAAAAACATATTTATTTTAAACATATCTGTAAATCATGTTTTTATTTAAATATTACTAATTGGGAAATATTGTGCGGTTAATTTTTCGAAATTAAAGTAAATATATTTAAATATTCAAATTTATCTTATTGCGATTATTTCTATTGTTGTTTGGTTCCAGCAAAGCATATATTGAATTATTTAAGAGATTTTTGCATTTATGTAAGAAAACCTCCTTCGAATAGTGACAGTTTTAACCTACAAGCACAACGAAATGCAAGGTACTAAGCGCAAGCTAATGCATACTTTCAAGAACAATAATCGAGATCATCTTATAGCATATCAATTTTTATAATATATATAATATTATACATATTATGATATATTAGTAACAGGAGAGAAAGGGATATTTAGTAAATAAATAATTTTATTATAATTATCGATAGTTGTTAAACGCGGTGGCTTAAATCACGGCGGCTAAACACATATTTCTTGTATCTATCGGGAAATTTGTCAGTGATGTCGAAATCACCAGGCAGGACTAATTAATCACTAACAGTTATAATTAATGAAACAGTAAAACCGACGTTTACATTTAAGTATGATATTATTATTCATTTATTTATTTTTCACTGCTGCAGAGTCATCTAATATGCAATATTATTAAATACAAGGTGACTAGATTCTGATTCATGTAGGCTAAACAAATGAAGAATAATGTTTCCACACGTGTAATAGAATAAAATTCATATTTTTCATTAATTAATGAAATAAATAAACCTGTCAAAATTCTGCTGCAAGACCGATTAATCTTTGAAGTCCTCTAACGATTATGTTAACTGATGTTAATATAATCATGCTCGATGTTATCAATCTAATGTTGAACCTTAAATATTCTCATTGTAGATATATTACTGGGGGGGGGGGGGACTGAAAAGTTCTGATAAACACCTAGAACAAAAATGATATTAAAGCAACTGATATAATCACAAGAACATATCTTAAGACCTCCTTTAACTTTCATCAAATTATAATGTTCTTTTTCTTTCTTGTGGTTATATCAGTTGCTTTGATATCATTTTTTATCATTTCGTAGCACGTGATGTTCCTCTTTAAAATTCACTTAATAATAATGGTAGTAGTAGCAGCTGTTTTCTATATCAATCACTGATCTCATAAAACAACGAACTTCACTCGCAATAATATTTGATTGCATAAATCTTCATAAATATAAATTCATAAAACTACATTTCTGCCTGATTTTTTTTTCCTGTATGAAAAAAAAAATATGGCCAGATTTTACATGTAAAATCTAGCGATAATAATTTACAACTGTTATATAAAATGTTTGCCTTAAGGAAGAGAACAGATCAAACCGTTCCTAAGCATTTTTTTTCCTTTCAAAATTTATGTCCATTAAGCACACACACATACACACTCTCTCTCTCTCTCTCTCTCTCTCTCTCTCTCTCTCTCTCTCTCTCTCTCTCTCCACAACTGATATTCAAGAAAGTTTTTATTAAATATCTTTTTTAAGTCGTCTTCAATTTCATCTTTATCAGTCTCTATCCTTGTGACAGTCAGGCTTAGTTTCAGTACCATTTCAGTTTAATACCTTCTTTTCTCCTTTTAAAATATAGCAAGAATTAATTTGGTGTTGAACTGGGAATTACTACTACTACTACTACTACTACTACTACTACTACTACTACTACTACTAATAATAATAATAATAATAATAATGATAATAATAATATTGTAGTAGTAGTGCTATTTCAGTATTGATAATGAAGGTTAAAGATTATTACCGAATATGATAATAACTAATATAACAATATCGTATATTATAATTATGAATATAATTACGCATTAAAAGTAAAACTACAATTGGACGAAAGCAAAATGCTCGGTTTCCCTTTCTGTCTATGCTGGAGTTCCAATATCTGTAAAAATATTATTATCTAAATTGTTATCATTAATATTATCATCAAAATTATTATTATTAAGATTATCATCAACAGCTTATGATCATAACGAAATCAAAATTTTGAAAAAATCCAAAGTGAAATAGCTGCCTTTCACCCCAAATGGCTATCATACTTTCTGGTTGATTGCGAATATTCCTCAAACTTTCTCTGTGCCACTTCTCAAATTATATGCACTAAATCTCCCCCCCCCCCTCTCTCTCTCTTGATATATCACCACAGAACGAGAGAGAGAGAAAAAAATATATTGCGCTATCTGGATATGATAAGTTCTTCTGGCTCATGGAAATATAGCAGCTAATCTCCTATAAAAGAAGAAATTTTATATATTCCTGTAACTGACCACAGCTTAGTCTTTTAAAAAGAGAAAAAAAAAACAGTGAAGTCTCTTAAAGCTAGCCTCAGTACAACTGGAAGCTCTAGCCTTCTCACCTAATCAGAAAAATTCACATGAATTTCTCAACGGAAACATTCTACAGGAGATCTTGCTTTTATGACTTGTTTTTACGGACAAGTGCTATGGGAAGGTAAAATTTCGCCTACTCTTCTTTATATCTCATTTCGTCGGATTGAAGTAAAACAGTATTCTAAGCAAGTGCTCTTGCTTATCTTGTGGTCTTCTTCATGCACTTTGTAAAAGTGTCCAATTTCCTTTTAGTAGTGTTCATGCTTGCCCTGGATGACCGAGTGATTAGCGTATCCCCTCTCCGTCCAACAACCTGCGGGCTCGAATCCCGATGTTGACATATGTGATTGTCTTGTGGTAGATGAATTTCATCACATGGTGTGAGACAACCGCCTCGCTAACTGGAGTGCTGAAAGGTGGTTGAAAACGTTCCAGTTTGGTATTTAATAGTGTGTGTGTGTGTGTGTGTGTGTGTGTGTGTGTGTGTGTGTGTGTGTGTGTGTGTGTGTGTGTGTGTGTGTGTGTGTGTGTGTGTACATTTTTTGTGGCCTATATCTAAAATAAGCATTTATTATACTTATTTTGAATCAGAATCTCAAAACACTGCAATCCCTGTCTGGTGAGGCCAATGATTTTTAGAATGCTGAATGCTACAGTACTTGAAGGCGGTTCTCTTTCGAGTGCTCTCTCTTATAAATCAGGTATATTTTATTATCCAATTTCATTTCCCACTACAATTCATACTCCAATTGCGATGAGCGCCTTCACTCTAATTTCAGAAACCTTGCAATGTATAAACAAACAAGAATTCAAATATATCCATGACCAACCGCCTTAAATACTAATCTCTATATGCTCCAATGGTTTGAAAAAAAAAGATTACTAATGAAATTAATTTCATTCCATCAACATCCAATCCTATCTAATCTTTAAAAAAAAATCTTCTTTCATATCTAGGCAATCTTATCACTCATAATCACTTCCTCCAACAAAAAGAATTTTCACTTCTCAGAATAACGTTAACCTCCCTCCCCCCCCAAAGACAGCTTTTGCTCTTTAGGTCCTATTCCATCTCACTCGAATGACTTCATCTCTGCCAGTCATCTTTTCATCTATGGAATCATGCTTCCGTTTTTGGAAAGATTTCCCTTAAACAATGTCACTAAATGCTAGACCTCAGTTCGTTTTTGAGCACTCAAATTCATTAACGATTTATCTGATTGACTGACTCCACTCTCTATCGCACTGCTGTCTTCTTAGATACTCTCATAGGATTGCACATTTCTGTTTGCACTACAATTTTTTCACTTTTCATAATATTCGTATAACTTTGTTACTCTTCATCACACAGGTGGCCACTAGTTGCAATCCATTTACGGTTCATCTACAATGGTGACTGCTATATATTTCCTACTGAATAAGTTTTCTTCGGTAGTATTTCCTCCAGTAACAGCCTACATTTATTATAAGGTAGCTTATCAACATCTTCTCTTTCCTGTCCAGCTCAACTCCCATTTTGCTGATGTACAAATAGAATATGCTCTGTAAGAGTAAAGTAGTAATCATTACGTATGTTAATTAATTTATTTATTTTTATTTTTGGTTTTGAAAATGGCTTTGAAACACTCACAATCATGTAGCTCTCGCTGAGGTTTTTAGAATTAGTAAAGAAAAATCATAATTTAATGATTTGCATGCGATAGCCTTTAAAATTAGTGATTTAAAAAAAATCCACATTTCAGAATTAACTAGTAAGAATGGTTTAATCCTTTCCGATGATTAATGATTTATTTATTTATTTATTTATTCTTTTATTAGCCGTGTAGAGTGATATTAATTTATTAAGATACAGGAGAGAGGGGAGAGTTATGGTAAATATTTTGTGCCATAGGATAAGAAAGGAGAACTAACAAAATTTGAAAACTTACAAATTTTGTTAGTTTCCCTTCAAACAAGGAAGATGTTGATTTCATTATCAACATCTTCCTTGTTTCAATGGATATTAAAAGATCAAAATGTATTCACAAACATCACAATGTGTATCCTCTACAAACATATAGTTCATTAGTACCGTGAGTGGCGTCAGGGTTAGATAATCCGGAAACACTGCTCTAGAGGCCAAACACGAAACTATTCTTTCAAGCCAGGGTGAAACCTGGTCGAAACCAGGTTGAAACCTGGTCTTCCAAGTTTCATTTCAGTCCTCCAATAAGCAGTTTGACATCGAGTGCTGCTCATCATCTACCACCTAAAATAACTGGAATTGTTTATAACTCTTGGTACTTTTAGGTACCGCTGTTATCACAGGTTTCTGTGATAACAGCAGCATCGCAAGTTAAAAATGAAGTGGTAATAAAAGACGATTGTAAAAATGTTACAAGGTCGTATCTTCCATTAAGTGGTTATAAGGATGCATATATCTTTCTCTTTTATAAGAACATCAAGACTGCTAGGCCATTATTATTATTATTATTATTATTATTATTATTATTATTACGTGACACCTCCAAGGAGTCCAAAGACTCATCGAGAGAGGGCACCTACTCTATAACTCTCCGACTCCACCACTCAATCCACCAACTACACGGAACAGCATCATCAACACCAACGCCATCTGCTCACCACCACTACAACTAGTATTTTCACAGACAATCACAAACATCCATGCTGGCGGTTAATCATTTTACCATATACTTTTATGTTTAAAGTAAAAACAGGATGTAATCAAGGAAAAATCATATTATCTCAAATGGAATAGGTCTGCTTTAATTTTAGCCTGAGGCTATTTCCGTGATAAGGATACTAAAATAATTTAACAGCTAAAAAAAAAAAAAAAAATCAGCTAACGCCTTTTTATTCCCGTATACGGGAGTAGGCGAGGCCATTTAGCCCTATCTAACTTTTGGAGACTGAGTGGGCAGTTCAATCTCCACTGGGACCAATCAGAGATAGATGGCCCCAGGCTATCACTAATTAAGCGGTACGCAGTGAAGAGAGACGGCTCAAATGTGCCGCCATCTCGTGGTCCCTAACCCTAACACAATATATTTAATGTCTGAAATAATGTGGGTTCTACGGTCGATTTTCTTGAGTTTACAGGACGAAAAACCCGAGTTTCCGGGAGGAAAAACCTGCTTGCCCATGCCAGAGATCGACTAACTCGGGAACCGGTCGAAAAAAAGGCTTAGAAAAATTTCCTCTAGTCGCCGACTAGACTCGAAACCAAGTCTTCCTTCGTGCGGCCAAGCGCCGTGGTGTGCAAACGCCACATCCACCGAGGCTCCTTATATTTAAATAAGTTAAAAATAATTTAACTTATTTAAATATACGATGCAACAACGTGCCGACGCTTCATCTCCAGTTCTCTTAGAAGTTAAAATCGATCATGAAGGTTTACTTACTAGCACATTTGTTAATAGCTATTCACTGAATATGGAGTATCCATGTTTTACTTTTTTTAAATGTAATTTATTAAATACTTTATCAAAACTTTTCGGAAATGCATCGGATACACTCCAAAATTAGTTGCAGCAAGTTCTATTGAGTTTTTGTAAATGCGTCGTAAAATCTTGGCAAGTTCACCTCGTTTTACTTATAACAATAAATTAGGTGAACATATCAAGATTTTATAACAGGTTCACAAAACTCAATAGAGCATGCTGCAGCTATTCTTAGATATAGATCTTCTAAGACAATTTTGAAATGGTCAAAGAACTCACAACCTTTGCAAATGACGAATATTAATTTACTGAAAAAAACACTTACATGCGCCATCTCTGGTGTATGAGTTTTTCAAGATATTTGATATTGTTAGTTTTTTGGGTTTTTTTTTGTTATTGTTCAGTTAAAGATTATACAGATAATTTTTTTTGTTGTTGTAAAAAAAAGCTTTTACATGAGTCGTGTAATAAAAGTGATCGTTTTTATTTTATTTTTTTAGCGCAACAGATAAAAACAAAGAATTATCACACTCTTAAAAAGTTGGATATGAAAAAAAAAGCTAGGATAATTCTAAGAATCCTGCTACTGAGAACTTGTATGTAGCATAATCTGAAAATATAAGAATGTTTAAAAGCTGTTGGGGAAACTGTGACTCATAAGTCAACTTGAAGTGTGAACAAAATGTCATCATTATTCCTTTCATGTTTATTTCATTTTAAAGGTCAACAAACCACAATTTGATAATTTCCCATTTTTATCTTACGAAATACCGTATTTGCGGTACTTCTCTGTCAACAACAGATAATACGTGAAACAGCTTGTATATTTCGAACAAATAAAAATCGAAAAACAATCTCGACCAAGAA
Organism: Typopeltis vanoorti; assembly: GCF_054136105.1. NCBI lineage: Eukaryota > Metazoa > Arthropoda > Arachnida > Uropygi > Thelyphonidae > Typopeltis > Typopeltis vanoorti. The sequence continues at coordinate 58,639,525 of NC_143549.1, read as the reverse complement.
AATGACCAACTAAAACTTCAGTGGCGTTACTGAAGATAAACCGGAAGAATGAAACGGGATTTCATTTTCAGATATGCTGCACCATCCATTTTCGATGGTAGCCACTCGAAGATTAACTGAAAGAAAATTATTTGTATAAAATAGATATAGGGTTTATACATATCACAGCTGCAAGGAAATAGTGCAAATGTAAGTGTGGACTTCTCAATGTCATTTGCATGATTTGTAGTTACTTAACAAAGAAATTATCAAGAAATCGAAGGCTATCAAATAGAGTTATCACGGTTATCGAGTCCGCGAGGTTAGCCTACTACTATGGGCTTCGCAACCATACACCTGGGGAAGGAGTGTCCTAGGTTCGATTCCCGTCGACGACGTCAGGAGCTTAAGGATCTGCCATAGCCAAGTTAGCCGGTCTTGGGCATGGACAGCAGGGTTTTTCCGTCAGTTTATCTGGGGTTTTTTCGTCCCGCAAGCAGGCAAACCGGACCCGTGAACACACAGGATACAGCCATAGGATATACTATAGCAATGAAGACAACGGGAAATCACCTTGTTCATAATCATCTCCCTAGTATGGTAGCATATAGCTACCCCCACCAACTGTATGGCAGGAGGGAATAGATAGGGTTATCAAATAGGATAATTTCTTCCGAAAAAAAGTTTCTTTTCTGTTGAGATGGAGTGATGGACGACTGTAGAGAGAGAGAGAGAGAGAGAGAGAAATCATTTTTGTGTTGAATTCTGAAAGACATTTCAGCCTCGAAATGTTTAAGTGCTCATCTTTTATCTTACAAATGAACTTTGAATGAATATTCTCATAGTGCGTTTTCTGTAACAATATTAACATATATTCTAGTAGTAATCATTGAATAATATTATATATTATGTTATTATTCAAATCTTTACGGTTATAAAGTATAATTAGCTATTTTGGAATTTAAATCGCATTCACTCATAAAAGATACTGATATCATTAACAAAAAGACTGATAAGGAAATATGATAAGCAAATTGCTTTCACAATTCTGATTTTTGTTATGAGGCTAATATCTTTATCTTTAAAGATCTTGCTTAAATTTGTCATTGCTTTTTTCTGAGTAATAATCTCCTTCTAACTTCTTCGGTACAATAACCATCTTTATCTATTTGGGATCCTAGGAACACAAAATTGTTAACTGCTTCCATTTTCTCCCCATCTACTTCAAAATCATTAAGTTCACATGTTGCCATAACTTTTGTCTTTTTGAGGTTAAGTTTAAGACCATATTTAGCACTTTTTTCTTTAACTTTCATAATAAGTTCCTTCAAATCTTCTTTGCATTCTGCTAGCAAGATGGTCATCTGCATACCTCAAATTATTAATATTTTTTCCACCAATTTTAATTCCAACTGAAGACTCCTCCAGCCCTACCATTCTTAAAATGTATTCGCTGTACAAGTTAAACAGGTATGGAGATAAAATACATCCTTGCTGCACCCCTTTACCTATTGTGAAATACTCAGTTTCTCCAAGATCTGTTCGGACAGTAGCTTCTTGTTCATAATAAAGATTCCTCAGAAGGATAATGAAATGCTCTAGAACTCCCATTGTTCTTAACACATTTCACAGTTTCACATGATCTACAGAGTCAAAAGCCTTGCTATAGTCAAGGAAACAAAGGTAGACATTCTTTTGATATTCCTGTGCTCTTTCTATTATCCATCTCACATTGGCAATTAGATCTCTTGTTCCTCTGCCTTTTCGAAATCCTGCCTGTTCATCTGACATTTCTCTCTTCATGAATGGTTCCAGTCTTTTCTGAATGATGTTAAGTAAGACTTTACTTGGATGAGAAATCAATGCTATAGTTCTGTAATTTTCGCACTCTCTTGCATCGCCTTTCTTCAATAAAGGTATATAAACTGATTTTTTCCCATTCCATAGGCCATGTAGAAGTACGAAATGAAGCAGTACGAAAGTATATATCATATAGCAGATATGTATAACTCTTTATTCGTAACCAAATTCCATTGATTTGTTTAATCTAATTTTTTATAATCTATTATGATATTCTTTTGTGGTTAAAATTGTTATGGCACTATGTTGTGTAGAGGAATTTTGTCTGCAACTATCTATGAATAGTCCATAAGTATCCAAGATAAGTTTCGTGTACACCACGAAAAGTAAAAATATCACCCTATTAGAATTTGACTTATCTAAAATTGGATGCTGCTGATTCTATAGCACTAAACTGGATTTTGTCTATGGTTTAGGTATGTATTACCTTTACTGTTATTCAGCCTTCATCAGAATCAGAGAGAGAGAGAGAGAGAGAGAGAGAGAGAGAGAGCCAGGAATCTCGCCTGTATTTAATTTTTGTCTAGAAACTGTCCAATACAACCCTGTTTTCTCAAATTACTTCTACAATTTTGTGTCCACCTTCGGTACTATACGTTTTTAACTTTTTGTCAGAAAAACTACTATGTAAAAAAAGTATTGATATATTATTATTATTATTATTATTATTATTATTGTTATTATTGTTATTATAAAAACCTCCATGGAGTCAAAGACTCATCGTTATTATATTATATTATATTATAAAGCTTTCTGATCATTCCGCATCGTTATCAAAACATTTTACCCGGCTCTGTAAAATAGCTTAGCACCTAAAAAAAATGCTAAGCTATTTTTTCTTATTATAAAATATTTAACTGCTGAATCAGTATGTGCATATAACATAGGGACAATTTTTAGATTACACTAATAAATATCAGTGTGCGTTGATTAGCACTGAAGACTGTGGTTTTATATGTCTCATAGTTCCTAAATTATTGCACAACTCGAACTGCAATTATGATGTCCGTGTTTAATTAGCAAATTATGGAACATAACAAATGCATAATTGCTACATCCTGTTCTCTTCGCCTACTCAAAAAAATATAGGTTAGGAGTGCATAATATTTATTTTATGAGGAGGAAAAAAACGTTCATCTACGAGTAGATTTTCTTTGTAAATATATACAGAGATGCCGATGTCAACGCAAAATCTCGAAAGCGTGAAGTACAACCTCTATTTTTTTTTTTTTTTTTTGCTAAACTGCTTAGAGGACTGAAAATGTTCTTTCTTGCCAGGTTCATGAATGCTCATTAGCATAAAGCGTCTTAAGTTCTCATTCGCGAATAACCAGGTCCATCATGTTTTTCCATATTTATAAAATATGTAAAAAAATTACATAGAAAGTAAATGCTCTCTCTCAACGTCTTTAGGATGAGCACACACACACACACACACACACACACACACACTGAAAGACATTTTGTATATTACATTTTCTTTTCTTAAATTTCTATAATTTTATATAGTCTGTAACTTTCGGAAAACATTGGGCTATTATATGATTCGACTGCCACAGACTTCAGAAAATATATCACTTTGGAGAACAGCATGGATATATTAGACGATAAAAAAAATCAACGGTTTCGGGATACAAAAAAAAATGGATCAGGCAACTGCAATAACTGGGTATATGATTTTTTTACACTCTTGTCCAGAAAATAAGGCATAATCTGAATATATATATATATATATGCACTGTTTGGAAATAAGAGTCAACGGACACCGTAGTGTGAAGAACAAACAGCTATGGTGCCCACCTTAATAAGATGTAGGAACTCCTTTTGTTGCCATGACTGCAACAATCCTACAGGACATACTTTCCACGAGCGTACCATAGCGATCAATGGGAATGTTGGACCGTTCTTCCTGTAGTCATGTAATGAGATCCTGAACTTTTGTGGGGAAGACATCCCTTGACCTCACCCGACATTCCATTTCATCCCACAGATATTCGGTAGGGTTGAAATCAGAGCTCTGTGGAGGCCAGTCAAGTGTGGTGACGTTCACGTCGACAAACCACGCAATTATAGCAGCAGCCTTATGACACACAAGTTTCATATGCATTGTTTTGCTGAACGAGACGATGGTCAATTCTGTAGAAACACCACAAAGTGGGAAGCATTGCATCGTCTAGGATGTTCAGATACCTCTCAGAGTTCAATGTTCGTAGCACCACAAACAGAGGTCCAAGACCAAACCAGGAAAAAAGGACCATATCACACCGCCACCTCGGAATTTCATACGAGTAGTTAGGGTTACACACTCTGTAAGAGTAAGAGATGTTCTCTGGGCATCCACCGGGCAACACCCTCTGCCGTGCTCGGTAGAGGGTGTTGCGTGTTCGTCGCTTCATAACACAATTTTTCAACCTTCTACGTCCCACTGCACGCTCTTTGCACTCTGAAGACGACGCTGCATATTGGTTCAGGTAATGTGTGACTTGCATATTGCGGTCCAACCATGGAAACCCATATGGTGAGTTTCATATCTGCATGTTTTTGTGCGGATTCGTATTCCAGTAGATGCCCGGAATCGGCATCATCTACTGCCGACGAATGGCGGTTTTTACATATTATCCTTCGCAGTACCTTACGGTCATGTTCGGTGAGTGTAGTAAGTCGTCCACTGCGGGTAACACTTGCAATTGACTCCCTGAGCTTCCATTTCAGTATGGATTCACTAATTGTTGACTTGGGTTGGCCTGATTTTTCAACATTTGCCGAACAACAGGCCTTCACCATGATATTCTATCACAACGCCTCTTTCAGACTCCATTATCAAAGATGTCAATGGACACACCTCGCCCAGGAGTGTCCGTTGACATCTTTCCAAGCAGTGTATTCCTACAATGAGCTATTTCGTCATGCGATACTCCAATTTAGCTGCTGGTATATACAATCATATGTGGAGAGACGGAATGTGTTGTCCATTCTAGATCAGTAATTCATAACTTCTTTTTCTTTTTGACCTCCGAAACCCTGTGACATTTTTTAAAAAAAATTACAGAACCCCCTCCTTTTTTAATGCCCCCCTCCCTCTTTCTAGCGCATTACACCAAAATAAGTTTTCTCCATTAGAAATAACTGAAAAAACGCAGAAAAGGAAACAAGAGGGTGTACTGAGATTGATAAGTGTTGAAATAAGAATGTAGTAGGGTGGCGCCAAGTATGCTTAGTAGCATAAAATTCACGTTTTATCTTTTACGCTATATTCTTTTAAAAAAAATCTGTTATATCAAATTAGAAAAAGAGACATTTAGAAAAAAATCTCTCGTCACTTGAATATGAGCAAAGCGGCACTCTGGTTGTGAACTACCAATCAAGGTCAATAGTTTTTAACTGGTTAAATCGCAATAATGAATTCTAAATTATGAAATTATTCGTCTGACATAAAATTGGGAGTTTTTTTTTTGGTGAAGCTAACAAAAATAATTCATCATCCTTGATCTTGTCTTTTTTTTTTTTTTTTTTTTGGAATTTCTCGAAGGATATCTGGTTTCATGTTTCATCCTAGATCCTGTAATGATTGTAGATCTTATGTGACCTTTCTTGTTCATTTAAATAGCTTTATTATCTTACCCTATCAATTTACTTAATAATTTGTTTACTTTCATTAATTTTATTTATATTTGTCATTCCTTTAGTTTCACTGTCTAAATTTCCATTGAAAAAATTCGCGGCCGGCTAGTTTTATTACCCCCACTCAATTAGAGCACTGAATGCCTCGTCCGTATACATCCGTGAATGACACAGATTCTTGTATGTTACTAACTGAAGAAATCCAGAATAGATAGATAATTTTACCACTCTAGCCGCTGAGAAGTGGATTGGCATGATGGATTGACTCGATATACTTTTTGAGGATGGCCATGACGTTAATGCTAAAAGTATAGAATATAGGATTTATTTATATGAATGCTGCTTAAATACATAACATTTGGTCATATCTTCAGAATTCTCATTAGATCTAGTCTATGTCAGGTGAAAGTTTCTTTTACTTGCCTTTTTTTATATAGGCAAGTAAAAGAAAGCTTTTACTCCCCTTACAACGGAACTTTCCTTTATTCGCCACACCTTATCTTGCACATATTATAGTCAGACTGGGTTATCTGCTAACATCCGCCTAGCAAAAAATACACCCGCCACCACAACTATGATCAATCAGGTCTAGCAGACCATGCCTTGGATACATTTACACAGAATTAGATGGAAGAAAACCACTATGCTCCATCATAGCCAATACACTTGAAAGACTCTTTTTAGAATCTACAGTAGACTTAAAAAACAGTTTAATCTTAATAAATATGCATTTTTGAAAATTATGGAGACAACTACCGTGTTTGAATAAAAACTTTAGTTTAATATAACTAAAATCTACAATTCGACGTTTCGACCTTTATGTCAAGGTCATCTTCTGGAGCATATAGCTATACACAGAAAACAAGCTACACTACAATCAAAATGGTTTGTTAAAGATACTGACCAACCGCTACAACAATTGTTGGCCTGACCTCTGGTGGATAAAAAAAAATTATACATCAACGCTAGAGTCCTATTATTAGTGTTGTCTGTTGGTTGTAGAAATACATTGGGCACAACAACAAGTAACTATCTATATACATATAATAACAACATGATTATACCTGTACATTCCAGCCAGTTGGTATGGAATGGTTTCTAATAATAGTTGAAGATTGGCTAGAGTCCTGACTTATGCTGGATCTTATATATTAGGTAGGCTGAATATGTGCCATCCAGATCCTTGGAATTTTCATGCCAACTTTGTTGTTGATATTTGGATGGTTTATCAAGATTTCGCAGGCTTCTTGAATTTCCTTTCATACCAGGTTTTTGTGTGGTGTAAAGAGCGTGTGCTTTTCCAGTTGATTTGGTGTAAGGTGTTGAGCGCGTGGTCTGAGAGGCCTGCTTCACCATAATGGTTATATTTAATGTGTTCTTTCTGGCGTATAGGGATTGTCCGTCCTGTTTCACCAATGTACGGTAAGTTACAGGTGCAGCGGATGCAATAGACTCCAGGATGTGCTAATGGGAGGAGAGGATTCCTTAAAGGAGTTGAATATGGTTTTAAGTTTAGTGGGTGGTTTAAAGGTGGCATTGAGGTTATAATGTTGTAGGATTCTATTGATTTTTTCTGATAACCCTTTAATGTTTGTTGTTGTTTTATGGAGTATTTTATTAATTGTATTTTTGTTATAGCCATTATTTATGAATGTGTCGCTGATGATTTTTAGTTCTCGTTTCAGGGCTTGCTGGTTAGAGCAAATTGTTGTAGCTCTGTTTTTAAGGGTGTTAATGACTCCATATTTTTGTGATGGGTAGTGGTATTAATTCGCATGTATGTATTGGCCAGTGTGTGTGTCGGTTTTCGGTAGACTGTGAAGGATAGACTGCCTGAAGGAAGACGTGTGACTAGTGTGTCTAGGAACGGGATCGAATTTTGATTTTCGATTTCGATGGTAAATTGTATGCGTTCGTGTTGTTTGTTTAGGTGGCCAAGGAATGTGTTTGATTCCACCACGCTAAGACCGACAGACTGGCTCAGATACGTTGACGACGTGTTCGCGATCTGGCCGCACGGGCGACAAACACTAAACACATTCCTTAGCCACCAAAACAAACAACACAAACGCATACAATTTACCATCGAAATCGAAAATCAAAATTCGATTCCGTTCCTAGACACACTAGTCACACGTCTTCATTCAGGCAGTCTATCCTTCACAGTCTACCGAAAACCGACACACACACTGGCCAATACATACATGCGAATTCATACCACCACCCATCACAAAAATATGGAGTCATTAACACCCTTAAAAACAGAGCTACAACAATTTGCTCTAACCAGCAAACCCTGAAACGAGAACTAAAAATCATCAGCGACACATTCATAAATAATGGCTATAACAAAAATACAATTAATAAAATACTCCACAAAATAACAACAAAAACGAATCTAGATTACAGTAAAACCATAGCCATCCCATACATTAAAGGGTTATCAGAAAAAATCAATAGAATCCTACAACATTATAATCTCAATGCCACCTTTAAACCACCCACTAAACTTAAAACCATATTCAATTCTTTAAGGATCCTCTCCTCCCATTGGCACATCCTGGAGTCTATTGCATCTGCTGCACCTGTAACTTACCGTACATTGGTGAAACAGGACGGACAATCCCTATACGCCAGAAAGAACACATTAAATATAACCATTATGGTGAAGCAGGCCTCTCAGACCACGCGCTCAACACCTTACACCAAATCAACTGGAAAAGCACCCGCTCTTTACACCACACAAAAACCTGGTATGAAAGGAAATTCAAGGAAGCCTGCGAAATCTTGATAAACCATCCAAATATCAACAACAAAGTTGGCATGAAAATTCCAAGGATCTGGATGGCACACATTCAGCCTACCTAATATATAAGATCCAGCATAAGTCAGGACTCTAGCCACTCTTCAACTTTTATTAGAAACCATTCCATACCAACTGGCTGGAATGTACAGGTATAATCATGTTGTTATTATATGTATATAGGTAGTTACTTGTTGTTGTGCCTAATGTATTTCTACAACCAACAGACAACACTAATAATAAGACTTTAGCGTTGATGTATAATTTTTTTTTATCCACCAGAGGTCAGGCCAATAATTGTTGTAGCGGTTGGTCAGTATCTTTAACAAACCATTTTGATTGTAGTGTAGCTTGTTTTCTGTGTATAGTTATATGCTCCAGAAGATGACATTGACATAAAGGTCGAAACGTCGAATTGTAGATTTTAGTTATATTAAACTAAAGTTTTTATTCAAACATGGTAGTTGTCTCCATAATTTTCAAAAATGCATTCGGATCACCGTGCAAGCTTAATAAATATGGTTTCATTAAACTTTCCGAAATTTGGAAAACTTTAATTCTTAGGCCTCCTACCCAACATCTAAGGCTAGCCAACAGCACACCCATAGGACTTGAATCTTTATTTATTCTATTTCTTCCACTTGATGTTTCTTTTTTTTTCTTTTTTTTTGTGTGTGTATATGTTGTTAAATTTTATCATTGTATTCCTGATGCTGTCTCTGTGATTAAAACGAAATATTGAAATCGATTATACCTGTTGTTTGATTATTCCTCTTTATTCTGTAGATTATTCCGTTGAAGAGCAACATGAATGTACAAACCAGCACCTAAGCCTAAATTTTCCTTTACTATTGTTTTATCTCCTGTAATTTGCACATAATGGTAGCACAGTATCATAATTATAAATTACAGATAGTGGCTGTTAACTTCTGTAATGTGCAAAAAAAAAAAAAAGAAAAAAAGTGCACAATCTAATAACAATCTTTATCTCTAACAATATTACTTTTTCCTAAACTTTACTTGTGCAACTACATGATCACTTGTATCCCTTGGTTTCGAATTGCAAAACTTCACATATTGTAAATTACTGTACACGATTCTAATGGGTAAAATGGTTTATCTGGAAGAAAAGTACAAATTTCGGTTAAATACCAAACTGTAAAATGGTTATTTATTATCAAAATTCTTTTCAGAGCAGAGCACTGTTGTCCCTCTCTGTATGTTTACTCTTCTTCTTCTTCTTCTCATTCTCTCTTTTTCTTCTTTGTTTTTGGTTTTTGTTTACGCATTTTAAGATTTTAAGCAAAACAGATAATGTTTGTAATTATGCAGTGCATATGTATGAATGATAAGTGAGCACATAACTGTCATAAAATGCCAAACTCATAAAATACAACACGTATGATATATTATCATGAACTTAAAAATTACGCGTTTTGGTTAATTTTGTTTCAATGTTTTGGTTTTTATATAATTTTCTAATGGGATTTTCTAATTTTATTGTAATTTTCTAATAGTTCATGCCGTCACTTTTGAGTTTTCATAAAATTTGATCTTAATTAGACTTAAATGTTCATATTATTTGATAGGTGACTTTTATGAAACACTACGGATACTTACATCCAGGAGCAGATTCAGATGCTCTCTACACAGAAGTATCTTTCAAACAAGCTATACGAGATATGCAAAAGTTTGGCGGACTTCCTGAAACGGGGGAAATGGACAACGCTACCCTCAAACTGATGAATTCACCTCGTTGTGGTGTGCCGGATGTGATCCGTAAACTTGAAAACGAACACGGCAATCGGACAAAGCGATATGTGATAGGGGCGGCAGGTTGGAGAAAACGAACAGTTACCTATTTGTAAGTTCTTGAATCGTTTATAGTTTGTTTAAAATATATATTTAAGAAGAAAACTAAAATAAAGTTTTTATCCTCTGTAAAATTCTATTTTTCTTCCCTGTTAATTTAGGGAGTCGTAATGGTTTGGAACAAAAAAATTTTTGCAATGATTTCTTAGAAAGAGCCCTACCCCCCTCTCACTTTCTTAATAATCCTACAGACAGACATAACTCTGTTTCTAGGAGAGTCAACTTTGTTGGACTAACAAGCAAGTTTTTGGCTATAGTTACTCGTTATCAGAATAGATTCTTAAGATGTACTTTTAGAATAAAAATGAGAAGTTATTTTAGTGCTAATTTTTCCCCCATATTGCATTGTTAATATCTTTTAAGTTCATATTAAGAAACTGCGTACTAAATATAAAATATGAACTGCTGAGATAAAAATGGAAAATTGCTCAGTTTGAAATCATAAATCATCGCAGATTTGAATGTATATAATATTTGCATATTTAACCATTCTTTATGCTAAATTAAAGATACCAAGAAATTATATGCTTTGGTTTAATCCATTATCCAAGTGTAAGCAAGGAGCCAGACCCTGCGGTGAGATACCAAGGTTAAAGTAATGTAGAAGTCATATTTTCCTATATGAGTTGCCAAAAGGTGTCACACCTTATTATTAAAATACTCTGGATTAGAGATCTGGCTCCCACTGATGAGACCTCAATAAAGGTCGAAACCGTTCTGGGTAGTGACCCTTCCCATAATGTATAGCATTATATAAGTCCGCAAGGGGGATACCAAGACAAGTGATGTAAAATACACCTTTGCCACGAGTTGCCCCAGTCCTGAAAGGTACTTCAGGTGCAAACTTTGTTTGCTTACACTTGGATAATGGATTAAACCAAGTATATAATTTCTTAGTATCTTTAATTTATAATATAACCAAATGAAAACTTTCAACATTATTTATGCATTTTTTATAGTTGGTATAATATATCTATTAGCGTAGGACATTGTGCAAACGTCAATAGACCAATTAAATACTTGAATTTTATTTTATTTTATTTTTATTGTAGTTGTGGTCCTATTGTTTTTAATAATACTACACTGGAAAGAATGTCTTCCTATTCATTTGCGACACTTCTCCCTCCCAAGATCTAGTTTGAGAGAAGACGGATGGAAAGAATATGTCTAAAGGTCTATGTAACCCATCCAGTTATACAAATTCCATACTATGGTCATATTTTGATTCCTGTCTTTTAATTTCCTGGGATTTCTTATCCTTAATTTATTACATTCTTAGGTTCATTATTAATCTTGTTATGTTCCTTGCTTGTTCGTGTTAAAACATGTGTGTTATGTACTAAGAATACATTCCAAAGTACAGTATTCACAGATACAAAAGAAATGAAGATATGTATTTTCTTCTGAATTTTTAATGAAATGAACTGAATAATATTGAGACTGAACTTTCTATTACTGTTGATATTGCAGAATATTGGATATTAAGATACCAGTTCTGATGGGTCGAGTGGATAGCGTATCCTCTGTCCAGCCAACAGAGGATACGCTATCCACTGTGGAACCGAATTCTCTCAATACGGAAGCGAATGTTTGTGAAAGGCTATTAGGTTGCAGATGATGAATATCATCGCCCAGTGTGTGACAACAACCATAATTATTAAAGGTCTGAAGGCACGGCCGCACCAGGATAATTTCGCGCCCTGATTGATCCTAACGCTGAAGTCACTTTATGGGAATAAAAAAAGTTTGCAGCAAATACAAAATATTTTATTGGCAGTCATTGAATAAATAAGCCATTTTTGTAAATATTTTTCACCGTTTGTAGTTATTCAATAATACAGTACATTGATATTGAAAAAAACATCGATTTTCTGATTCGCTAGGATAAACGAAATCATTGTCGTCACCACGGGTACATTCTAATAAATTCGACAATAAAATAGGATAGCGAAATGCAGAATGTAATGGGAAAGGCCATGTAGTAGAATCATTATACTGAAAAGTACTTTCAGAAACGAGAATCACATTCTTCGGGTTTTCTTCGACATTTGTCATTTTTGAATTTGAAATTTGCGAATCATTATTTTCATTTGCATGATTTTTTCATTTAGATTAATATCACCAAAGTTAATAAATTCTCTAGAATTTCCATCGTGTGGTGTATCTTCTTCTATTGAAATGTTAATTGAAGTAGAACTAGATGAATTTGTTGGTTTAGGAAGTTAGAAAAATATTTTGCACTTTTTAGAAAATATTTTCCTCTTTCTAATTTCCTTTTACGGTTTTCTACTCCAGATAATTTTTAGAAGACATTTTGAAGAGACAAAAATTCAAAATGTATATAATAAAAAAATTGAATTAATAATAACATAATAAAAATGACTAAATAATAAAATGCAAAACTTACCACCAATATTAATATAAATTTCAGCAACAAATATAAAAACAGAAAGCAAATACGTAAACACAATATAACACATCCAAAGAAAAAAAAAGTTCTAGTATGACTAATCAATGCACTGACCACTTTTCTCGTTGTCAGTGCATTGATTAGTCATATATTTAATGCCTTAAATGCAAAAGCAGTTTTACTTTTATACTTTTATATAAACATGAGTCATTTTACATAATAAAAAGTTTGTGTTCAGCTGATGTTCGGATTTAACAGAACTACAGTAAACAGTAAACCCTCGATTTAACGGACAAATGTATTTAACAGTCAATATTTCTAAGGGATGTCAGTTAAATCGCGAATTTTTTAAAATAAAAATATCTGTAACATTATACTGCAATTTTATCAATATTAGCACTGTAATAACAAAAACAAATTGTTTTACACACAATTTTTAACACAATTTTCACATTTTTAGATAAGTTAAAAGTGTGAAAAGTGTCTATTAATATGAAGTTAATGTTCGATGTTGAGGCGCTTGGTTTAGGTAATCCTGCTTTGAAAAACCTATCAATTTTTTTTTTTTTTGAACTCCCTAAAATTACGAAAATGTATGTAATAAAAGTGCCGCAGAAAGTCACACCACGCGACAAAAGAACCAGTTACAGTGCGATTGGTATGATCACGTCCTAGTCATTCGCCAAACATGTTTCATGAACATGTCTGACTCATTTATGTCTGCTAAATTACTACATTCTTCACATCATATGTTTTTCCAACATATGATGGGCTAGTCGCTAAATTTTGTTGAAAATAACAGGAAATTATTAATAAAAAATAACCTTTTCATTTAATTATAAGCAAATCTTTGTTAAAAGCATTTTAAAATGAACAGGGTGTTAATTTTCACATGTGACATACGGATCGGAAATTTTGTCTGTTAAATCCGAAGTCCGTTAAATGAGGGTTCACTGTATTTTCATTTGTTACGTTCGTGTCACATCTTATTCAACTTTGTATTTTTCCATTACAAATGCATTTAACAGTAAATAACGTAATATTATATTTATAATGTGAAGGTTAAGTTATATTTATTTAAATTTATTTCCACCGATCATACATATACACATATGATCGATGGAATTTTTGGATTTCATGGCTATCGTAGGATAATAAAAATTATTTTGGTACAAAAAATGTTTCGCACAATGTTAACATTTTTTTCTATGAATTTACACATTACTTCACATGCATAGATAATTATTTTTGGAAAGAGCGCGGACTTTAAGGCCCTAGTGCCGACTGTAGTTTTGGGGCCCCCGGAGGGTGTACGGTCAGCCAGCTCCTTTATCTGAAGGGACACTGCCTGAAAGGGCATGAAAATTTTCTAAGTTTGTTCCATAGAGTAAAGCAGAATAGAGTTTCCTTAATACATTATCTAATTCATCCTACCCAATGGATGGTTTTACAACCGTTCGAGTTTCCACTCGAATTCGAATAAAAAATTAACGATAAGAGCGAGGGACTTTTATTTAGATATTAGAAATGTCCGATTTCTACAGAATTTTAAATAGCTATATATATATATATATATAATATATATATATATATATATATATAAAGATACCAAGCAATTTTATAAGCTAGGTTTTTAATCCTTTTTCCCAAGTAAGCAAACAGAAACCTAGCTTATAAAATTGCTTGGTATATTTAACATAATATATACCCAAGATAAAAAAACTTTCTACATCTTACTCTCATCCTGAGATTTTTATTTAATGAGGTCAAAGCACCTTATGGCAACTTGTTTAGGTAAAATATTTATAAGCTCTGTATTACTTCACCCTTGGCATTTTTTTTAGGTTTGGCTCCCACTGACGAGACCTCAATAAAGGTCGAACCGGTATGGGTAGTGACCATTACCGTAATGCATACATCTCCGCAAGGAAATGTGCTTTGCATTAGGGGAAAATTCTAAGGAAAGTGATCAGAGCTTGCTCCTCCTTTACCACGAGTTGCCTAGTGTGGCACAACATGCAGCCGCAAACTTGACTTACTTGTCTGTTTGCTTACTTGGGAAAAAGGATTAAAACCTAACTTATAAAATTGCTTGTATCTTTAACACACACACACCACACACACACACACATATATATATATATATATATATATATACATAATTTTTTAGTAAGAATGCCAAATACTAAGTATAATCAAGAACTACGTTCAACCAGAAGTAAATCGTTACGTACACATAGGCGATTATAATAGAGCAAACGCATTATTACAAAATTTGCCAAAAAAAAAAAAAAAACCATAGCTCTTGAACATAGTCGAAAGAGAATTAGAATTTTGGAAACACTCTCAACCGTAAATACTAAGCGGATATGTCGAAAATAAAATTACTAAAATTATTTTCTTTTGGTATACGAGACTTTGAACCTGTTTTTTAAAGTGATGTAATTGAGATTCAATGAATTATTAAAATTCACCATCTAATAGCTTATGCAAAAGACCTGCTTAACAGAAGTGAGACTATTCTGGAATCAAATCATAACAATGAATTAAAGAAGTTGATATATTTTTTCCTATTTTCCAAGTAACTGGAATTTCATTTATTTATTTTTCATTTAATTCTCAGTTTGGCCAACTGGCCTCCAGAATTGGAGTCTTCAGTTACTATGAAGAAACTGAAAAATGCATTTAAAGTTTGGTCGGACATTACACCTCTGAAATTCGTTCACAAAAGAAGCATGGAGGCAGATCTCATTATTGCTTTCGCTCGCGGTGAGCATCGAGACGGCTATCCTTTTGATGGACCTGGCAACATTCTTGCCCATGCTTTCTTTCCTTACGAGCACGGTCCATACGGAGGAGATATTCACTTTGATGACGATGAAGACTGGATCGATGGAACCATTAGGAATTCAAGGGATGAGACAGGTAGGAGTAAAACCATTTCTCTTAGACGTATTCCAAAGTAAATTAAATTCAAAAGTTGTGTGATATATAGGAGATTATCTTTTTCTCCTCAATGTATTTCTTTATGTATGAGTTATTTTAAATCCTTTATCCATTAAGCAGAGAGTGAGAACCCCCCCCCCCCTCTCTCTCTCTCTCTCTCTCTCTCATTGAATTGTTAGATTGTTCAACTCACTGAGGTAATGTCACTTTATTTTAATAAGTGTTTTATTTTAATTATTTTAAGACGACTTTGCGATAATTCATTTTTTTAAGTTTTTAAGATGATGAAAAATTAAGATTTTTATTCATCGATTGGTTAATTAATTAATTAATTAATTAATTAGCTTTTTTCTTCATACAAATGAAATGCCAATTAATGAATGAAAACCGTTCGATGTTTCAAAATTTTCATCGTCATCTTTAAATGAACTCAGATATTTCCAATCAAAGTATAATAGAAAAATTCCAGACAGAAGTTTTAAAGAATCTTGTTTACCTTTGTATCCACCTCAATACTAATTTCAAAATGTTTACAGAATACTGCCAACATCACAACTTATAGATATTGATAATTCCAAGAAATCAGATCTCGATAATCTCATTTCTAAAGCTATAAGTAACTAGAATTCTTCTAAGCTTTTGTTGTAGAAAGACTCCACAAGTCAGACACGCAAATTGCGCAAAATTTGCAATATCCTTCAGTTCTTTGAGTAGCTGCATTTTGTGCAATATTAGTTCTACTGAAAAAAAGAAGAACACACACACAAGCGCGCGCGAGCATGTTAACACATGGACAGTGATCTTCAAATACGTTACAGGCAAGCAGAACTTAGAAAAATACTCAATCGTCGAACTTCATTCGCATCATACGTTAGCATAAAATCGTTAATTAAAATATAAGAAATACTTTTATATTGGCATTCAGAAAGAATGAGAAAGAATTTAAGAATAGTTTACAAGATTACAATATTACTGGCTATATTGTAACCAGTAATATTGTAGCCAGCCTGGTTGGCCGAGTGGTTAATGAATGAAATTAATGTGGTTAATGTTAAACCACATTAATTTCATTAATGTGGTTTAACATTAACCACGATGGGCATGGATGTTTGTGATTGTCAGTGAAAATACTAGGTGGTGATTGCGGTAGACGGCGTTACTATAAATTATGATGGTTTGTTGTAGTTGGTGGATTGAGTGGTGGAGACTGAGAGCTGTACAGTTGGTGCCCTCCCTCGATGAGTCCTTGGACTCCCTGGAGGTGTCACGTAATAATAATAATAATAATAATAATAATAATAATAATAATAATAATAATAATAATAATAATAATAATAAGGGGTTTCCGAAAGGAATACATACCTGGCTGGAATAAAGACTTCGAAGAGCTATACCAAGTCTACTTAGAATCTGGTGACTGTGACATAGCTGACGAATTACTCCAGAAGCTTGATAATGAGCGCAGAGAAAAATGGATAAAAACTATAGAGGACTTATACTGTAAAAAACCAAGTAGAAAAGCATGGAGCCTATTAAAGAAGTTAGGTGGAAGTAACCCAATTACTCATAAAGATCCTTTGGTGACTCCAGAACAAATTGCCTGTCGAATACCTTCGCTGTCTAGAGCCCCTCGAGATCATCAACACACACCGGAAGTTAAACGAACACTCAAAATCTTACGACAAAGTGCAGATGGCAGTCCTCAATTTTCGAGAGAATTAACCACAGACGAAATAACTGAGGCCTTGAATGAGGTGAAAACTGGCAAAGCACCAGGCTTTGACGATGTTCACCCTGGATTCTTAGTAAACTGTGGAAAAAATGCTCGTCAATGGCTATCAAGATTCTGTTCTCACATTTTAAGGACCAGAAACCTTCCAACACCCTTTACGAGAACCAAAATAATAACCATATTAAAACCCAACAAGCCTCAAAATCAAGTAGAGAGCTATCGCCCAATTGCGCTGCTCAGTTGCTGCTATAAGCTCCTCGAGAGATTCCTCCTTAACAGAATTGGGCCAAAAATATCTGAAGTTATCCCTGTTGAGCAAGCAGGCTTTAGGACTCAACGTAGTTGTACGGACCAAGTACTAAGCCTTACTACCCATATCGAAGCAGGCTTCTAGAGATGTTTGAAAACCTCTGTTGTGTTTGTTGACCTTACTGCTGCATACGACACGGTATGGAAAGAGGGGATGTTATATAAACTGATACAAGTCATACCATGCCAATCCATCATAAGACTTATTGGTAAATGCTTCTTGACAGGTTCTTCCATGTGATACTGGGAAACAAAATGAGCAAACAGAAAACTGAACAATGGGCACATTGTTCAGCTTTCTCAGTTTTCTCCCACAGGACTCAGTATTAGCACCAATTTTATGCAACTTATATACATCTGATCTACCGGCAATTAGGTCAAAAAAATTGCTTATTCTGATGATATATAGCCCTAGCCATCCAACACAAGAGCATTGAAGTAACAGAAGATATTCTCAAAAATGACCTTAGAACCATTGGGGAATACTTTCATAAATGGAGACTAACACCAAATCTCAATAAGACCGAGGTAAGATCTTTTCACCTAAACACCGAATTGGCAAATAGAAAACTTCAGGTCAGCTTTAACAACACAATGCTGCAGCACCTTTTTGTATAATAACATCATACAAAATCTGTGTGGTTTTACATGGGGTTCTTCTGCTATTTCACTGCGATACTCCACGTTGGCCTTAGTCTATTCTGCGGCAGAATATTGTTCACCAGTATGGGTAAACAGTCCTCATATCAAGAAAATCGACACACAAATAAATGCAGCGATGGGGACAATAACAGGTTGTGTCAAATCCATCCCCCTCTACTGGCTTCCAACTTTGAGCAATATTGCACCACTGAACTTACTCAGACAAAATTCTCTAGTAAAAGAATACAAAAAAATAAACAGCAATCCCCTGTTGTCGATACATGAAGACCTCCCATATATAAACATGAATCGCCTTAAATCCCGACGGTCTCCACTAATACTGGCTGAAGAACTAGTCAATAGCAATTTCAATGTTAATTTTAAATGGCTAGAAACTTGGGAAGAAAAATCGCCACCAGACTTAAACAAGTATATCTCCTTCCCAACCAAAATCCGAAAGGGGTTGAGCTTCCACGTCATCTATGGAAAAAGCCTAAATAGGATACGCATATGCAGACAGCTTATACAAGTGGGGAAGATCACCTACAACCCAATGTGTCTGTGGGGCCATAAATCAAACCATCCGGCACATTGTGGAGAACTGCAGCATAAAGAGCCTACCCTGGTGAGCTTTAGAGAGACTTTTTTGAGGCAGATCCTTCAGCTCTTAATTGACTATCTGAACTAGACTTAAAATTTTAGACTTTTATTTTTATTATTTTTTTAATATTTTTTTACCTGATATTTGTATATGTGCATTGCTTGTTTCATTTTTATTGTCTGCACAAACATGTATTTATATATTCTAATGTCATGTGTCTTGATTATGCAGTACGCTAAATATATAAATAAACAATAATATCTTTATCTTGAATTTTTTTCTTCTGTTGTTATTGTTAATCCTTAGTATCCCCACCCCACCTGACTTTCGTCTTTTCCATTTTAACTGTCCAATTGAATTTACTAGTTATTGACTAAAGACTGCGACCAAGAATTTCACAATTTTTATTTATATATTTTTTCCCTACAGGATATGATTTTTTCACTGTAGCTACTCACGAGATAGGACATAGTCTTGGTTTAGCACATTCTGCAGTTCCTGGGTCCGTTATGTTTCCATATTACAAAGGTTACAACCCAAATTTTTACTTGGATTACGATGATATCTCAGCTATGTATCAGTTATATGGTAAGTAATGAGTTAAATTAAATCTTCATTGTAATAAATGATTTTTTTCCGTTTCTTTGATGAAATTATTAGCAATGTAGTTTATTGCTAAGTTATCTGATATTTAACTATGAGCTAAGGTATGGAAGGGCTGAAACATAGGATACTGTTTGAGATCTCAGAATCAGATCTCAGATTTATTTCTATGCTAAGGTTAAAATTAATAATAATCATTAATTGTCCACGATCTTCCAAAGTATCCTTGGGTTTCGTAACCGTAATTCGAAGATAAGGTAGTTAGCTCTATGCCTATAAGTATTCTTTTGTCTGTAAATTGCGTGTGTTCGAGTTGCCGGTTTGCGAGAGGAAAAACTGCCATCTCTGTATGAGAATGGCTAACTCACCTCCTGAAAAAGTTCTTTGCGTCCTCGACAGGATTCGAACTCAGCTCTTTCTAACCAAAGGACTTCGTCTATGCCCACTGAGCTACGGAAGCTCAAGAATTAAAGATACGAATAGTAGTAGTAATAATGGAAACAGAATGATTGTTAACATTGTTTTGCCTGGAAAGCTGGTAGAGCTAATGAATCTTCTTCCGAATATTACATATAAAATATTATTTTAATAATAATCACATTAAATCTATATTATTAGTCATCGGAACCTTTTTTTAAAAAAAATTGTCATCTGAACATATTTAGAACTTTTAATAACATATCCATCTTGTTTGTTGTAAAACTATGATTATTTGGTTATTTTATTCGATAATAACGTTAATTTTGTAAAGGGTAACTTTTTAATGCGCAGTCACCCCACTTTGGGCTTATGCTGTAAACCTATGTAGGATTCAAATAAAAAAAAAGCAGTACTATCAACATGTTATTTTAACTATAAAAATTAATACACTGTTGCTTTTCCATTTTTCAGCTTTTTCAGTTGAAAAAAAAGTTTTTTAATAATAAATAATAATACGAATATTATTATTTATATTATATTATGTCACTGAACTATGTAAAATTCCAATATCGCTATTGAAATATGACTAACCTGTCAATGTAAAATGTTGTAGGTCATAGTTTTCGATAGCTGTGCATCTTCAACAAAATTGAAGGCCATGACCATTTAAGAGTACTCAAAGCTGCAAATAGCTTCAAGATAGATAATTTCGAATGTTCTTCTCATATAGGACTGGAGAATTTCATCTAGTCCATTATTGTTAATTAATTAATTAATTAAATTTAACTTATTATTTCTTTAATATACGATACTGGAATATTCAATGATAAAGTATATTTCTGTAATTCTTAAAGTATTTTTTTCTTATTTCAGTTTTGAATGGAAATCTCGCTGGTGATAACGATGAAAGCTCTGATGGAAATTCCCCGACGGATGATGACAACGATAATGACAGAACAAATGATAATGATAGAAGTGATGATAATGATAATGAGAGAACAAATGATGACGATGATCGGAATGATGACTCTGGCACAAAACACAACAATCCTGACATTGATGAATATGACGATAAAGAAAATGATGATAATGATGACTATGAAGAATCTGACATTACAACAGAGCAACCAGCTGATGACGATGATGATGATAATCGAAATGCACCTGCAGATCCTGATGAACCCAATGATGAAGAAGGTTTGTATATAGTTAATGATACCGGAAGAAAAGGTTTGTGCTCAGTAATTATTTTTAATGACAATTGTGAGAAGAGTTAATACATATGAAAATGATTACATGAGCCAAAAATCATATAAATACGTTCGAAACTAGCATTGAATATTAAAATCATGAAAATATTCTAAATTAGAAGTACCGTAAATTAAAAAAAAAAACCGACGTGTATAGTGTACTCTCAATTATCCAGGTGAACATTATTCATTTTGCGGATTATCCGTACGATTTGATTAATAAAATTACTTCCTGTAAATATATACACAGAATATTTATAAAAATGCTGCGTCTTTGTGGGATTCATATGACGCGCTCGCAAGCACGTATGGGGGTGTGGGGGGAAGGGGGGGGAAAGGGATGCATGTGAGAAGAGTATTTCTCTTAGTCTTTATCTGGTGAATGCATATTTTAGAGTGGTAATTGATCTCCGTAATACGTGATTTATCGGAGTATACATCTCAGGAAAACGTATGAAAAAAAGAAAGTTAATTGAAATTAATTTAATTAAAAAGACGAATCTGCAACAAAGCCTGCAGATAAAGATATGACATTGGGATTCAAACTGTCCGAGATATAAACAACAAAACGAAGCTGATGAAATTCGCAAGAGAATGTGGCAGTGGCATAGGTTCATTCAAACGAAAGAGCATGAAATAGGCATCTCCTAAAGATTCTTCCATACTTCAATGATTTAATCAAGAAATATCTCGCTCAGTAGCGATGCCCTCTGCTGGAAAGACCTAGGCTCGAATCCTATAGGACAAGAAGAACCTTTATAAAGGTTTCAACTGAAGGTGAGTTAGCACGTCGCACACGGTAGTGAATGGTTTGTTTTTTCTAGGGGGGGGGGGAACTCGAGTTTTACATGCAGACAAACCTGGAAGAAGAACACACGCAATTAACACACATAATACACTGACTTCATAGCCTCAGTTTCTTTGGCTGTAATTGAAAACAATCCCAACCTATTCAATCAAAAACAAACGGGGGAAAATACTCTCTCTCTCTCTCTCTCTCTCTCTCTCTCTCTCTCTCTACCAATCTATACATATAAAGTAAAATTATTGGTACTATTATCAGGAAACATTTCATGCAGCATTCTCCAACACAAGCAAAAATTACAGGCTATCTAATTATTAATGTATATATGAATTAATATATAATTAAGAGTCTTTGGTTCGATTTCTTATCCAAACTAAAGTCTCTGACATCATAGGAAGAATGACACATCTGAAGTGGCATCTGTTCATGACAAAGCAGTTTATTTGTTTCTCAACTAAATACTTTCGTTAATATCCATGTGCTAAATTAGAATATATTTACAGTATATTCTCGATTCGGGCTGGGCATACTGCACGAAGACAAGATCAACGATGGACAAAAGAAGTACTGGATTGGATTCCACGAGAGGAAAAACGACCACGACGCCGATCTAAATCACGGTGGATTGATGATATCAGATTTGCAGGAGTGACATGGAAAAGGAGAGTTATGGACAGACAGCCTTGGAGTAATCTTGGAAAGGCCTTCATCCAGCAGTGGATCGACAATGACTAATAATGATGATGATGACATTAAGAGTCACTATAGCTAAAATAATTGTTATATTTGAAAAACACAATAAATGATAAAAGTTCGAATTATCAACGTTTTTCAATTATTCGTGCAATCTCTTCTCTTTCTCTTCCTCCATTATCTCGAAGAATCGAGAATATACTGTAAATATATTCTAATTTAGCACATGGATATTAACGAAAGTATTTAGTTGAGAAACAAATAAACTGCTTTGTCATGAACATTTTAGTGCACAGGATTGCTCTAAAATTAGATGCACAAACTGGGCACCAAATACGTTTCAAAATTCTCTCATGTCATTTTCAAATGTCTTGCATAACTTCATAGTAAAACTTCTATAACGTTAGGGCAAAAATAAAAGACCATTATGGATTGATTCTAGTCATCAACTAGAGGAGTTTTATCTACGACGTTTTGCAGTGGTTCTTCGGCAAAACAGTTATTTTGTTTAAATACTGAAAGAAACCCTGGTTTTGAATCCTGCAACTCAGAATCTTGCCTTACAATCTCAAAATCATGTACTACTTCGTGTTTTAGGGTTTTGGTGTTCATAAGTAGTACTTAGGATTAAGAATATCGCTAGTGAAAGGCGAACAACCATCTACCTAGCGATTTTCCCCAAAATTAGAGATGAAAAGGGTACTGACTACTTCCTTGACGGAATGAAAAAAAACGCTAGAAGATCTTGTAAATAAGGATATATATAATTGTTTGCAAATTAACAACAATTCTTAAGTCGTCATCAGATGTGAAATAAGTTAGAGTTTCTTATATGGCCACAATAATGCTTAAAGTGCTTAATAATTGCTTGACGACATATAGAGTTTCTCCGAAATCCATATTCATATAGCATTAATAAGCCCATAGATAAAAGATTTTCTATAGATAATATGTTTAATATTTCATCAATTTTTTTTCCAGCATGCTAATTCTGGTTCACTGCAGTACAATAAAATTAATTTTGTTTTAAAGTAAAACTCATCACTAAAATTTTACTTGTAACAAATATCGATTTTGTTAAGAAATATATTAATCAGGACCCACGTACAATAAATTATGCGATATTCCTAATTCTTCAATTTAAAAAGATACCTATTATATTATTAATAGTAAATATTATACAGTATATGAATATTAAAAAAAAAATCCGCTAACGCCTATGTTGTTCCCGCATAGGGAGTAGGCGGGGACGTTTACCCTATCTAACTTTTGGAAACTGAGTGGGCAGTTCAATCTCCACTGGTAGCCAATCAGAGAGATAGCTTGCAACAAGGCTATCACTAATTAATCGGTACACAGTGAAGAAGGCGGCAAGCTAGTGCCGCCATCTTATGGTTTCTAACCCTAACACAATATTATATTATATAAAATATTATTATTATTATTTATTTATTTATTAACAACAAAAATAAATAATGACGTTCTTGGAGACCTCATGTGGCTCGTGTTTGGGCTCTAGTCCAGAATATGGTTTTCGTTTATACTGATTAGAGATTAAACATGATGTAGGCTAGATCCAGTGTCTTGAGAACGGATAACGGGGTTATTATGTATAATTATTTCTACCAATATGCCAGTATAATATATCTATCAACTGCATGTATTTTCCAGCCTGTTTTCTTTGCCGGTTTGTTTGTAATACAGAATTTAAAAATCTGCCAGGTTTTATATAAAACTGGCTACTCACTTTCAGTTGTAAAAGCCTTTAAAAAATCATTGTGTCCTAGACCAACACTTCCCAAACGGGGCCGTGGCCCTCCCAAGGGGGGGGGGCATGAAATAATGAAAACAAATTTAAAATGTTTTAAGACTAATAAGATAGTAATATCTATCTATACAAAAATATATACAATAAATATTATAATAATATATGTCACACTTTTAACATATCCTCCGATATACTCTCGTCGTCTCGCTTTGTGCGCTTCACTCTACTTATGATCGTAAATCTTTTTTTTTTTTTTCTTATTGACATTAACATTAACTGTTCTTTGCGAGATTCTCCAAAATGACTGATTTTACCATTTGCCCAGTCCGCTGAAATTTTCATTTCCATGTGTTTATCGACAGCAAGACTTCCGACATCACGACACACTTTACAGCCCAACATTTTATTCTTGACATACAGCCAGTCGTTTCTCTCGCAGAAGTCATTTTTCTGCAAAAATGTCTAACAATCATTATCAGAATCTGCTTCCTTTTTGACCACGTGGATCTTCGTTCTTGGTTTCGTGATACTCTTCACCAAGTGTATTTTCGGTGCTAGTTTTCTGTTTTACAGGATCACAAGTAGATTTAACAATTTTTGCTTCTTCAGCCTCCCCTTTTTTTTTACTCATTAGCATAAAGTAACTACTTATTTTACTCATGTTGAACAATGATTGCACTAATTTAACTTAGAGTAATTCAAAACTCACGTGAACACCTGCCTGTTGCAGAGTGAATATAGAACTCAAACTGATATTGAAAGCAATCGGAAGTGAACACAACTTCCTGACCTGTTTCCGGTTGTGTACCAACCTATGAAACAGGAAAGCAGGATACCAACTTATGAGTAATCAAAACTGAAAATTCAATTCGTGAACACAGTGTCATCTACCGGAATATTTATAATACATTTTGCTGTCAATAAATCGCAAATTTTTAAAAACTTAAATAAAAAGGTGCCGGTACTGCGTACCGCCAGAAAAAAAGCCCTGCTTACATTAATATTTACAATATATACTTGAACACTAATCTATATTCAGATATTTAAACGTACTACTAATATTCCTATAATTTTTCTAAAGTAATAATATATATATTTTTAACACAAGTATGTATTGTATATATTATTATTACGTGACACCTCCATGGAGTCCAAAGACTCATCGCGGAGAGCACTCTACACTACTTCACTGAATACATCTCACCCTCTCCACTACCATTTAATTCTCCTACTACCACACTACTACCATCAAATGCCCATCATCACCAACAAGAGTATTTATTATTATTATTAATTTTGGTCTGTAAATTGCGTGTGTTCTGAAGGCCGATTTCTCTGCATTCGGGATGAAAAACCTGAGTTTCCGGGAGAAAAAATCCTACTACCTAGGTATGAGATCGGCTAACTGCTTCAATTGAAAAAGCCCTATAGGGATTCCCATCGTCACGACAAGAATCGAACCCAGGTCTTTTCAAATCGAAGGGTGCAATGTTCCGATGTTCTTCCAATTGTGCTAAGGAGGCACCCATTCCTTATACATTGGCATTATATCTTTATTTACGTCTATATCCATATACATTTACATTACATATCAGCTTTCTGTAAGTTCCTAGATTTCTCTTGTCGAATGGCAGTTTGTTTATCATGTCAGGTATGTAGAAATTTCGGGTGGCTTTTCCGTAGTGATTATTATACTTATATGTTATGTAGTTTGTTGACTGTGGTCTTGTTATCTGATATGTTGTTCTGGTTACTCTATAGGTTGGGCTGTATCTTATGGTGAAACACTTATGCCACCATGCTATCATGTTTTAACATGATAGCATGGTGGCATAAGTGTTTCACCTTAAATATTTTGTGTTCTGTCTTTGCTGTGAGTGTGGGCTCTCCTCTTTATTCCAAGAATATCAGTTTTATCATTTTATTTTGCAACCATAGTAACCTGTTAAGTTTGTAGTTTGCGCAGAATGCGTATGATGTAATTGCGTATCTTAAAATGTTTTCACATAATGCTTTATAGATTAGTATTTTTGTGTGTGTTGGAGCAATGGCTTTTAATCGATATAGTTTTGATTGCCATCATTCTGAGTTTGTTGTGTAGATAATTTGTTTGGCTATTCCAACTTTGATCAGCATCGAAATAAAGCCCGTGATAACGTGTTGTTTTTACCTGTGTGATGGTTGTGGTTTTAGGATCAATGGTTTGTGTATAGCAGGATGGATGTCGAATAGTGAGTTGTTTTAAACGCGTGGATAAGCCTATCCATAACAAACTTTGTGTTGTGTGCTCTGAAGATGCTGGATATAATACCAGCGAAATATTAGCTTTTAAGTTAATAAATGGTTATTTTCTTATCCATCTGTGTTCATATCAATACTGTTAAATATATTACAACAAGTGAGTTGTTTTGTTTCTATGGGTAGAAACATCTTTTTAAAAAATTTTTTTTTATCTTTGTTGATCTTTGTTTTTTGAGGACTTATATATATATGAAAGAGTATCATATTTGTAAATGTAACTCTCCTGGATTTTAATCCTTACTCCATGGAGCAGTATCAGACGCGCTATAAATTTCCAACCTTTCGTGACTGGAATTTAAAAAAAAATTAAAAAGTGGACAGTAAATTTGTTACTTTTGTTAAACAACGCGCGCGCGCACGCACGCACGCACACACACACACACACACACACACACACACACACACACTATTAGTTTGCCAACTGCATTCTGTTGGCAAATATAGTTCTCTCCAAAACAGAAAAAGAGCTTTTTCTGTTTTGGAGAGAACACGACAATAGCCTATTAAAAAAAAATAGCTAAATTACTCAATTATTTCTGTAACTGTTCTTGCCATTTGGTAAGCAGATGTTTCCCAGATACTTTCTTTTCCTGTTGTGCTTCCTTTCTACAAAAGAAATGACTCACTTCTGAATGCGCACATTTCTGTGTAATCTTAGTAACTCCAAGTGGTAGGAAAGCTCACACAAAGAATAGTATCTTATTTTCGGGCAGTCACCTCCCCAACTTCCTCAGAGAGAGAGAGTGGGAATTCTCTGTTAGCGATCAAAATCGAGTTCCAGGACCGGATGTCCTTCTTGACGGAAACCGCAAAAGTTTACAGAACAACCTTAACTTGACCTTTACGTCCTGAAAAGTACAATTTACACGTCACAGTCAGCGTGATGGAAATAAAAAGAGGATAATGCACCTTCGAATTCCCACATTAAATCGTCTAAAAGCGATACGCGGTATCGATTTAAGACGAATTAAAATATTATTAAAACGATTTACATTAAAATATTTTATTCATAACCGTTATGAACCTGTATTTTTT